>NC_069499.1:454150254-454750254 GCF_027579735.1 Bombina bombina
TAAATGCCTCTGCCAGGCTAATCCACCTTTCCCATTGCTCTGTATCTGCTGCACCTCTCTGTGAGTCCCTTCATTGGCTCCCCATTCACAGCAGAATTAAATTCAAAATTCTCACCCTTACATACAAAGCTCTCACCAATGCTGCTCCCCACTACCTATCTACTCTAATAAACAAGTATACTCCAGCCGCCCACTAAGATCCAACTCTAATAAACAGGCATACTCCTAAGATTCAACCTGCTCCTTGAATCTTCGACTATTACCTCTTCCCATGCTAGACTGCAGGACTTCTGTCGTGCAGCACCTACCCTCTGGAACACTCTCCCTTGTCCTGTCAGGAGTTGCCCTAATCTTTCTTCCTTTAAATGCTCCCTGAAGACTTTTTTTGTTCAGAGAAGTCTACCACCCAACTCAATAATAAATTAATTTCAGTTACCTAACATTTCCTTCATCTAACTCTGCATTAACATCTTTCTCAATCTTGCAGTCCTTACCTCCTGTTTCTCAACCTCCTACCCTTCTAGATTGTAAGTTCCAACAGGAATAGGGCCCTCAATTCCTCCTGTTTGTGTTTATAAATTTTATCCTGTCTCTTACAAGTCTTATATCACTGTTTTATTTAAATGAATTGTACCCATGGACAGCGCTGTGGAATATGTTGGCACTTCATAAATAAAGTATATTAATAATAATCTAATACTTAAACTAATATTCATTCTACATGACCATGCATTTTATTTAAAAGATTGTAGATATAATTTAGTCAGGCCTTGCATTGAAATTCAATATTTAAACAGTTATGTATGTATATTGCATAATGGTTTAACTATTGCATATACATTAAAATGTGTTAATGTAAGCTTGTTGTGTTTATTTTATTAGGGATAACATAGCTATATATATATATATATATATATATATATATATATATATATATATATACACAAATATATATTTGTGCTACAGTAGTCAATTATATATATATATATATATATATATATATATTTACATAACAGGCATGCAGTTATGTATATAATATTAATTATACTGTATGTAATTAGAAATAATAAACACAACAAGCAACATTAATCACATTTGAACTTATATGCAAATATTTAAACATTATGCATTGTACTTAACAATGCTTCATTTAAATATAGAATATTTATCTTTTGGACCTTAGCTTATACAGTTAGGTTTAGTTTATGGCAGAATAGGGGTTAATGTTTAAATAATATGCTTTGTCATGTACAATGCATATTGTTTAAATTATTGTAGATATCTTAATATAGATTTAATGTTTGCTTAATATTATTTTAAACATGAACATATATTTTCAAATATATTTTTATGTTTGAAATAATAGCAAGCAGCCATTACATTTCTTTTAAGATATCTCCACTACTTTAAATAATTTACATAGTATATGAAAATGCATATTTTTGTCACAGAGATGCACTAAAATCCCAGTGGCACCGGCAAATCCTATCCTGGAACTCAGTGCCGGACCGGAATTGACCCCCATACCACTGATTGTGGCCAAGTGCTGGAGGACCGTCAAAACCTCCTTGGCCTATCCGTGCTCTTGGAACTCAGTGCCAGACTGGAATTGAGCCTTATACCACCGAGCATGTTTTGCAGGTCCTCCGGCGGTGTAAGGTTCAATTCTGGTCCGGCACTGAGTTCCAGAAGCTCAGAAAGGCCAAGCAGGTTTTGCCTGGGCCGCAGAAATTTTAGAGCACCTCTGTGACACATTATTTAAATATTGATGATAACTTTAGTGATATAGCTATATAGGTATAATAAGGTTTATTACTTATAGTGTAGTTTATTATACTTAGTTTTTATTTGACATTAGGCAGTTAGATGGGCGTTACAGGGGAGTGTTGTTTACACATTATGCCAGTGTAGGTGGTGTTAGGGACTTAGCTGGGCATTTTTTGGGGTGTGTAAGTTAGGCGTGACGTAGGTGTAGACAGTCAGGGGGAGTTAGCTGGGTGGTGCAGGGGAAGCGTAGGTTAGCAGTGACGAATGTGTAGGCATTCAGTGGGAGGTACCGAGATAGAGCACGGGGAGCTTAAGCATCACGTAGAGATAGGCATTTAGGGGGATTTAGCGAGGCGTGCTAGTAGGAGGAGCCTGCACTTTGCTTTAGACACATCGACACAAGACCGATGTGTTCAAAGCAGCGAAGTACAGGTTGCGAGGGTGGAAGCAGCCATGTTTGTCTCGACAGCTATCAGCTGCCGAGACAAACATCACCTGAGCTAGTTAGTGTAGTTGTAGTAAAACGTAGGTCCCCACAGCAATTTTTGAAGTGTGCCTACACTGAATCAGTGAGTGCACTGTTTGTGCCGTGTAAGCACACTTCGAAAGTGCCCCCTCCGCAGTAATATGCAGATGAGTGGCGATGTCAATGATGTGGGCGGTAACGTCTTGCTCCCATTGACTTCTATAGGAGCGACATCGCTGCTCAACGGCATCAGCTGGACATGCCCCTTTTTTTCTGAACATGCGATGCCGGTGAGGCAACCGATGCAGTTTCCGACGGTCCATCAATGTTTTGAACATCGTGTTCAATGAATTAAGTACACTCGTTTAGTTTACTGTTTTTCTCTGTTAACAATATTATAGTATTATTATTAAAATTTTAGTTTTTCAAATTCTTCTCCCATACCTTTATTCTCTATTATATAATGTTTAATTTTTATTTCAAATCTTATTTTTATTTTATTGCTGTTGGTTTCTATTTTCTGTTTCTTTCATTTTTTATATTATCCTTTTGTTTGTTTGTTTTCTTACTTTATTTACAATATTTTATGTAAATATTTTTTTCATTATAACCACTGTTTTCTGTTTTTTTTTCCCACTGTTATTTTCTTCCTTTTACTTCTATTTCTGGACCTGCTTCTTCTACCTGCTCACTATGAAGAACCTGGGTGTAATGCATGTCATAAAAATAGAAAATGTGATAAATGTTTAAGCCTCAGCTTTTTGATTATTCAGGACAGCTATACTTCAATCAGGGGGGGGGGGGGGGATTTAAAATCCTAGATCCTCACAATGATGACCCTCAAAAAGTGTTGCAAAATTGATTATTTTATCAGAAGGCCACTTTTTTTAAAGAAGTTACAAGTAATTTAATAATGAAATATCTCTGCCCTGAGTTACCTAATAAACCTTCTATTTCCCCTGATGTTGACAAAAAATGTATTACATTGTATTGGAGCACGTATTAATTATAAGGGGTAGGTCAGGCAGGGTGATACCTGCCCCTGTTTTCAGGTGGTGTTTAGGTGGTGAAGCTCAGATGCAGTGGTGAGGGTTAATGAACGGGAAGCCTAAAAGAGGCAATAGCAAATACAAGCACAGGTTCATGTTTATTAAGAAGGCAAACAAGAGTACAAAAAGTGAAAAATCACTAGTAAAAAAACCCCACACCACTTATGAAGCTCTGATATGAGCTTTGGAGTCCTCCTGCAGCCGAAAGTTACACATTACACCAACTGTTTTGTGGTGTATGTCAATATTCCCAGAACATTTCTGACCGGACAGATTTACTGCATGCAGCCTGTTTGATTCAATCCACAAACAGGCTAGTAGGCTGTGTGACTGGAACCACAAGCAGGCAGGTAGGCTGTGTGACTGGAACCACAAGTAGGCTGGTAGGCTGTGTGACTGGAACCACAAGCAGGTTGGTAGGCTGTGTGACTGGAACCACAAGCAGGTTGGTAGGCTGTCTGACTGGAACCACAAGCAGGTTGGTAGACTGTGTGACTGGAACCACAAGTAGGCTTGTAGGTTGTGTGATTGGAACCACAGACAGGCAGGTAGGCTGTGTTACTGAAACCACAAGCAGGTTGGTAGGCTGTTTGACTGGAACTACATGCAGGCTGGTAGGCTGTGTGACTGGAACCATAAGCAGGTTGGTAGGCTGTGTGACTGGAACCACAAGCAGGCTGGTAGTCTGTGTGACTGGAACCACAAGCAGGCTGCTAGGCTGTGTGACTGGAACTACAAGCAGGTTGGTAGGCTGTGTGACTGGAACCACAAGCAGGCTGGTAGTCTGTGTGACTGGAACCACAAGCAGGCTGGTAGTCTGTGTGACTGGAACCACAAGCAGGCTGCTAGGCTGTGTGACTGGAACTACAAGCAGGTTGGTAGGCTATGTGACTGAAACCACAAGCAGGCTGGTAGGCTGTGTTACTGGAACCAAAGACAGGCAGGTAGTCTATGTGACTTAAATCACAGACAGGCAATTAGGCTGCATGACTGGAACCACAGGCAAGAATGTATGCTGTGTGACTGCAACCACAGACAGGCAGGTACACTGTCAGAAAAAAGGGTACAGTTGCTGTCCGTTTGTGAACACTTAGGGTACATCTGCTGTGGTTTTACCCTCAATCAGTCATAATTACACATTAAGGGGGATATTTATCAAAGCCTCAACTATGCTGCATTCGCCGGCACCAATACGCTCGCCTAACATCGCGGCCGCGGTCCTGAATACGCTCTCCATATTTATAAAAAAAGTCGCCAAAAAGCCGCACACCAAGTACTGTGCGATGAGCATCGGACTGTTGTTAACTAGCAGTCATAGATCTCGCTGCTATTCGGCTTTTTCGCAACTTTATTTATACTCTTTCACTAAACGCAGGCACTATACTAAAATGTTTAACCCCTATCCCGCCACTCCCGGACCCCGCCGCAACATGAATAAAATTATTAACCCCTATCCCGTTGCTCCAGGACCCTGCCGCAACTTTAATAAAGTTATTAACCCCTATCCGCCACTCCCGGACCCCGCCGCCACCTAAATAAAGTTATTAACCCCTTTTCCGCCACTCCCGGACCCTGCTGCCACCTAAATAAACATATTAACCCCTAAACCGCCAGCCCCCACATCGCAATAAACTAAATTAAGCTATTAATCCCTAAACCTAACAACCCGCTAACTTTACATTAAATTTACAACATCCCTATCTTATAATAAATTAAAACTTATCTTTACAATTAAAATAGCTATATTAAACTATTAATTAAGACTGGCGATCTATATGCACTAACGTAGCTAGATCTTCCTCTTCCTCTAATATCCAGGAATTAAATTATAAGATACTTACAAGATGGTATCTAACGCCAGTTAGATTGCATAGTATATATCCTAATGCCTCCAACTATTGTTGGAGAGGAAGCGGCAGGATGGGTAGCATGCAACATATATGGTGGGAGTGCCCCGGGGTAAAAAGTATGTGGGAATTAATTGCTGGATATATTCAGCAGATAAGTGGGAAGGAAGATTTTCAGTTGGACATATATACAGCCTTATTAAACAAACCCATTAAAGGTTTATGCAAAATAAGAGCCAAATTAATAATGTATGTCCTAAATGGTTTTAAATCTTTACTGGCTAGAAGTTGGAAAAAAACAAATGTTCCGGACGAGGAAATGTTAATTACAAGAATCAACGAGGTATTATTGTTGGAAGGATATACTTATTTAAGATCCAACAGAGAAGAGGTCTTTCAGTCGATACGTTCCCATTGGGAAGAATTTAAATACACAAATCAAATTTAGCGCTGCAAGATATTAAGGTGCACAGGGGGACGGGGGAGTACGGGGCGGGATTTTTAAATTTTTTTTTCTCTTCTCCTTTTTTTTTTTAGACTGTTGATGTCGTGTAGTAGAGCTCTGGGTGTCTGTAGTAAGTGTTGTTTTGTTAGGTATTCTGTGTAATAAGGTCCTCACAGAGAATGTATGCTTTCAAAGATGGTTCATATATTGGTATTTTTACAGTCTCTTTAAACTGTTTGTATAGAATCTCTGTATTAGTATTAAGTAAGTGTTTTTTTCTTTCTTTTTTTTTACCGTGTTTACATATAAAATAAAAATGGAAAAAAAAAATAAAAAAAAAATTATTAACCCCTATCCCATCGCTCCAGGACCCTGCCGCAACTTTAATAAAGTTATTAACCCCTATCCGCCGCTCCCGGACCCCGCCGCCACCTAAATAAAGTTATTAACCCCTTTTCCACCACTCCCGGACCCCGCCGCCACCTAAATAAACATATTAACCCCTAAACCGCCAGCCCCCCACATCGCAATAAACTAAATTAAGCTATTAATCCCTAAACCTAACAACCCGCTAACTTTACATTAAATTTACAACATCCCTATCTTATAATAAATTAAAACTTATCTTTACAATTAAAATAGCTATATTAAACTATTAATTAACCTACCCTAACTATTATACTAAAATTACATTAAACTACCCATTAAATTAACTATATTACATATTAAAAATCACTAACCCTACTCAAATTATTTAAATCTACTATTAAAAATTACTAAATTACAAAAAAAAACGAAAAAAAAAGTTACGAAAAATAAAAAACCACAGTATCAAAAATAAAAAACAAATTACACCTAATATAATAGCCCTATCAAAATAAAAAAAAAAACCAAAATAAAAAAAAACCCTAGCCTACAATAAACTACCAATGGCCCTTAAAAGGGCCTTTAGCGGGGCATTGCCTTAAAGAAATCAGCTCTTTCACCTAAAAAAAAAATACAAACACCCCCCAACAGTAAAACCCACCACCCACCCAAGAAACCCCCCCAAATAAAAAGCCTATCTAAAAAAACTTAACCTCCTATTGGCTGAAAGGTTCCAATCAGCCAATATAATTAGAGCTGCTAAAATCCTATTGGCTGTTCCAATCAGCCAATAGGATTGAGCAGCTTTAGTCCTTTTGGCTGTTCCAATCAGCCAATAGGATGAGAGCTCGATCCTATTGGCTGATTGGAACAGCCAATAGGATGAGAGCTGCTCAACTCCTATTGGCTGATAAGGAACAGCCAATAGGATTTTAGCAGCTCTAATCCTATTGGCTGATTGGAACCTTTCAGTCAATAGGAATGCAAGGGACGCCATCTTGGAGAACAAGGCCTTAAGGACCTAAATAATTATGTGGCCATATTTAATTCTCTAACACCTAGATTACGAGTTTTTTGCTAAACAGGGTGTGAAACTAACACCAAAAAAGTTGCGTTATTTCACTCTCCATAGCGCTGAAATTGCAAGTTAAAGAAAAGCCTCCTTGTCCGTGCAATATGGTGGTCGTGCACGCTTTCCCCCATAGACATCAATGGGGACAGAGTGTTAGAAAAAAACCTAACACCTGAAGTGCGGAATGAAAAATCTCCATAACGCAACCCTATTGATTGTCTATTGGGAAAAAAAAGTTAAGTTTAAACCTGACACCCTAACATAAACCCCAAGTCTAAACACCCCTAATCTGCCGCCCCCGACATCGCCAACACCTAAATAAAGTTATTAACCTCTAATCTGTCGCTCCCGACATCGCCGACACTAATAAAAGTTATTAACCCCTATTCCGCCGCTCCCCAACATCGCTGCCACTATAATAAAGTTATTAACCCCTATTCTGCTGCTCCCCGACATCACCGACACTATAATAAAGTTATTAACACCTAAACCTCCGGCCTCCCACATCTCCGCCACTAAATAAACCTATTAACCCCTAAACCTCCGCCCCCCCACATCGCAAAATACTAAATTAAACTATTAACCCCTAAACCTAACACCCCCTAATTTTAAATTAAAATTACAATATAACTATCTTAAAATAAATAAAAACTTACCTGTGAAATAGAAATAAACCTAACATTAAACTATAAATTAACCTATATCACTACCCACTTACACATATAGGTACACTCACCATATACTTAATCCTTGGGTTTTTGTACACTAGAGGTGACTGGTCATCTTCAACCCTCGAGCCATCTGTATTCCACATGACTCAATAATTGGTTCTCCAAATCTGTACACCTATACCATAGTATGACCCGCTATACTACGCAGTACAAGGTTCACTGAAAAAGAGGTTCCTAATATCGTTACACAGGTTATTCCTCATTGATTTAACTTTTGTCCTACTACTAGTCAACTAGATATTGAATGGAAAAATCTATTGGCTAGATTACGAGTCTTGCATTAGCCTTAAAAAGCAGCGTTGAGAGGTCCCAATGCTGCTTTTTAACGCCCGCTGGTATTACGAGTCTGGCAGGTACAGGTGTATTGCTCACTTTTCTTCCGCGACTCGAGCTTACCACAAATCCCCTTACGTCAATTGCGTATCCTATCTTTTCAGTGGGACTTGTATAACGCCGGTATTACGAGTCTTGGAAGAAGTGAGCGGTACACCCTCTCCTGTCAAGACTCCTACCGCATTTAAAAGTCAGTAGTTAAGAGTTTTATGGGCTAACGCCATAACATAAAACTCTTAACTAAAGTGCTACATCGCAAACACTTAAATTAAAAGTTTAACCCCTAATCTGCCGACCGGACATCGCAGCCACTGTAATAAATATATTAACCTCTAAACCACCACACTCCCTCCTCGCAAACACAAGTTAAATTTTATTAACCCCTAATCTGCCGTCCCTAACATCGCCAACACCTATCTACATTTATTAATCCCTAATCTGCCGCCCCAACGTCGCCGCTACTATATTAAATTTATTGACCCCTAAACCTAAGTCTAACCCTAAGTCTAACCCCCCTAACTTAAATATAATTGAAATAAAATGAAATAAAATTACTACAATTAAATAAATTAATCCTATTGAAAACGAAATACTTACCTAATAAAATAAACCCTAAGCTAGCTACAATATAACTAATAGTTACATTGTAGCTAGCTTAGGGTTTATATTTATTTTACAGGCAACTTTGTATTTATTTTAACTAGGTAAAATAGTTATTAAATAGTTATTAACTATTTAATAACTACCTAGTTAAAATAAGTACACATTTACCTGTAAAATAAATCCTAACCTAAGTTACAATTACACCTAACACTACACTATCATTAAATTAATTACATAAACTAACTACAATTAACTACAATTAAATTAAATAAACTAAAGTACAAAAACCCCCCACTAAATTACAGAAAATAAAAAAATAATTACAAGAATTTTAAACTAATTACACCTACTCTAATCCCCCTAATAAAATAAAAAAGCCCCCCAAAATAAAAATATTCACTACCCTATACTAAATTACAAATAGCCCTTAAAAGGGCATTTTTTTGGGGGCATTGCCCCAAAGTAATCAGCTCTTTTACCTGTAAAAAAAAATACAATACCCCCCCAACATTAAAACCCACCACCTACACACCCAACCCTACTCTAAAACCCATCCAATCCCCCCTTTAAAAAAACTAACACTAACCCCTTGAAGATCACCCTACCTGGAGACGTCTTCACCCAGCTGGGCACAAGTGGACCTCCAGAGGGGCAGAAGTCTTCATCCGATCCGGGCAGAAGAGGTCCTCCAAGCAGCAGAAGTCTTCATCCAGATGGCATCTTCTATCTTCATCCATCCGGAGCGGAGCGGGTCCATCTTCAATCCAGCCGACGCGGAGCATCCTCTTCAAACGAAGTCCAAGCGAAGAATGAAGGTTCCTTTAAATGATGTCATCCAAGATGGCGTCCCTTGAATTCCGAATGGCTGATAGAATTCTATCAGCCAATCAGAATTAAGGTAGGAAAAATCCTATTGGCTGATGCAATCAGCCAATAGGATTGAGGTTGCATTCTATTAGCTGATTGAACTTCAATCCTATTGGCTGATTGGATCAGCCAATAGGATTTTTCCTACCTTAATTCCGATTGGCTGATAGAATCCTATCAGCCAATCGGAATTCAAGGGACGCCATCTTGAATGACGTAATTTAATGGAACCTTCATTCTTCGCTTGGGGTATTGTATTTTTTTTACAGGTAAAGGAGCTGATTACTTTGGGGCAATGCCCCGCAAAAGGCCCTTTTAAGGGCTATTTGTAATTAAGTATAGGGTAGGGAATTTTTTTTATTTTGGGGGGCTTTTTTATTTTATTATGGGGATTAGAGTAGGTGTAATTAGTTTAAAAATCTTGTAATTATTTTTTTATTTTCTGTAATTTAGTGTTTTTTTTTCTTCGTACTTTAGTTTATTTTATTTAATTGTAGTTAATTGTAGTTAGTTTAGGTAATTAATTTAATTATAGTGTAGTGTTAGGTGTAATTGTAACTTAAGTTAGGATTAATTTTACAGGTAAATTTGTATTTATTTTAACTAGGTAGCTATTAAATAGTTAATAACTATTTAATAACTATTGTACCTATTTAAAATAAATACAAAGTTGCCTGTAAAATAAAAATAAATCCTAAGCTAGCTACAATGTAACTATTAGTTATATTGTAGCTAGCTTAGGGTTTATTTTATAGGTAAGTGTTTAGTTTTAAATAGGAATAATTTATTTAATTGTAGTTATTTTATTTTGATTTATTTAAATTATATTTAAATTAGGGGGGGTGTTAGGGTTAGACTTAGGTTTAGGGGTTAATAACTTTATTATAGTGGCGGCGACGTTGACGGCGGCAGATTAGGGGTTAAGAAGTGTAGGTAGGTTGAGTGTAGGTAGGTTGCGGCGACGTTGGGGGGGCTGATTAGGGGTTAATAAATATAATGTAGGGTTTGGCGATGTTGGGGGCAGCAGATTAGGGGTTCATAGGGATAATGTAGGAGGCAGCGGTGTCCGGAGTGGCAGAGTAGGGGTTAACAATTATAATGTAGGTGTCGACGATGTCGGGGATGGCAGATTAGGGGTTAATAAGTGTAAGATTAGGGGTGTTTAGACTCAGGGTTCATGTTAGGGTGTTAGGTGTAGACATAAAATTCCTTTCCCCATAGGAATCAATGGGGCTGCGTTAGGAGCTGAATGCTGCTTTTTTGCAGGTTTTTTTTTCAGCTGAATCTGCCCCTTTGATTCCTATGGGGAAATCGTGCACAAGCACGTTTAGCCAGCTTACCGCTACCATAAACAACGCTGGTATTGAGGTGAGATGTGGAGCTAAATTTTGCTCTACGCTCACCTTTTTGCGGCTAACGCCAGCTTTAAAAAACCCCGTAATACCAGCGTTGTTAAAAAACAAATGCTTATTAGCAATGCACCCCTGTTACCGCAAAACTCGTAATCTCGCCGTTAATTTGCTGTTGTAAATTTCTAATGTTACATGATATTATGTATTTAACCTGTGTAAATTGGTTACTGATTGTTACACTTTCTTTCCATCTCAATAAAAAATGTTTATTAAAAAACAACAACTATATATTAACCTAATATAACTATTCTAATAAAATAAAAAATACTACCAATTAAAAAAATCTAAAATACAAATTTAAAAAAAACTAACACTACGAAAAAATTAAAAAATCTAAAATTACAAAAAATAATAAACACTTAATTATGAAAAATAAAAAACACAATTTCACCTAATCTAATAGCCCTAAAAAAAAAGCCCAAACAAATGTATGTCTATCAGCGCCACAATAATACCATACAAGCTATATCTGATATAGGCGGAGTCTCCCAATCAGACTCCAAAGTTAAATGTTAAAAAAAAATATTTTTTGGGACACTTACTTTGGACACTTTTTTTGGATATTTTTGTATGGGACTTAACTATTTGTATTTTGCATAGGACATTACTTCTTGGACATTGTATGGGACATTCCATTAGATTGTTAACCTATTTTAAATTGTAATTTTATGTTAATAAAACGATTGTTTAATTTTATATAATTTCTAGAATTTCATCCAATATCCCTATTTTTTAACTTTTTTAACTTTTTTACTTTTTTAACGTTTAACATTTTTGTGTAATATAATATATTTACTTTTATGTAATATATATTCCTAAGTCGTGGACACCATCTTTAGCAACACAACCCTCATTTGGGGGTAGTGTAGCGCTGTATCTTGGCATCCTAAAAAAAAAAGCCCCCACAAAATAAAAACACCCCCTAGCCTACAATAAACTCCCAATAGCCCTTAAAAGGGCCTTTTGTAGGGCATTGCTCTAAGTTAAACAGCTTTTTTACCTGTAAAAAAATACAAAGTCCCCCAACAGTAAAACCTACCACTCAACCAACCCCCCCAAAATAAAAAACCTAACTCTAAAAGGGCATTCAGCTCTTTAAAAACAAAACAAAGCCCTAATCTAAAAAAAAAAACACCCCAAAAAAATGAAAACAAAACCTGACACTAAACCCAGAATATCTACTCACGGTTCCTGAAGTCTTGACATCCATCTCCATCATGTTCAAATCAGCCAATAAGATTTCAGAAGCTTTCATCCTATTGGCTAATTTGAATTTGAAGAATCAAATCAGCCAATAGGAATGCAAGGTATGCCATTTTGAAACGGATACCTTGCATTCAACTTCAGTGTACGGCGGTGACCATATGAAGAGGACACTCCGCCCAGGATGTCTTCGGCTCCCACGATGGCTCTGCTCCGCACCACCAAGATGAAGATAGAAGATGACCCCAGGATGGATAAAGATATCGACGCCTGGATGAAGCCTTCTCGCCGCCTGGATGGAGATGGATGTCTGGACTAGGCTAGGGGGTATTTTTATTCTGGGGGGGCTTTTTATTTTTATTGGGCTATTAGATGTAATTAGGTGTAATTGTTTTTATTTTTGATTATTTTGTTTATTATTTTTTTGTAAGTTTAGTGTTTTTTATTTTTTGTAATTTAGTGTTTATTATTTTTTATATTTTTAAATTTTTCAATTTTTTTGGTAGTGTTAGTTTTATTTAAAATTTGTAATTTAGATTTTTTAATTGGTAGTATTTTTTTATTTTATTAGAATAGTTATGTTAGGTTAATTTATAGTTTAATGTTAGGTTTATTTCTATTTCACAGGTAAGTTTTTATTTATTTTAAGATAGTTATATTGTAATTTTAATTTAAAGTTAGGAGGGTGTTTGGTTTAGGGGTTAATAAGTTTAATTTAGTGTTTTACGATGTGGGGGCGGGCGGTTTAGGGGTTAATAAGTTTATTTAGTAGCGGCGATGTGGGAGACCGGAGGTTTAGGGATTAAGGTTAATAGGTTTATTTAATAGTTGCAAAGTGGGTGGGCAGCAGATTAGGCGTTAATAAGTTTTAAATAGTGTTTGTGATGCAGGAGCGTGGCGGGTTAGGGGTTAATAGTTAGTTTATGGGTGTTAGTGTACTTTGTAACAGTTTAGTTATGAGTTTTGTGAAACATTTTTGTTGCGCAAAACTCATAACTACTGGTCTCAGATGGCGGTATGGATCGTGTCGGTATAGGCTGTAACGCAAGCATTTTAGCCTGAACGCACAACCTGTAATACCAGCGCTATGGAAATCCCACACAAAAACGTCATTTTTTTGAGTGCGGAATGGATGTTGCGTTACAGGCTAAAATGGATGCGGTATAGCTATACCGACACGACTCCTAATATGTGTTACAGGCCATTACGCTGGAATTGCCATTTTTTCAGCATTAAAATCCGTAACGCAAAACTTGTAATCTAGGTGTAAGTAAATTAGAAACATTAAAAAAAATAAAAAAAATAATATATATATATATATAGATATATATATAAAACTATCAGCTAGTGAACCTAAAGTTTATATAATTAGCTAAAATATACAGGGAGTGCAGAATTATTAGGCAAGTTGTATTTTTGAGGATTCATTTTATTAATGAACAACAACCATGTTCTCAATGAACCCAAAAAACTCATTAATATCAAAGCTGAATATTTTTGGAAGTAGTTTTTAGTTTGTTTTTAGTTTTAGCTATTTTAGGGGGATATCTGTGTGTGCAGGTGACTATTACTGTGCATAATTATTAGGCAACTTAACAAAAAACAAATATATACCCATTTCAATTATTTATTTTTACCAGTGAAACCAATATAACATCTCAACATTCACAAATATATTTCTGACATTCAAAAACAAAACAAAAACAAATCAGTGACCAATATAGCCACTTTTCTTTGCAAGGACACTCAAAAGCCTGCCATCCATGGATTCTGTCAGTGTTTTGATCTGTTCACCATCAACATTGCGTGCAGCAGCAACCACAGCCTCCCAGACACTGTTCAGAGAGGTGTACTGTTTTCCCTCCTTGTAAATCTCACATTTGATGATGGACCACAGGTTCTCAATGGGGTTCAGATCAGGTGAACAAAGAGGCCATGTCATTAGATTTTCTTCTTTTATACCCTTTCTTGCCAGCCACGCTGTGGAGTACTTGGACGCGTGTGATGGAGCATTGTCCTGCATGAAAATCATGTTTTTCTTGAAGGATGCAGACTTCTTCCTGTACCACTGCTTGAAGAAGGTGTCTTCCGGAAACTGGCAGTAGGACTGGGAGTTGAGCTTGACTCCATCCTCAACCCGAAAAGGCCCCACAAGCTCATCTTTGATGATACCAGCCCAAACCAGTACTCCACCTCTACCTTGCTGGCGTCTGAGTCGGACTGGAGCTCTCTGCCCTTTATCAATCCAGCCACGGGCCCATCCATCTGGCCCATCAAGACTCACTCTCATTTCATCAGTCCATAAAACCTTAGAAAAATCAGTCTTGAGATATTTCTTGGCCCAGTCTTGACGTTTCAGCTTGTGTGTCTTGTTCAGAGGTGGTCGTCTTTCAGCCTTTCTTATCTTGGCCATGTCTCTGAGTATTGCACACCTTGTGCTTTTGGGCACTCCAGTGATGTTGCAGCTCTGAAATATGGCCAAACTGGTGGCAAGTGGCAGCTTGGCAGCTGCACGCTTGACTTTTCTCAGTTCATGGGCAGTTATTTTGCGCCTTGGTTTTTCCACACGCTTCTTGCGACCCTGTTGACTATTTTGAATGAAACGCTTGATTGTTCGATGATCACGCTTCAGAAGCTTTGCAATTTTAAGAGTGCTGCATCCCTCTGCAAGATATCTCACTATTTTTGACTTTTCTGAACCTGTCAATTCCTTCTTTTGACCCATTTTGCCAAAGGAAAGGAAGTTGCCTAATAATTATGCACACCTGATATAGGGTGTTGATGTCATTAGACCACACCCCTTCTCATTACAGAGATGCACATCACCTAATATGCTTAATTGGTAGTAGGCTTTCGAGCCTATACAGCTTGGAGTAAGACAACATGCATAAAGAGGATGATGTGGTCAAAATACTCATTTGCCTAATAATTCTGCACTCCCTGTATGTGAAAACATTAATGCATAACCCCCCTATTAATTTACATTCACTTTAAAAAACTTGGCTAAAAATTATTGGTAGATTACAAGTGTTGCACTATTGTTAGCGTGGGACACAATAAGCAATATCACAACCGCAAAGTAGCGCACATATTACAAGTTGAAAGTAAGCGGGTACACTCGAGTGCAAACAAAATTTGTGCTCATCAGGTTAGCATGAGTGAAGACCTAGCGTAAAGTGTAACATAGTGACATAGTGACATAGTAGATAAGGTTGAAAAAAGACCGAAGTCCATCGAGTTCAACCTATACAAATCTAAAATAATTACAAAAAGCTCCAGTTAAGCTTAAATAGCCCCACTAAAAGGTGATCCATTTAATACTAGCAATCATATCCATGAATTTTGTTTATATACAGAAATGTATCCAGACTATTTTTAAATGTATCTAGGGTATTGGCATTCACTACATCCTTTGGTAATGAGTTCCACAATTTTATTGCTCTTACAGTGAAAAAAAATTTCCGTTGCAGGAGCTTGAATCTCCTTTCCCCCAACCTTAAATTGTGACCTCTTGTTAGAAACAATTTTCTTGGAATAAACAGAGCTTCTGCCATCTCTGTATATGGAAAGTCACTTGTGTGTGAGCACCTGTTTGCAGCCCTGTGGCGGGGTAGCTTGTGTATTCCTAGCTGGATGTGTTATGTCAATACAAGCAAGGTGTTACCCCGTTAACTCACCCTGGCTTCTGAGGTCCGTCCGGGTACTTCCTCTTACGCCTCCGTTTCTGTGTGGGCCTGTCCACAGGGAGAATTCCTTAGCGGTGGCTGCTGGGTTTGCACATTGGGAGTCTCCGCAAAGTGCCTCTCTAGCCTCCGTTGGATAACCGCTCCCCTCCTGGGCTCTCTCCACATGCGACTGAACGGCGTCTGACGTCACCCGGTGCTCCGCCTCTAGCTGACCCCTTTGCTGTATGCCGAGTCTCACTGCGGTTGGTTTGACAGTGCGGGTGAGTGATTTTCAGGCAAAGGTATGCTGTGCGATCCAATGTGCTTGCTTGCTGGGTCTCCAGACCAATAGATACATAAAAAGATGAAGCAGCACCAGTTTCATGCACTTAAAACTGCTTTATTGACAGCTTTTACAAACTTCCAAATGTAAGCAGGCAGTAATAGTGTGACAAACTGTGCCTAGACAAACACACATAGATGAGAAACTGCTAACATGTTTCGGCCCTTCTGGCCGTAATCTTAGCTATGTTGTTTCTCCCCAATTCACCTTTTGTACTTCTGTGCTCGTTGTGATTGGTTAAAACTTGATCCAGTGTGTCTGCCTAATTGGGCACAAATAGTAACCATTCTAGTTTAAACAAACATGTCAGTTTATACAACAACACCACCAATGAACTTCAATTAAACATTATTACATTTCTATCTTTACTAACAATTTCATTCCAGTGCCCTCCTTGCAAGATTACATGGATTAACTGAAAAATCTTAAGATACAATATATTATAATATACTGATAGAACAATTGTTACCATAACTTTATGTTGAAAGTACACAGGCCTAGATTTGGAGTTCGGCGGTAAAAGGGCTGTTAACGCTCCGCGGGTTTTTTTCTGGCCGCACCATAAATTTAACTCTGGTATCGAGAGTTCAAACAAATGCTGCGTTAGGCTCCAAAAAAGGAGCGTAGAGCATTTTTACCGCAAATGCAACTCTCGATACCAGAGTTGCTTACGGACGCGGCCGGCATCAAAAACGTGCTCGTGCACGATTCTCCCATAGGAAACAATGGGGCTGTTTGAGCTGAAAAAAAACCTAACACCTGCAAAAAAGCAGCGTTCAGCTCCTAACGCAGCCCCATTGTTTCCTATGGGGAAACACTTCCTACGTCTGCACCTAACACTCTAACATGTACTCCGAGTCTAAACACCCCTAGCATTACACTTATTAACCCCTAATCTGCCGCCCCCGCTATCGCTGACCCCTGCATATTATTATTAACCCCTAATCTGCCGCTCCGTACACCGCCGCAACCAACGTTATCCCTATGTACCCCTAATCTGCTGCCCCTAACACCGCAGACCCCTATATTATATTTATTAACCCCTAACCTGCCCCCCACAACGTTGCCTCCACATGCCTACACTTATTAACCCCTAATCTGCCGAGCGGACCTGAGCGCTACTATAATAAAGTTATTAACCCCTAATCCGCCTCACTAACCCTATCATAAATAGTATTAACCCCTAATCTGCCCTCCCTAACATCGCCGACACCTAACTTCAATTATTAACCCCTAATCTGACGACCGGAGCTCACCGCTACTATAATAAATGTATTAACCCCTAAAGCTAAGTCTAACCCTAACACTAACACCCCCCTAACTTAAATATAATTTACATGTAACGAAATAAATTAACTCTTATTAAATAAATTATTCCTATTTAAAGCTAAATACTTACCTGTAAAATAAACCCTAATATAGCTACAATATAAATTATAATTATATTATAGCTATTTTAGGATTAATATTTATTTTACAGGCAACTTTGTAATTATTTTAACCAGGTACAATAGCTATTAAATAGTTAAGAACTATTTAATAGTTACCTAGTTAAAATAATAACAAATTTACCTGTAAAATAAATCCTAACCTAAGATATAATTAAACCTAACACTACCCTATCAATAAAATAATTAAATAAACTACCTACAATTACCTACAATTAACCTAACACTACACTATCAATAAATTAATTAAACACAATTGCTACAAATAAATACAATTAAATAAACTATCTAAAGTACAAAAAATAAAAAAGAACTAAGTTACAGAAAATAAAAAAATATTTACAAACATAAGAAAAATATTACAACAATTTTAAACTAATTACACCTACTCTAAGCCCCCTAATAAAATAACAAAGCCCCCCAAAATAAAAAATTCCCTACCCTATTCTAAATTAAAAAAGTTACAAGCTCTTTTTCCTTACCAGCCCTGAACAGGGCCCTTTGCGGGGCATGCCCCAAGAAGTTCAGCTCTTTTGCCTGTAAAAAAAAACATACAATACCCCCCCCCCCAACATTACAACCCACCACCCACATACCCCTAATCTAACCCAAACCCCCCTTAAATAAACCTAACACTAAGCCCCTGAAGATCTTCCTACCTTGTCTTCACCATCCAGGTATCACCGATCCGTCCTGGCTCCAAGATCTTCATCCAACCCAAGCGGGGGTTGGCGATCCATAATCCGGTGCTGAAGAGGTCCAGAAGAGGCTCCAAAGTCTTCCTCCTATCCGGCAAGAAGAGGACATCCGGACCGGCAAACATCTTCTCCAAGCGGCATCTTCGATCTTCTTCCATCCGGTGCGGAGCGGGTCCATCTTGAAGCAGGCAACGCGGATCCATCCTCTTCTTCCGATGTCTCCCGACTAATGACGGTTCCTTTAAGGGACGTCATCCAAGATGGCGTCCCTCGAATTCCGATTGGCTGATAGGATTCTATCAGCCAATCGGAATTAAGGTAGGAATTTTCTGATTGGCTGATGGAATCAGCCAATCAGAATCAAGTTCAATCCGATTGGCTGATCCAATCAGCCAATCAGATTGAGCTCGCATTCTATTGGCTGTTCCGATCAGCCAATAGAATGCGAGCTCAATCTGATTGGCTGATTGGATCGGCCAATCGGATTGAACTAGATTCTGATTGGCTGATTCCAGAAAATTCCTACCTTAATTCCGATTGGCTGATAGAATCCTATCAGCCAATCGGAATTCGAGGGACGCCATCTTGGATGACGTCCCTTAAAGGAACCGTCATTAGTCGGGAGACATCGGAAGAAGAGGATGGATCCGCGTCGCCTGCTTCAAGATGGACCCGCTCCGCACCGGATGGAAGAAGATCGAAGATGCCGCTTGGAGAAGATGTTTGCCGGTCCGGATGTCCTCTTCTTGCCGGATAGGAGGAAGACTTTGGAGCCTCTTCTGGACCTCTTCAGCACCGGATTATGGATCGCCAACCCCCGCTTGGGTTGGATGAAGATCTTGGAGCCAGGACGGATCGGTGATACCTGGATGGTGAAGACAAGGTAGGAAGATCTTCAGGGGATTAGTGTTAGGTTTATTTAAGGGGGGTTTGGGTTAGATTAGGGGTATGTGGGTGGTGGGTTGTAATGTTGGGGGGGGGTGTTGTATGTTTTTTTTTACAGGCAAAAGAGCTGAACTTCTTGGGGCATGCCCCGCAAAGGGCCCTGTTCAGGGCTGGTAAGGTAAAAGAGCTTGTAACTTTTTTAATTTAGAATAGGGTAGGGAATTTTTTATTTTGGGGGGCTTTGTTATTTTATTAGGGGGCTTAGAGTAGGTGTAATTAGTTTAAAATTGTTGTAATATTTTTCTTATGTTTGTAAATATTTTTTTATTTTCTGTAACTTAGTTCTTTTTTATTTTTTGTACTTTAGATAGTTTATTTAATTGTATTTATTTGTAGCAATTGTGTTTAATTAATTTATTGATAGTGTAGTGTTAGGTTAATTGTAGGTAATTGTAGGTAGTTTATTTAATTATTTTATTGATAGGGTAGTGTTAGGTTTAATTATATCTTAGGTTAGGATTTATTTTACAGGTAAATTTGTAATTATTTTAACTAGGTAACTATTAAATAGTTCTTAACTATTTAATAGCTATTGTACCTGGTTAAAATAAATACAAAGTTGCCTGTAAAATAAATATTAATCCTAAAATAGCTATAATATAATTATAATTTATATTGTAGCTATATTAGGGTTTATTTTACAGGTAAGTATTTAGCTTTAAATAGGATTAATTTATTTAATAAGAGTTAATTTATTTCGTTAGATGTAAATTATATTTAAGTTAGGGGGGTGTTAGTGTTAGGGTTAGACTTAGCTTTAGGGGTTAATACATTTATTAGAATAGCGGTGAGCTCCGATCGGAAGATTAGGGGTTAATAATTGAAGGTAGGTGTCGGCGATGTTAGGGAGGGCAGATTAGGGGTTAATACTATTTATGATAGGGTTAGTGAGGCGGATTAGGGGTTAATAACTTTATTATAGTAGCGCTCAGGTCCGCTCGGCAGATTAGGAGTTAATAAGTGTAGGCAGGTGTCGGCGACGTTGAGGGGGGCAGATTAGGGGTTAATAAATATAATATAGGGGTCGGCGGTGTTAGGGGTAGCAGATTAGGGGTACATAGGGATAACGTAGGTGGCGGCGATTTGCGGTCGGAAGATTAGGGGTTAATTATTTTAAGTAGCTTGCGGCGACGTTGTGGGGGGCAAGTTAGGGGTTAAGAAATATAATATAGGGGTCGGCGGGGTTAGGGGGAGCAGATTAGGGGTACATAAGTATAACGTAGGTGGCGGTCGGCAGATTAGGGGTTAAAAATTTTAATCGAGTGGCGGCGGTGTGGGGGGACCTCGGTTTAGGGGTACATAGGTAGTTTATGGGTGTTAGTGTACTTTAGGGTACAGTAGTTAAGAGCTTTATAAACCGGCGTTAGCCAGAAAGCTCTTAACTCCTGCTATTTTCAGGCGGCTGGAATCTTGTCGTTAGAGCTCTAACGCTCACTTCAGAAACGACTCTAAATACCGGCGTTAGAAAGATCCCATTGAAAAGATAGGATACGCAAATGGCGTAGGGGGATCTGCGGTATGGAAAAGTTGCGGCTGAAAAGTGAGCGTTAGACCCTTTAATCACTGACTCCAAATACCAGCGGGCGGCCAAAACCAGCGTTAGGAGCCTCTAACGCTGGTTTTGACGGCTACCGCCGAACTCCAAATCTAGGCCTTAGTTTGTTATTACAATCATCAAAAAAATAATAATAATCAGATATGATTAAATGAAGATGTGAGAACTAATCATAAAGTAACTTATTTTTAACAGATCTATTTAAAAATTAGAAGCCAGAAATGTGACATTGGGAGATTAAAGGGGATTAAAGAGGGAGGTGTACTGGACCCACAGGAACCAATACTTTTATTTTATTCCCAAAAATTGATCAAATCAAATTCTGAATTTAATCCTGTGGGAATTCTTGTTTTTAACCTGTGTATCCAGTACACCTCCCTCTTTGCTAGTAAAGTCTCTCTGTCCCCCCTCTCTTTTTACATTTCACTTGCTCAATAATAGTCCAACTAAGTGAACTTATATTTTTATTGTGTTTAGTTTTGAAATGTTGTACTAGAGGGGTCGTGAGTTTACCAGCTTTAATATTAGTGATGTGCTCACGGATCCTTTCCCTTGCTTCCCTAGTAGTGAGACCTGTATATTGTACTCCACAAGTTTCACAGGTTAACAAGTAGACCACATAAGTGGATCTACAATTCAAACATGAAAAATGTCTGAAATGTTCTCCTGTGACTGTACTGGGTGAAGGTTTTGCCACTATACTAAATTTATTAACCCCTAAACATAAGTCTAACCCTAACACCCCCTATCTTAAATATAATTAAAATAAATTTAAATAAAACTTACTTTTATTACCTAAATAATTCCTATTTAAAACTAAATACTTACCTATAAAATAAACCCTAAGGTAGCTGCAATATATCTAATAGTTACATTGTAGCTAGCTTAGGGTTTATTTTTATTTTAGAAGTAAGTTTGTATTTATTTAAACTAGGTAGAATAGTTACTAAATAGTTATTAACTATTTAATAACTACCTAGCTAAAATAAATACAAATTTACCTGTAAAATAAAACCTAACCTGAGTTACACTAACACCTAACCTTACACTACAATTAAATCAATTACCTAACTGAAATACAATAACCTAAATTACAAAAACAAACACTAAATTACACAAAATAAAAAAAGAAATCATCAGATATTTCAACTAATTACACCTAATCTAATAGTCCTATCAAAATAAAAAAGCCCCCCCCCCCAAAAAAAAAACAAAAAAACCCTAGCCTAAACTAAACTACCAATAGCCCTTAAAAGGGCCTTTTGCGGGGCATTGCCCCAAAGAAATCAGCTCTTTTACCTGTAAAAAAATACAAACACACCCCAACAGTAAACCCACCACCCACACAACCAACCCCCCAAATAAAATCCTAATTAAAAAAACTAAGCTCCCCATTGCCCTGAAAATGGTATTTGGATGGGCATTGACCTTAAAAGGGAATTTAGCTCTTTTTCAATTGCCCAAACCCTAATCTAAAACTAAAACCCACCCAATAAACCCTTAAAAAAACCTTACACTAACCCGAAGATCCACTTACAGTTTTGAAGACCGGACATCCATCCTCAAAGAAGCCAGGAGAAGTCCTCAGCAAAGCGGCAAAAAGTCCTCAACGAAGCCGGGAGAAGTCTTCATCCAGGCTGGCAGAAGTGGTCCTCCAGACGGCAGAAGTCTTCATCCAGACGGCATCTTCTATTTTCATCCATCTGGCGCAGAGCGGGTCCATCATCAAGACATACGGCGCGGAGCATCCTCTTCAATCGAAGTCTTCTTCCCGAATGAAGGTTCCTTTAAGTAACGTCATCCAAGATGGCGTCCCTTGAATTCTGATTGGCTGATAGAATTCTTTTAAGGGCAATGCCCATCCAAATGCCCTTTTCAGGGCAATGGGGAGCTTAGTTTTTTTTAATTAGGATTTTATTTGGGGGGTTGGTTGTGTGGGTGGTGGGTTTTACTGTTGGGGGGGTGTTTGTATTTTTTTTACAGGTAAAAGAGCTGATTTCTTTGGGGCAATGCCCCGCAAAAGGCCCTTTTAAGGGCTATTGGTAGTTTAGTTTAGGCTAGGGTTTTTTTTTATTTTGAGGGGGCTTTTTTTATTTTAATAGGGCTATTAGATTAGGTAATTTGTTTAAATATCTGATAATCTCTTTTTCTATTTTGTGTAATTTAGTGGGGTTTTTTTTTGTAATTTAGGTAATTGTATTTAATTTAGGCAATTGATTTAATTGTAGTGTAAGGTTAGGTGTTAGTGTAACTCAGGTTAGGGTTTATTTTACAGGTACATTTGTATTTAGTTTAGCTAGGTAGTTATTAAATAGTTAATAACTAATTAGTAACTATTCTACCTAGTTAAAATAAATACAAACTTGTCTGTAAAATAAAAATAAACCCTAAGCTAGCTACAATGTAACTATTAGCTATATTGTAGCTATCTTAGGGTTTATATTATAGGTAAGTATTTAGTTTTAAATAGGAATTATTTAGGTAATGATAGAAATTTTATTTAAATTTATTTTAATTATATTTAAGTTAGGGGGTGTTAGGGTTAGACTTAGGTTTAAGGGTTAATAAATTTAGTATAGTGGTGGCAATGTTGGGGGCGGCAGAATAGGGGTTAATAAATGAAGGTAGGTGGCGGCGATGTTAGGGGCGGCAGATTAGGGGTTAATAATATTTAACTAGTGTTTGCGATGCAGGAGTACGGCGGTTTAAGGGTTAATATGTTTATTATAGTGGCGACGATGTCCGGAGCGGCAGATTAGGGGTTAATAAGTATAATGTAGGTGTCGGCGATGTTGGGGGCGGCAGATTAGGGGTTAATAAGTGTAAGATTAGTGGTGTTTAGGAATCAATTGGGCTGCGTTACAGAGCTTTATGCTGCTTTTTTGCAGGCGTTAGACTTTTTAAACCGGCTCTCCCTATTGATGTCTATGGGGAAATCGTGCACAAGCACGTAAAACCAGCTCACCGCAGCTTTCAGCAGCGCTGGTATTGGAGTGCGGTATGGAGCTCAATTTTGTTTCCCCATAGGAATCAATTGGGCTACATTACAGAGCTTTACGCTGCTTTTTTGCAGGTGTTAGACTTTTTTAAGCCAGCTCTCCCTATTGATGCCTTTTGGGAAATCGTGCACAAGCACGTAAAACCAGCTCACTGCAGCTTTCAGCAGCGCTGGTATTGGAGTGCGGTATGGAGCACAATTTTGCTCTACGCTCACTTCTTGCCTGATAATGCTGGGTTTATGAAAACCTGTAATACCAGCGCTGTAGGGAAGTGAGCAGTGACAATAACGTGCAAGTTAGCACCGCACCACTCTTACAGCAAAACTCGTAATCTAGCCGATTGTTTGTTAGAAAGTTTTGGGGAACACATTAATGTCTTGAAAAAGGCTCCTCTTGGAGCCGAAACGTCAACTTTTTTGCATGGTATTTAATAAAAGTATTGAACTTTATCAAGACCTGTGAGTGCCCAAATTCTTTGGAACTCTTTATATGTATTTGAGGGAGCACCTGGGGAAGTTAGGAAAAGTTACACTAGGTGCAAGAAACAGGACTAAATATATATTTATTTCTAAATATACTGTATTTTTATGTCTAAATATCTGTATTATATATATATATATATATATATATATATATATATATATATATATATATATATATATATATATATATATATATATATATATATATATATATATATATATATATATATGTGTGTGTGTGTGTGTGTGGGTGGGTGTGTATGTGTATTTATGTGTTTCTATTCCAAAAAATGAAATATATAAATTCTCTGTCTCTTGGTCTCTGATAGTTCATCTCTTTCAAATTGTATCTGTTATTATTATTTATAATATTCTTGTTAACTTTCAAAAGCTACATGTGAGGCATAAAAGAAAGATGAGGAAACTATTCATCCTTGTATCACTAATAAAATCTAGATTATTCCATAAATAATTTAGGATAGTCCAAATTGTCAGTATACTAAGTCTAAAAAAGAATACCTTTATTTAGAATTTATAAAACACACAAAGCCCTTGATTGTGGTTAGAAGAAAAATAGATACTTTATTTTTTTTTTTTTTTGCTTTTTAATTTTGACACTTGACATTTTCCATGATAGTATAATGAATTATATTAATTTATATGATTATATATTTATTATAATTGTATTGTTTACTGCATTGCAAGAAAGCAAATTAACCCTTTAAGGACACAGCTTTCAGTTTGCTCAATTGTTTTATGACGGAAAAATTCCGTCATATGTTCTTAAGAGGTTAAAAACTCAATCACAATCACAAATCTCAAAAATGAGTTCCAAACTCAGAGATCAGAAACATTATAGAGGTAGTGTCAAGAATAATTTCTATTAAAAAAAAAGTTTTGTGAAATGAAAAAATAAACACAATTTAACTTATATTTACATCTACCTATTCCTTTAAATATGTTAAAAACTATATTATTGTTTAAAATATATACCAGGTGTGCTAATTTCAAAATACCAGACCATTAAAGAATTTAAAGGGATACTAAACCCATTTTTTTTCATGATTCAGATAGAGCATGCAATTTTAAGCAACTTTCTAATTTACTCCTTTTATCAATTTTTCTTCGTTCTCTTGCTATCTTTATTTTAAAAAGAAGGCATCTAAGCTAAGGAGCCAGGCATTTTTTGTTTGAGTACCCTGGACAGCATTTGTTTATTGGTGCTGTCCAATCAGCAAGGACAACCCCAGTTGTGAACCAAAAATGGGCCGGCTTCTAAACTTAGTAAATTAGAAAAGTTGCTTAAAATTCCATGCTCTATCTGAATCACGAAAGAAAAATTTGGGTTCAGTGTCCCTTTAATGAACAAAACATGAAAGCAACAAACTGGCTTATTTGTTTAAAAGATGCTAACAACATAACATTTATAATTTTTTTATTTAACCCTTTCGTGTCAGGGCTAAAGTGCCTGCACGATCGCGAGATTTCAATTATTGGATCGCGTCTGGGGGGCGTCCCTACAACCTTAGGAACGCCCCCCAAGACCGCGATCAAGTCCTGACAGCACAGAAGGCTTCAGGACAGCCGTTATCTATGACGTTCTATTCCGTCATAACGGCTTTAAAGCCCAGTCTAATTATGACGGAACAGAACGGCATAACGGCTTTAAAAGGTTAAAACGTATATTACAAAACATGTGCATGATTTATAAACATTGGGCCAGATTATAAGTGGAGCAGTATTTAATGCTCCCGCTCACACGCAAACAACGCTAGAAGTTTTGTGCACGTCGTGTATAACGTTTATTACAAGTTGAAAATAAAAAGGTTTTACTCGCACTAACCTGATGCACATAAAAAGCCGAAGTTAGAATATCACACGCGCGTTAACATATTCTCCCATGTAAGTCAATAGAGCAAAAAAAAAGAGCCCTACTTGCACGTAAACTTGATTGCATATTCTCAAGTCTGCTAACTTGACATGAAAATATGAATAGTTTACATTTAAATGTTCTTCACATAGCAGAACATGTTCTATTTATTCATAAATACATATTTCTACATATATATATATATATATATATATATATATATATACCTACAGTATATATATATATATATATATATAGATGATTATATATAGGTATAGATATATATTAAGATATATATAGGAATATCTATTTATAAATAGATAGAACATATTCTGCTATTTGCAGAACATAGGAATGGGAAATATTTATAGAAAATACACAGTATAACACTTTATTATAAATTAATATTGCATAAAAATGATTTACATGTTTTCATCTTCTTGATTCCAAAGGGCTATATATATATATGTGTGTGTGTGTACATATGTATTTATTTCCACCCCTGCACTCTCTCCTTCTGTCAATTCTCACATTAGCGACTGCTTATCTGGCATTTCCTCCTGGGTGGCCTCTCACCACCTAAAAAAAACATGTCCAAGACCGAACTACTTTTAATCCCCCCCTCTAACTCTACTCTAGTTTCTAATTTTTCCATCACTGTTGGCGGCACCATTATCTCCCCATCACCCCAAGTCCGCTGCCTTGGAGTCACACTTGACTCAAATCTGTCCTTCATTCCCCACATCCAATTGCTTTCTTCATCCTGCCGCAACCACCTACGCAATATCTCAAAAATGTGTCAGTTTCTGAGTGCTGAAACCACTAAACAGCTAATCTACTCCCTGGTAATTTCCCGACTTGACTACTGTAATAACCTACTAACTGACCTCCCCCTCTCTCCCCTTCAATCCATTCTAAATGCATCTGCCAGGCTAATCCACCTCTCTCAGCGCTCTGTTTCTGCTGCACCTCTCTGTGAGTCCCTTCACTGGCTCCCCATTCACAGAGTTAAATTCAAAATTCTCACCCTGACCTACAAAGCCCTCACCAAAGGTGCCACTGCAATTCCCCGGGACCAGATTACTGCCAACAGAGCTCCCAGGACCTTTGAGAAAATTCTGGAAGCTGTGGAATGGCCAAATGGAATCGCTACAAATTTAAAGTGTTTGTCCAGATAAGCAAATCTCAGAACTTTGTGATGATCCCTGTGGATGGGAACATGCAGGTACGCATCCTTCAGGTCTATGGTCGTCATTAATTGACCAGAGGAAGAATGGAACGGATAGTCTCTATTTTGAAGAACGGCACTCTGAGAAATTTGTTGAGGAACTTTAGATCTAGAATAGGTTCCCTTCCTGTACACATTTCAAGAACGCCTCTCTTTTTATCTGGTCTACAGATAATCTTGAGATGTGGAATCTGCCCCTGGGAGGAAAGGTCTTGAATTCCAACTTGTAACCCTGAGATACTATGTCCACGGCCCACGGGTCTGGGACCTCTTGTTCCCATGCTTGAGAGAACTGAGAGAGTTTGCCCCCCACTTGATATGATCCTGGATCTGGGGCAAACCCTTCATGCTGACTTAGATTCAGCTGCGGGTTTCTTAGATTGCTTCCCCTTGTTCCAAGACTGACTGGGTTTCCAAGAAGGCTTGGACCGATCCTGCTTGGTAGAGGAGGGGGAAGACTTACCTCTGAAGTTATGAAAGGAACGAAAATAACTCTGATGTCCTTTTGATATTTTCTTCTTATCCTGAGGCAGAAAAGATCCTTTACCACCCATGATATCAGAAATAATTTCTTCCAAACCCGGCCCAAACA
Source organism: Bombina bombina (assembly GCF_027579735.1). NCBI lineage: Eukaryota > Metazoa > Chordata > Amphibia > Anura > Bombinatoridae > Bombina > Bombina bombina. Next base: position 454,178,241 of record NC_069499.1, read on the forward strand.
AGGTCTTTCCCTTGTAAAGAATTGCCAAAAGCTTAGATTTAGAAGAAACATACTCTGACCAAGATTTCAGCCATATCGCTTTATGCGCCAAAATTGCAAAACCAGATATTTTGGCCCCCAACTTGATGACCTGCAAAGAAGCGTCAGTATTAAAGGAATTGGCTAACTTAAGAGCCTTTATCCTATCCTGTATCTCCTCCAAAGGAGTCTCTGCTTGGAGCGACTAAGACAAATCATCAAACCAATAAGCTGCCGCACTTGCTACTGTAGCAATACACACCGCCGGTTGCCATTGTAAACTCTGATGAATATACATCTTCTTTAAGAAATCTCCAGTTTCTTGTCCATAGGGTCCTCAATAAGAATAGTAGTCCTCTTGGCCAGTGTAGAAATCGCCCCTTCCACCTTGGGGGACCGTCTGCCACAACACCTTAATGGAGTCAGCTACCGGAAACATCTTCCTAAAGACTGGAGAGGGAGAAAAAGGAATTCCTGGTCTCTCCCATTCCCGGGCAATAATCTCCATTTCATGGTATGGCACTGGAAACACCTCCCCAGGAAAGGGTACATCAAAGTATCCATTTAATTTGCTAGATTTCTTAGGGTTGACAACGACAAGAGTATCAGAGTCATCCAAAGTAGCCAAAACCTCCTTTAACAAAACTCAAGTTCAAGCTTGAATCTGAAGGAAACCACTTCAGCATCAGAAAAAGGCATTATTCTATCTGAATCTGAGATTTCACCCTCAGAGGCTACGAAGTATCCTCCTCTTCTGACTTATGTGAAAGAGCAACTTGGTTAGCCTGTACTAGATCAGAAACCTTACTATCTGATTCTCTAATTTTCCTATTGCTTCTCCCTTGAAGCATAGGGATGGCAGCTAGCGCCTCAGATACCGCCGAGGATACCTGTGCAGCAATTTCAGCCTTTAAATACACTCCTTAAGGATATTGAGAGGAACCACAGGGCACTGCATGTGACAACAATAAAGTTTGGGGCACTTGAGGAAGAGGCTGTGGCATTGCCTGAACAGCATCAACCTGAGAGAATGGTGGCTCAGAAACAACAAGTCTATCTTTATACATTAAAGTTCTTTCAATACAAGAACTACAAAAAGGCAAAGGGGTTTCAACTTGGGTATCCAAGCAAAGTTTGCACTCTATAGAAGGCAAAGACTCTAGGTCCATTTGAAACTGCTTGAAAGCTACCACAGCCCTACTAAAGAGACTAATGTGGAGTACAGCTAGACCCAGCTTGTCAGGAAAGATGAGAGCAAACCTGCTCAGGCTTTCAAAATAATAAAATCTCGATAGAATAAATTCTTTAATAGACACCTAAACTTCACCTCCTCCTTGCACAGAAGGCAAAGAGCATGACTGGGGATTGTGGGAAGGGAAGTGATACTTAACAGCTTTGCTGTGGTGCTCTTTGCCTCCTCCTGCTGCCCAGGAGTGATATTCCCAACAGTTATTGATTATTCCGTTGACTCACCATATCTTAGGAAAGAAAAATACAATGCAATAGCACTTACTCCGAATTTCAGATAAGCAGCAGATTTGTTTGGCGATTCAAAGTGTCCTTTTCTTTCTCTGCCCCTTATAATGTGACTGCAACCTGCAAATGACAGACTCATATATATGTATGTACTGTGAACGCTTGCCTTAGAAAGTGTGCATGGGCTGAGGGGGAAATGCTAAGAGTGGCTCTGCAGTAGGCTGTAGATTCCTATCACTGGTCTCATTAAGAATTTAGCAAATTACCTCTTATGGTTATACAGATCTAATCCATTATAGGGACATTAAACACTTTGAGATGGTAATATAAAATGATAAATCGTATATATATAAAAACCTCTGCAATACACGTTCATTATTTATTTTGTCCCTTTTACTATAATTCCATTTTAATTTTGTTAGCTTTTTAGTTCCTGTTAGAAATGGAAGTGCAGAACACTGTTATATTCCACACAGCTATTGGCTGCACACTCTAGTGACCTATTTATACCTTTCCCTTATTGGCCACAGCAGAGAAGGTAACCTAAGTTACAACATGGCAGCTCCCATTGTTTTATAGACATTAAAACTTTACACTTTTTTTTTCTCAATATTTAAACAACTAATGAAACTTTAAAAAATACATCTACATGTTATTCTCAGACTCATCTTTTCTTTGAATGCATCATTCTATCTAGCATTAATTTAGTGTTTAATGTCCCTTTAAAGTCTGCTGTGTGAAAACTTTATTGTAAGCTACTGTTTGAATTATTTAAGCCAACTGTATTACCAAATGGTTATAACGGGCAAATTAGGTTTTCCTACAATTCATTTGGAAACATTCATGATAACATTTATAAAATGGGCTTTTATACCAAGAGGTTTTTATGCAGTAAGTAAAATATACATATCCAAAGAAAAACATGCCAGAGATTTAACTCAGTATTGATGATGACTACCTAACCAATCATATCAGTTCACGACTTGTGCAGTTAACAACTGATATAAATTTTGCAAACTTTCTATTTAGAATTTTTAAAATATTCAAAAATGTCAGTGTAAACATAAATAAATGTTATAATAATCCTATTTAGTTGAATACACATTTCACAGTTAAAAAGTATGACTTGAACTACTTTATCTTTCTGTTAAGTCAGAGAATAATTGTGTTTGTTAATATGTGAACTGAGTATGGATAAAAAGAAAAAAAAATGCATTCAATCAGGTGAAGACAAAGTTAGAATAGAGTTCAAGCCTAGTTAATTAGAAACGTCAAAAAACCTGATAAAACTTGCTCAAAAGTTGTTTTTTGGGGAGGTTGAAATACCGCTGTCAATTCTTCTCAGTGTAAGGTAGTTGTGAAAGTTACATCATGCAAAGAGTAATTGGTTTTTTTAATTGATTGAAATTATCTCAAATTTACAAACTACACAAAAATCTTTTAAGGTACTTAAAAAAATATGGAACCTATTTTTTTTCTTTCATGATTCAAACAGAGCATACAAACTATGGCCTAAATTATAAGTGAAGTGCAATAATTTCTACAAGAGACACAAACGCAATTGTGATGTGGCAATATTTTTACTACTTGAACCCATAGTACAAGTCGGGCATATTTTTTTTTTTGCTTGCTTGTAAAAACGACTGCACTAACACTCCCTATACTTTCTTTTAAACGTGCGCTCGCATTACAAGTTTGTGGTTAACCATAGTTCTAGAAAGATAAATATTAACCAAAGTGAAAATCTCTGGTAAAGTTATTGTGACTGCTCATACAGGAGTTCATAAACCACAAAACTAAAATTTTATTTCCACACTATTTTAAGATTTTTACAAAGATTGTTGCTTTTGTGTATAGGAAACACATTAATGCCCTTTTTAAATGTACTTAAAGGAACAGCGTACTGTAAAATTGTTTTCCCTTGATATGTTTACAATGACTTCTTATACCAGCTGCAGAGTTGAAAATATATTGGAAATTGATCTTTTAGGTATATTTCTTTTGCTTTAAATGATTTGAATTGTTTGATCAATTGTAAATAACAGAAATAAAAGAACATACCATAATCAAAGATTACAGAGAAACAATTACAACTTGTATACTCAGGTAAATTGGCAACCCTTTTTAAGTGGGTAAAAATAATCTTATACATTGGACATATATTGTATTCATATATGAAAGTGGACATCAATGTTCATATTGTACATATAGATAATGGCAAAAACATAATTTATCCTCCAGAACAATATATCAGTTGACATTAAAGATAGGTAACAGTTTTATTATTACATTTGTGGTCTTTGTTCCCAAATAAAAACTATATCAAGTATATAATCTCACTTGCCAATAATAACAATAGTGTCTTTTTTTCTAATGAAATGATATGATTCATTTCAGCTTCTCATTGAGTGAATGTAGGTGTTTGTTGTTGCTTCCAGAGTCTGGGAATTAAACGTTTAGCACAAGTTAGCATTAATTGTAGTAATTTAGTGCGATACGTACACCTTATGTTTGGAATATGATTAAGCAGTGCAGAGGAGACAGAGAGGGAGAGATCTGTATCTAAAGTGTGATTAATACATTGTTTTATTTGAGGCCAGTAAGTCTTCAACTTTGGGCGTGACCACCAAATATGCCAATGTGTACCAATTTCACCAGGGAAAGTTCGTTAGGGCGTTGGACAAGAGCATACAATATATCAAGTGTAGCCCTAACATATTTGTTGCTCATAATTTGTTTAGCTCTGAATGACTTAGGTATCCAGCAAACATCCCTCATCTGATATAATTGTACTAGATTAGCTTCAATTTGAATCCATAATTTAGATAGAGAATTATGATTCCATGCTATTATTCATGTAAGATGTGCTGCTTTATAGTAAGTAATATGTTAAATTAGGTAAATTTAGTCCTCCATCCTCTTTACTTAAGTAAAGAGTATTGCGTGCTACCCTTGGTTTTTTTGTATGACCAGACAAAGGATTCTAAAATTTTTTGTCGGGCAGCTAAGTAATGACGAGGTAATGAGATTGGGAGTGCCTGGAAAATATATACATATTTAAGAATGATCATCATTTCACTGTGTTTATGCGTCCTATCCAGGATAGGTGGCCTTGCTTATGCCAATGTTCTAACAGGGAATAAACATTAGTTTAAAGTTTTACATAATTCTCCTGATAGAAGTCTCAGGGATTTTCTGGAATGCTCAATCCTAAATATTTGAGAGACCTGGTAATAGGGAAAGAGGCTTTTTTTAGATAAATATTCTAAGTCCTTAGAATCTAAATTTATGGAAATAAATATTTCTCCATATTTATGGAATAATTGGAGGCTTTTTTATAGTCCTCAAGTATTTGTATTAGTGCTGGTAAGGAGGATGACAGTGACTGTAAAGTAAAAATAATATCATCTGCAAAGAGAAGACATTTTTGAGATATGTTACCAAATGAAAAACCTTTAATAGCTATATTGTTCCTAATCTGAATTGCCAGTATCTCAACTGTAAGGGCGAACAATAAGGGGGACAATGGGCACCCCTGACGGGTACCGTTAGATATAGGGAAAGATTGTGAAACAGTATTATTGATTTTAATTGATTTTAATTTTGGCTGGAGGATTAGTGTACTGTATCCTAGTTATAAATTTATTGGAAAATATTTTGACAGGGCCGACCACATGAAATGCCAGTCGATCCTGTTGAATGCTTTTTCGGCATCAGTAGAGAGGAGAATAAGGGAGCTATTTTAACTATAAGAAGCATGGAGGGTATGGAGCACTCTCGTGGTGTTATCTTTGGCGTCATGTCCCCTGACAAATCCCACCTGATCTGGATGTATGATTTTTGGGAGGAGTATATTAAGGTGATTAGCGATAATTTTAGCATAAATTTTAATGTCAACCTTTATAAGCGAAATTGGCCTGTAATTGCTAACTTGATCTTTGGGTTTGTTGGGTTTGGGGATGACTGTAATCATTTCTTCTAAAAGTGGTTGTGAGAAGGTATTCCCCTGATCTATGGATTGGAATAATGCGTGTAAGTAGGGACTAATGTGATTTTGAAGTAATTGGTAAAATTTAGCGGTAAGCCCGTCAGGACCTGGGGACTTTCCCGCGGGTAGGGATTTGATTGTGTTGATTACTTCTTGTAATGTTATTGGCGAGTCTATAGTTTGCAAATTGTCTTCTTGAATAGTCGGAACATTAGTGGATGCAAGATATGAATGCATCAGTGCGTGTCTCTCCTCTTCATTTGAGTGGGGTAAGTTATAATACGAGGTGTAATATGAGATAAAACTATCTGCTATGTCTTCATTTTTAGTGCATACTATCCCATTACGATGTTTAATAGATTGTATATGTGAGTTCAATTTTTGTTTTTTCAAGGATCTAGCCAACATTCACCCTGCTTTATTGTTTTCCACAAAAGAATTTGCTTTAGTTGTGAGAGCTTGCATTTTCTAGACTCATTCGGATTCGAATAAATTTGGATGTATTCGAATGTATTCGGTTCGGATTAGATTGGTAAATTTGGAAGTTCGGTATGTGTTAGGTGGGATGAGCTGTGTATTAGACTAGTATTATGTACTGTATATTAGGTGTAACCCATCTGAATCAACATAAGTACCAACCTCACAGGTGCCAGATACACAATATGCACAGAGCTAGCAGAGGTATATAACCTAATATACAGTACATAATACTAGTGTAATACAAAGCACATCCCACCTAAGTACTAACCTCACAGGTACCAGTTACATAATGTGACCTGCACAGAGCTAGCAGAGTGATATAACCTTATATACTGTACAATACTAGTGTAATTGTGATTAGTCCATGGCCATTTGAATGTAACAAGTAAATCCGAACTAATTCGGATTTATTCATTACAAATGCATTCAGATTAGTTTAGTTTCATTGCTAGGGTGATTTGGAAATTCGAATCGATCCAAATCTCTGAATTTGACAAATTCGTACAAATTTCGATTTGGAACGAAACAAAATGCATATGTCTAGTTATCTCTTGCTACTGTTAAGTCAGCTAGCTTTTGTAAGGATTGAGAATCTTGTTTGTGAATATGCTCTGCAGAGGAAAGAATGTTAGCTAGAGAAGTGAATAAAGCAGATCTTTGTTTATTAATCTTTTCAGTAAGTTGAATTATATTTCCTCTAATATAGCATTTATATGCTTCCCAGTTATTTGTAATATTTGTGTCAGAGGGAATATTGATGTGAAAATATTTGTCTGTATTTTTAATAAGTTATTCTAAGATATGTAAGAATATGTTCGTTGAGTCTCCAGGACAGTCTGTTTTTAGATTTAGTCGACCATCTAAAAGTTGTCATTACTAAGCTATGATCTGACCATGATGTATGGGAAATGTTTTAATCTATCAGATTCATTAAAAATACCTGGTCACATAAAATATAATCTAATCTCATGTAAGAGTGCTGTGAGTGGGAGAAGAACGTGTAGTCTTTTTTGGGACGTATGTATAATCCTCCAAGTGTCAAATAGTGTTAGTAATTTTAATAATGTATTGTTGCTTTTTATTTGGGTGTGTCGGAGAATGGATTTGCCTGTGGACGTGTCGAGAACTGGATCAAATTGATAGTTGAAATCCACAACAATTTTATATATATATATATATATATATATATATATATATATATATCAAGAAGTTTGTTGGTAACTGAGCAGAAAAAAGAGGGATGAGGCTTCACTGGTGCATAGATATTTGCAATTGTGATAGGCTTTCCATAATATAGACCTACAAGAATTAGTATTCTGCTGTCCTTATCGCAAAATTTTTGTAGTATCTAGTAAGCAAAAAGTCATATTTGCGTCTCCTTTAATCATGGTGGTTTTTGCTGTAGTCAGCTAGGTTGATTTGTCATCATTTATTTTGCTTAGTGGATGGCTAAACCCAAGGACGCCTTTGGGTCTTGGGATTATCTTGCCTTGAGGATTGTGTGAGAGAAGAAGAGGACTCTTCTCTATCCGGAGGCAAAATTTTCAACATTTTGCAAAACTGTTCAATATCAAGTAGCGAGGAACATTCAATTTTCTTCCCGTTCTTTACCGTGATCACGGATGTTGGAAATCCCCACTAATAGGGGATTTTTAGTGTACGCAGATGGGAAGTTAGAACAGAAAAGTCTCTACGTTTTTGGAGAGTCCTTGCTGAAAGATCTTGAAACACATGTATACGATGTCCTTGGAACATTACAGCCTGCTGTTTCGTGGCATAGTTATAAATCTCCTCTCTGTGTTGGAAATTCTGAAAGTGGACAATTATATCCCTAGGTGGTGAGCCTTCTGCCGGTTTAGGGCGTAGAGATCTATGTGCTCTATCAAGAATTATTTCAGGGATGTCATCTGAGTTATTTTTCGCTAATTCAGCAAAAAAAGCTTGTAGGTAATCATGGATTTCATTGTTAAGTATGGATTCAGGGATCCCCATGAACCTGAGGTTGCGCCTCCTTGAGCGATTTTCTAGATCGTCCAGTTTATCTTTGAGATCTGTAATATATTGGTGTTGCTGGGAGACTTTAGAAGAGAGGCCTGCCAAGTTTTGGGATATTACATGTTCGTGTTCCTCCAGCGAATCCACTCTATGGCATAGATCATTAATGTCTTTTTTAAATCCGCACACTCATCTTTTATGCAAGCTTTCACTTGTTTAATAAGAGCTTCCATTACCTTATAAGTGATGGGGCTATTGTCGCCTTTTTTAGGGGTCGCTGGGGGTGAACATCCAGAAACATCTGCTGCATCACAAGAGCTGTCATCGTGAGATGTCTGCACTGATTCTGAGTCTTTTTTATTTTTATTCTTGTCTGTATGTTTGAAAAAGGTATACACTACTCCTTGGCCAGTTTGCCGTGATTTCTGCATCTTGTCGTGTATAAATGTATAATTACTGCAAATGTCTGATGTCTGTTGTCATAGGCTCTCAGAGTACACAGCACCCAGTCCCTGGGGAATTTGTTCTCACAGAACGATCACGGGCAGGGGATTGTGGATATGACCAGTTGCTACCAGGAACAACGGGAAAAGGAGAGGGAGTGTGTATTTCTTATCACATAGGGTTTGCTACACTGTGAGATCACAGGACTTCCTGTAAATGGTCCTCCAATATATATAAGCAGTAGAAGAGGTGCTAAACCTGTTAATATATCAAATTAGGTTTCGCTATGTCACACTGTATATTTATTAGAACTCAGAGTCTTTAACAATTATCTCTGATCAGTTCCATGTTTTAATAAAAAATAAGCAAGTAATTTAAATGTGGCTTTACTCGCAGTAAAGGTTGAAAAATAGGTATTATTTAGCATATTGCTCAGAGAGAGATGCTGCGTTGATATAGGAAAGTCAGTGCAGGAACATGTAATGCACAATATTATCAGCACCCGTGGCGCTCCGGTTTGGCTGCATCTCTGGAAATGACGGCTCAGGAGGGAAAAGATTTTCCATGTACTCAGGGCTAGAAGGAGAAAGTGAATTGCGATTACCTTTTGCTTGTCTAGATACCTCCTCTAGTATGTGCTGAGTTTCCAACTGGCCGCTATAAATCTGACCGTGTTCCGGGAGCCTCCTCCGGAGTGCGGCTCTAAATCCAACAGGCTTAAGTAAGTGTCATTGCGATCCCATACCATCCCAAATCTGTTAAAATGTTTGCTTCCTAGTATGTTCACATACTTATGCAGTTTATAAATTTTAGTGTGGAACCGGTGCCATTAAGGACTTCTTACACCCAGCTTGATATCGGAGTCTCAGTGTAACACGGCCATCACAGTCGGCCGGTCGTTACGGCCCCTCCTTTTAGGTATATTTTGTATATAAAATAGCCATCTCTGCTAATTGAAACCACAACCCAATCAAATGGACTGAGCTTGTGGGCAGAAGAAATATCAGTAGCTTATCTCTATATTTACACAATTCTCTTTATCTTTCCTTTCACTCTATACACAGTGAGACCAGTACTTAGAAAGTATTTTGAAAATGACATTTTATTATCTCTCTGCACTCCAACTGGAGCTTGATTTCTTTTAAACTTTTTTTGTTACACAGCTTTATAAAACCAGTACTTAAAGGGACATTAAACCCAAATTTTTTCTTTCATGATTCAGATAGAGAATACCATTTTAAACAACTTTCTAATTTACTTCTATTATCTAAATTGCTTCATTCTCTTGATATTCTTTCCTGAAAAGCATATCTAGATATGCTCAGTAGCTTCTGATTGGTGGCTGCACATAGATGCCTCATGTGATTGGCTCATCAATGTGCATTGCTATTTCTTTAACAAAGGATATCTAAAGATTGCAACAAATTAGATAATAGAAGTAAATTGGAATGCTGTTTAAAATTGAATTCTCTATCTGAATCATGAAATACATTTTTTGGGTTTAATGGCCCTTTAAGTACTGAAAATTACAGTACAGGTGGGAATACAACAGTTAAAAGCAGCTATTTAAAATGACAAAACAAATTAAAGGAACTACTTGAAAACAATTCATACACTCCAGCAGGTAAAATGGATTACTGGGCACAAACTAAAGGGGAGAAAAAACACTACTCTGTCCCTTTAATATAAAATGGTTCAGATTTATTAAGGCTATTTTTTACAGTACTGTATTATTATTATATATCATGTTAATTTGTGGTAACAATAACATATATACTTAGAGTTTGTTTAATCGATATTTGCTTTTTTAAAAGAAAAACTAATAATATTATTTAATCCATTTGAGCGGGGGCACTATGGGTGTACATGTGTCTAGGATGTGTAACGTATATGCATTCCACTGTAAACTTGTACATTTTTATATGTTTGTTTATTGTTAAAATGTGTTTTTTATTTTGGTGAGGTTTTGGTCTGGACACAAGATTAAAGTGACATTAAACTGCTGGGTACAACTACAGTAGCAGGTTACTACGCTTCATCCTAGTGTTTTTCCTCCTATACCTGCAGCTCTTTAAAGCCGCTTTCTTATTTAAACTAATTACAGAATTCAGCGGGTAAAACTCTGCATTATATTCTGGTTGCCGCCTACATCTTGTAGATCATGTATTGCTGCATCCAGTGCACTGGCTTTTTGACAACTGTGCCTTGCACTTCAGTTTAGATCACATAATAGAGAGCAGAAGTGTTACATTTTTGCAGTTTTTTGCACAGTTTAAAACTTACATAAGAAATATGAGTTCCAAGATGGCGGCGCCCAGTGTGAAGATTAGGGTTGCCACCTTTCTTGGAAGAAAATACCGGCCATGCTAATTAACATACATTTGCATAAATAATTAAACAGCATAACTCAAAACAACTTTCCAATTTATTTTTATTATCAAATTTGTTTCATTCTCATCTCGTATTTTTGTGTTAAAGACCATATGTTGGTTGCTAGCGTGCACATTTCTGGAGCATCACATGACAGGAAACACTGCTGTCATCTAGTGCTCTTTCAAATGTATACAATTTTGACAAGTATTCTTGTAAAACTGCTGTCTACATACATGCTTTTCAACAAAGGATACCAAATGAACAAAGAAAACATAATTTTGGAAGTAAACTTTTTTTTATTGTACGCTCTATCAAAATAATGTAAGACAAAATTTGGGTTTTATGTCCCTTTAAACTGCTGGGCAAAAGTGCGATAAGCTTAGTTACTACTCATCATGATACTGAAGGAGAGAACAATAGCACAGTGACTTGTAGTTGTATCCAGCAGTTTAAGTTGCTTGAGTTGTTTTCCTATTCAGAACCCTGTATCATAGAGACTGAACATTTGGGGTAGATTTATCATAGTGTGTGCGGACATGATACAATGTAGCGTATCATGTCCGCTGCACATCAGCATACGCTGTCGGCATTTATTATTGCACCAGCAGTTCTTGTGAACTGCTGGTGCAATGCTGCCCCCTGCAGATTTGCGACAAATTTGCCGCTAGCAGGGGGTGTCAATCAACCCGATCGCATTCGATTGGGTTGATTTCTGTCCGCGGCCTCGGTTGATTTCTGTCTGCGGCCTCGGTTGATTTCTGTCCGTGGCCTCAGAGCAGGTGGACAAGTTATTGAGCAGCGGTCTCCTCTGCTTCATACTTTTTGTTTCCGGCGAGCCTGAAGACTCGCACAGAAACAGGGGCATCAAGCTCCTTACAGAGCTTGACAAATCGGCCCCTTAATCATCAGAAAATATTTGTTGTTTTGTTTGATATATAAGAACTTTCTTCACTTATAGACACAGTAATTCTTGTTTATTTGTTACAATATTTGTAGACATAAAGAATATTTTTTTCACACGAGATTCTTATTGTTGAGTAACAATTGTTTATAAAAAAGAACATTAAACAGATCTCTAAATAACAAAGTGTATGGCTTTGTTTGCTGCTAATAAAAACAGCTTCTTGTGTCTTTCATCTTTCCATGCTGCAGGTATTAGAATCACGCAGAAACTATTCAGCTGCTACTTGTTCTTGCTTGTCCGTATATAGAGCCATGGGTTCAGCTAAAATAAACAGATGCAGAAATATGACTCACACCATCGTTGCTTTCCATAACTAGAGGGTACATAATATTTGTGATCAGGAAGTGTACGGCAATTGTACTCAGGCCTTATCTTTCCTTTGTGGTTATTTTTATATAAACTGTGCCCAGATGTTAATTCACCTTTACATATTTGTGTTACCTGGACTAGTAAGTGATTTATGCATTTGGGAGCTCATATAAAGTAGTTCATTATTGTTACTCAAATAGCAGATGAAGTTCATTGTGACATCCTGTAAGAGCAGCAGTACATTGTGTGAACTGGACAGTTTTTTTCTTCTTGGATGGAGAACAATGAAGAGTTTGCAGGATTTTCCACTAGTTCAATTTTTCTAAAGTTTTGCCACATTTTTGTTCTTTGCTGGAAACCGCAGTATAGTTGGGTTGGAAACTGGACACAGTAGGGAAATGCTGTACTCAAAGAAAGCAGACTAGTGAGGTTCTCATGTATCTCATTATCTGTGGTCAAGCAAAGTGATTTGGCCAGTTTGTGGCCCTCAAAGACCACAACTGAACACTCCTGATGCTGTGAATTTCATGCAGTTTTGTTCTTTTTTTTCAACTCAGTTGAAGTGAACATCCTTTATTCTTTTCTCGCTTTAATGATTTATATACATTATAATGGTTTTTACATACGTCACAATATAAAAAAGGCTAATATTACAGCAAAATGTCTGTGTGCATTTAGTTATAGTAATGCAAATAAATGATGATCATACATCCCAATGTCAGAATCTAATACATGTAATCACATCAGTAATTACAATAAGTTAATTAAAAGCATTTACAAAGTGTTGTTGGCAAAAATGTTCAAAATGCACTGAGATAAGAGGCAGCCTTCAACGGCTTAGAAATCAGCATATGATCCTACCTATGTTTAGCTTTCAACAAAGAATACCAAGAGAACAAAGCAAATTTGATTATAAATGTAAATTGTAAAGTTGTTTAAAACTGCATGCCCTATCTGAATCATGAAAGTTTAGTTTTGACTAGACTGTGCCTTTAAAGTTATTTGCGTGGAAAGAGCTCCAAAGTGTATATATGTGTATATATTTGTTCATGTGTGTCTATATGTATTTATATACATATATAAATGCATAAATACACATGTATAAACATATATACACTTTGGAGCCCTTTCCACGCAAATGCCCTTAAGGACCGGGCATTTCAGACAAAAACTTCCCCAAAAGACCAGAGCATTTTTAGCATTTTTTGCCATCACTACATTTAAACAGATATAGAGCCATTTTTTAAAAATATTTATCTATCAAAACTATATATATTTTTTTAGTAGACAACCCAAAGTATTGATCTAGGCCCATTTTGGTATATTTCATGCCACATTTCACCGCCAAATGCGATCAAATAAAAAAAATTGTCTACTTTTTCACAATTTTAGGTTTCTTACTGAAATTATTTACAAACAGCTTGTGCAATTATGGCACAAATGATTGTAAATTATTCTCTGGGATCCCCTTTGTTCAGAAATAGCAGACATATATGGCTTTGGCATTGCTTTGTAATAATTAGAGGCCGCTAAATGCCGCTGCGCACTACACTTGTATTATACCCAGCAGTGAAGAGGTTAATTAGGTAGCTTGTAGGGTTAATTTTAGCTTTAGTGTAGAGATTACCCTCCCACCTGACACATCCCACCCCCTGATCCCTCCCTGACCACTCTCAAACATTTCTCTTCCCTCCCCACCCCACAATTGTCACCCCCATCTTAAGAACTGGCAGAAAGTCTGCCAGTACTAAAATAAAAGGCTGCTTTTTTATATACTGTATATATATATATATATATATATATATATATATATATTTTTTTTTATATTTTCTGCAGTGTTGGATCCCCTTTTACCCCCCAACCTCCCTGATCTCCCCCAAACAGCTTTCTAACCCTCCCACCTCTACCTATTTGACACCATATTAGGTACTGGCAGCTGTCTGCCAGTACCAAGTTTGCTGCAAATTAGGCAGATTTTAAAAAAAAACTAAAAACTTTTTTTTTCTGTAGTGTAGTTGCCCCCCTTAATATCCTCCCCCCCTCCCAAATCCCTTTCCCTCAATGGATCCCACATAGGATCCCCCTTATTGCCCTTCCTCCTTCCACCTCACTTCTCAGCTATTTTTTTCCTGCTGCATAGCAGTCCCGCCCTCCTCCCGCCTCCTCCAGCGATGGGCCGCCCACCTGCCTCCCTCCTTACACTCCCACCCATCAACGATCGGCACTACAGCTGTCCGATGCAGAGAGGGCGCTCTCTGCATCTGTAACTCTGCAAATCTATTTCCGCAGTGAATTAGCGCGATCTCACTATTTTGAGCAAGATCGCAGCAGAGAGAAGCCCAGGACTGCAGCGATGTACAGGGTAAGTCGCTGGTCCTTAAGGGCATAACGACCAGTGTCGTACAGGGTACAACGCTGGTTGTTAAGGGGTTAAAGGGACAGCCTAGTCAAAACGAAACTTTCATGATTCAGATAGGGCATGCACTTTCCAATTTCTTTTATCATCAAATTTGCTTTGTTCTCTTGATGAATAACTTTTCTCAGACAGTTTATAATAAGTGTAACACTTTATTTTAAAGTACTTATGTCGTGCTTGGTGCAACCTTTTTTGCACCAACCCCTTACACTTTAGGCTGTGTCAACGAGCGTAAATTTTGTTTGTGATCGAGTGCACCCATTTACTTTCAACTTGTAATATGCACGCTACTTGTAATATGCACGCTACTTGTAAACGAGCCCTGTGTTGCCAGACGTGAGCCTTAAAGTGTTTTGTTGTGGTATAGCAACAATTCCTTATTGATAGCGTCATTTTCTGTTAAAAAAACATTTTCAGAGCTCTTGAAGGGACATGAAACCCACATTTTTTCTTTTATGATTTAGAAAGAGCATGTCATTTTAAACAACTTTCTAATTTACTTCCATTATCTCATTTGCTTCATTCTCTTGATATCACTTGCTGAAAATCATATCTAGATATGCTCAGTAGCTGCTGATTGGTTGCTGCACATAGAGGCCTTGTGTGATTGGCTTGCACATGTGCATTGCTATTTCTTCAACAAAGGATATCTAAAGAACTGAGCAAATTAGATAATAGAAGTAAATTGGAAAGTTGTTTAAAATTACATGCCCTATCTGAATCATGAAAGTTTAATTTTGACCAGACTGGCCCTTTAAGAAAAGCAAAGTCTTACAAAGTACTATTAAATGTGATTATATTTATGTATATAACTGCTCATATGATTACATACTGGTTGTGTTTGTGGTATCAGCTGTTTTTCTGTCATGTTGGAGTTTATGATCAACGTCTCATTTAACTAAATACAAACATATCACTAGTCAATAACTAATCATTATTCAGTGTATTATAGTCTCTTCTTAGAATGTAATTTGATATTTGCCAACACATAATAACTACAACCAAGTTCAAAACTATACAAAATCCCAAGTAAAACATTAACTGGGATGCCACAATAAACCGCAGGAATGCAGGTCATATTCTCATGCTTTGCAGAAGGAAGTTATGCAGAAACTTGTATGCATAGCCGATCTAGTGCCAAGCTTGTGCAATCTATTTTCAGATTTTCGTCATGCCATGCAAAACATTTAGTAAAAGGGTATTTTTAGAATACCGAATGTCACTAGTTTCTGAATTATAGCATGGATTGTCCGTTTCTGTTTGTTACTGATTAAAGGGACAGTAAAGTCATAATGAGACATTCATGATTTAGACAGAGGATACGATTTTAAATAACTTTCCACTTTACTTCTATTATTTAATTAACTTCATTTTCTTGTTATCCTTTGCTAAAATGTTTAGCTAAGCTCAGGAGCAGCAAATAACCTAGGTTCTAGCTGCTGATTGGTGGCTGCATATATATATATATATATATATATATATATACCGGCTCACCCATGTGTTCAGTTAGAAACCAGTAGTGCATTGCTGCCTCTTCAACAAATGATACCAAGAGAATGAAGCAAATTTGATAATAGAAGTAAACTGGAATATTGTATGTTCTACCTAAATCATGAAAGAAAAAAAAATTGCGTTTCATGTCCCTTTAAAGGGACATGAAACCCATATTTTTTCTTTATGATTTAGAAAGGGTATACAATTTTAAACAACTTTCTAATTTACTTTTATTACCTAATATGCTTCATTATCTCGATATCCTTTGCTGAAAAGCATATCTAGATAGGCTCAGTAGCTGCTGATTGGTGGCTGCACATAGATACCTCATGTGATTGGCTCACCCATGTGCATTGCTATTTCTTCAACAAAGGATATCTGAAGAATGAAGTAAATTAGATAACAGAAGAAAATTGGAAAGTTGTTTAAAATGGAATCCTCTATCTGAATCATGAAATACATTTTTGGATTTAATGTCCTTTTAAAGTAATGAAATGGTTTGATGTGTTAGGTAGTTTTATTTTTAGCTAATCATTGTGTACTATGTATTTAGGTCCCAGGAAAGATGTTCTCATAGAGAACAATGACAGAAAATATAAGCAGCACTTCACCAAATGCAGTAATATTGATCCAGTGGCAAGAGAATGCAGTAATATTGATCCAGTGGCAATACTTTCTTTATACACCTCTTTAAATTTTCCCAATTTTAAACAGAGTTTATGGTACACACTATTTTTTTTATTTGTGAATATACTGTTGATTGTTGTCCCATTTAATTTTTGGTTTTGTCCCACTATAATTTAGAGTTGCTGCTGCTAAATCTTGTACAACTGGCGGCTCTAGTAAAAATTAAGAGACAGTAAATACCTTGTAATTACAAGACATGTCTGCTGTCTAGCTAAAGAAAAACATATCAGCCAAGTCTATATTTTTTTAAAACATATTAACATCTTGTTTGCTGCAATTGTTTTCAGTAGCCAAACACCACTCACCACTTGTCTCATATGGAGAATACAATTTGGGCTTAAAGGGCAATTATACACTCATTTTTTTCTTTGCATAAATGTTTTGTAGATGATCTATTTATAAAGCCCATAAAGTTTTTTTTAAAAAAAATGTATAATTTTGCTTATTTTTAAAGAACATTGCTCTGATTTTGAGATTCCTAACCAAGCCCCAAAGTTTTATTTAAATACCGTCAGCTACCTTCTCCAGCTTGCTCCTGTTTGTGTAAAGGGTCTTTTCATAAGAAAAAGAAGGGGGAGGGGGGAGAAGTGTCTTATTTCCCACTTGCAGTGGACTTTCCAACTGCCTTTTCAACAGAGCTAAACTGACAGCTTCTCAGTACGTTTTTAAACCATTTTATACTGGATTTTTATATCAGTACCTGTGCATCTTATTCTTTATAGTAGTGTCTATTACATGCAGTTATATGAAAATGAGTGTATACTGTCCCTTTAAGTCTGCACCTGCCAAGGTTAAAGGGACAGTGTACACTAAATTCCCCCCCCCCCTTAATTTGTTCCCAATGATTTATTTTAGCTTCTGGAGTGTATTAAATTGCTTACAAATAGCTATGTTACCTTTATATCGGCATTTGAAATAGCTAATTTTGACTGTTGTATCCCTACCTATACTTACGTATAGGCTAAAGAAAAGCTGTGCAAATATAGCCAGCAGAATAAATTACACTTCCAGTAGGAGGTAGGAGAGATAAGTAATACAATGTTAATTTCCAAATATTCTCCCTTTGGTATTCAGACAGAGATAATATAAAGAAGCATGTGTGTGTCCAGAAAGTGATCAAACAAGGAGATCTGATTTCCTTGCAAGCTCAACCCATTTTAAAGGGTTTTGTTTTTAACAAACAAAACCAGCTATTTCATATTTAAAAATAAACCTAACAAACTTTAAACTCTGCAGCTGGTATAACAATTAATTGGAAACACTTTTAAAGTACACTGTCCCTTTATATTATATTGTTAGTATAAAGTACATTGTTTTGCAGTCGATTGCTGCTTAAAAGGACATTCTAGTCAAAATTAAAATGCACATAGATGAATTACATCTTTGAATAGAAACATATTTGTAATATACATGTACTGGTAAAATACTTCTAGTAAAAGTTATCACTGTTCTATTGTTAACATTAGTCTCAGCACTTGCATGTGAAGCATATCTAGATATTCTCAGTGCACCACCTTGTTAAATACTGCAGCTGCTCAGAGAACCAGTGGGGCTTGTATTATGTGAGCAATTAACACATTTAGTCATTACCTGATGATATAAGCATCTTAGGCTCATTGAGCATGTACTGTGTGTTGCACAGTGCATACGTAAATACACTTTTGAAACAGCTATAGCTTTTATTAGATTCATTTTCACTAATACATGCAGGGCCGCCATCAGGGGGTGACAGGGATAACTCCTGTCAGGGGCCCAATGGGCCAGGGGGTCCCATGAGGCAAGAACAACTTTTGGCAGCCACCAGAGGGTACTACAGCATAGTGCTATTGGGCATGGGAAATGTTATTACAAGGAGTAAAGCATTAGCATTTGAGAGGATTTCTGAGTATGCACTAAACCACTAAGCACAGTGTGAGAAAGACTTGACACTTAAGTTTGTACAGTGTGTGCCTGAGTCAGATGGCAGATCATTTTCATTTGCAGAGGAGGTAGGACTTACTTAGTAAATATTTTGGATTGTAACTTCAGTGTGGTAGTAGTGGTATGGTGGGGCCAGGGGTCCATAAAAACACATTTTTTTTTAGAAATATGCAGCAGTGTATTTATGATTATTTGACAATGCTGTAAAATTCTATTTAAGCCATGCAAAAATGTTTCCTCCTCAATACACAAATGGTAGGTGCCCTTTTGACAGATATGTGTTTTTTTTAATTAATATATATATTTGAATTACATTCCAGTTTACTGTCCCTATATGCAAGGACTTTCCAGATGCAAGGAGGCATTTTATCTAAGATTTTTACATCTGCATAAAATGTTATACTCTCAGTCTAAGATTATTCAGTGTTTGAAATGAGACAGGTTAACTTAACACTGTTCAGTTTACACTACAGCTAACTTAATTTTGAAATACATACAAACAAGCCTAAATCCTGCATTTAACCAGATCTAACGGTATGAGACTGAGCACCACAGCGTATGGTTCCTCCAAGACCATATAGAGTATAGCATTTTCAAAATCCATAAGTTCAGATGACAGATGGGAACATTTGTACACCATATTTGAAGTGGTGCTTTTGGTTGGGGAAAATGGGAGAAAAACAAACAAACATATATCAACCTTTCAAAAGCAGATTTTTTCATCTAGCCATCTACCCAGATCATTAATGTACAATTTTGAATTCACAGAATTATTTTTGTTTGCACATTTACAAATATGATTCTTTAAAAGTGATCTCCTATTTTCTGCAATTTTATTTTATCATGCATGCACACACTGTTGATATAGGGGATGCAATGTGCAGAAATTGTAACTCCTGTGAGTGTTTCTGTGGGTGTCTGTGTTTATGTCTTTGTGCTTTTGTTTGTGTCTCTATGAGTGTGTATGTATTTTTTTCTGTGGGTCTCTCTGTGAGGGTAGGTGTGTATGTCTTTGTGCATTTTATGTGGATGTCTGTGAGGGTGTGTGCGTATGTCTTTGTGCTTTTTCTATGGGTGTCTCTGTGAGAGTGTGTGTATGTATGTCTTTGTGTGTTTTCTGTGGATGTCTCCGTGAGGGTGTGTGTGTATGGATGTATGTATGTGTTTTCTGTGGATGTCTGTGAGGGTGTGTGCGTATGTCTGTGTGTTTTCTATGGGTGTCTCTGTGAGGGTGGGTGTGTATGTCTGTGTGTGTTTTCTGTGGATGTCTCTGTGAGGGTGTGTGTGTGTGTGTATGTATGTGTTTTCTGTGGATGTCTGTGAGGGTGTGTGCGTATGTATGTATTTGTGTGTTTTCTGTGGGTGTCTCTTTGTGTGTGTGTGTATGTCTTTTTGTGTTTTCTGAGGCTGTCTCTGTCAGTGTTTCCTTGGGTGTATGTGCAAGTTTGTGTTTGAGTTTGTGTGCATTGTCTTACTTTTTAGGACATTTTGACCTTACTACTGATTATTCACATCTTTCTACAGACTTTGAGGCTAATGAGACCGTTCCGGAAGTCACCAATCCACCATTTAACCTTTCAATTATTGTTTAGGAAGTTCAGGGCCCTTCCTTTCAGCCACTGCATGCTGTTGTCATCATTTAGTTGGCATATTCCTCGACAAAAACATAATCAGAACTCCATATTTTGTTTTGTAAATCTCCTTTTTTGACAAAACTGTAGTCTACCTCATTACTTGTCAGGTCAATGTAAATAAAGTGCTGAGTGTCTGTTTGGGTGTCTGTGTCTGAGTGTGTTTGTGTGTTTCTTTGCGTGTCTGCTAGAGTGTCTATATGTGAATCCTTATGTGTGAGTGTGTTTCAGTGTATGAGTGTGTCTGTGTGTTTCTATGTTTGTGTGTTATTACCTTTACAACATTTCCAAGTTTGACTAGATTTAAGAATAAAGTGCATATACGTTTTAGTCATTTGTTTAATTTTCTAGTGGTGGCCCTGAATACATGTATGTTACAAAATGCTTCTAGTCAAAAACTTAAATGTATCCTTATGGATTCCAATTTTGGCTGCAATGTCCCTTAAAGCCAATGAGGGAAATATATCTATTAGGGTTAGGGGCCTATCTATCAAGCTCCGTATGGAGCTTGAGGGTCCGTGTTTCTGGCGAGTCTTAAGGCTCAATGACAGAGTGAAATAGGCAAACTGAAAAATAGTCCTTTTAATTATCAGATTAAATCTTAAACCGGTCCGGTACACATATAATCCCTCTCCCCCCTTCCTCATACCACCAGGAGATTACCTTGATAGAAGATCTGTGCAGCAGTCAAATTGGAGCTTTCCTACTCCACAGCCAGGCCTTATCCGTGTGTATCACGGGCCGAGATCCGACTCGGCAGCTGAATCAGCTGATCGCCCGGCTGCATGTGCTACACGGATAAGGCCTGGCTGTGGAGTAGGAAAGCTCCAATTTGACTATTCAAGGATCTGCAGTATAGTAAAAAAACCATTTTCCACTACTGGCAGCTGATGGTTACAAGGAAGTGGTTACAAGGAAAGTTCAACACATCTCAAAATGCTCTGACACAAATGTGGTAGTGGACCTAACCACGAGCAGCCTGTGCTCTGAAAGTAAAAAAAGTTAGGATTACGGCTCCTTAGCCTAAACATGTTAACGTTCAGTACTCTTGTGTTGTTTTTCTGAGTTTACTGAAGACCCTCGTGGAATGTTTTACGTTAGGGAAAAATAAAGACTTATTTTTTATTTCACGGATATTTGCCTCTGGGACTCTTTCTATTTTAAAGTTTTATATATATATATATATATATATATATATATATATATATATATATATATATACACATGTATATATATTCCTATAGCTATATAGGTATAAACATGTATTTTACATGAACAGTATCATTTATATATATAGAAATATATATTTAACAATAAAAAGTACATTATTTTCTATATGAAGAACATAGGAATGTAAAATATGCATTTTGTGCATTGTATTTCTGAATTTAGATCTTAACTTGATCAGGTTAGCGCACATGAAAAGTTTGTATTCTTAAGGCATGTTATTGAAATATTACATATAAAATACTTAAAAAAATTAATAACAATTATTACAAATTATTAAACATATTGTAACATATTCTAATTAATCCATAAAATATATCTATATATTTTACAGGATGTTTGATAATTATAAAATATTTTAATTATTTTTTAAAATATTTTATATGTACTATATCAGTAACGTGCATTAAGAATACTTAATTTTTCATATGCGCTACCCCAAACGCATTAAGATCTAAATTGAGAAACCTGTGAGCAAAACCCATATTTTACATTTACATGTTCTTCACATAGAAATGAATGTTCTTTTTATTTTTAATATATATTTATTTATATATATATATATATATATATATATATATATATATATATATATATATATCTGATACTGCTTATGTAAAATACATATCTATACTTATATATCTATAGGAATAGATATGACGGTATAAGTAAATACAAATATATATATAGAAATATATATTTAAGAATAAAAATAACATTATCCTGTAAGTGAAGAACAGTGTAATGTGATATATGTACAGTAAATATACAGTAAAACACATATAAACATATATATATATGTGTGTGTGTGTGCGTGTGCAATATTCATATTTAATAAAGGGTTTAAAGATGTATTTACTGTACATATTTTACATTCCAATGTTTTTCATATAGGGGAATATGTTCTATGTATTTAGGTAAAGAACATTAGAATGTGAAATATTCATATTTCGTGTCAGGTTAGCGCAACCGAGAAAATGTTTTACACTTTTTACACTCCATTACACCCTGTTCCAAATTATTATACCAATGATATCTTTCTCATTTACCTAAATAATTGATGTAAACAACAGTCAGCATAATTCTCATGTTATCAACTATTAAGAGTACAATTCAAATTTTATTGAACAAACCTCCTAATGATAACAGTATTTTTTTTTTCAAAATAAAAAACTTAAAATGCACTGTTCCAAATTATTTCGCACAGTAAGTTTCAAAACACTTTATAGGTTGTAAAGAACTGAAAATTGTCATTTGTTATGTTTGCAGCATATTTACTGAAATCAAAAGCTATTTCAATCAAACTTTGAACAAAATTTTAACTTTTTAAACATTTTAACAGGTCACGCTACATTTTAACATAGGACCCCTTATTTGATAGCAGCTTCACAAGTCTTGTATCCATTGAACTTGTGAGTTTTTGAACAGTTTCTGTTTGAATTTGTTTGCAAGATGTCAGAATAGCCTCCCAGAGATGCTGTTTAGATGTAAACTGCCTCCCACCCTCATAGATCTTTTGCTTGAGGATGCTCCAAAGGCTCTCAATAGGATTGAGGTCAGGGGAGGATGGAGTCCACACCATGACTTTCTCTCTTTTTATCCCCATAGCAGCCATTGATGCAGAGGTATTCTTTGCAGCATGAGATGGTGCATTGTCATGCATGAAGATGATTTTATTACGGAAAGCATAGTTCTTCCTTCTGTACCAGGGAAGGAAGTGGTCACATACTTTGCAGAGGTCATCTTTACACCTTCAGGGACCCTAAAGGGGCCGACCAGCTCTCTTCCCATGATTCCGGCCCAAAACATGACTCCACCACCGCCTTGCTGACGTCGCAGTCTTGTTGGAACAGGGTGGCCGTCCACCAACCATCCACTACTCCATCGATCTGGACCATCCAGGGTTGCACGGCACTCATCAGTGAATAGGACTGTTTGAAAATTAGTCTTCATGTATTTTTCTGCCCAATGCAGCCGTTTCTGCTTGTGAGCATTGGTTAGTGGTGGCCAAATGGAAGGTTTATGCACAGTTTCAAGACTCTGGAGGACTCTACACCTTGATGTCCGTGGGACTCCAGAGGCACGAGCAGCTTCAAAGATCTGTTTGCTGCTATGTTATGGTATTTTAGCAGCTGCTCTCTTGATCCGATGCATGGATCTGGCAGAAATCTTCCTCAATGTGCCTTTATCTGCACAAACCCGTCTGTGCTCTGAATCAGCCACAAATCTCTTAATAGTGCGATGATCACGCTTAAGTTTTCATGAAATATCTAATGTTTTCATACCTCGCCCAAGGCATTGAACTATTTCACTCTTTTTGGCAGCAGAGAGATCCTTTTTCTTCCCCATATTGCTTGAAAATGGTGCTCTGCTTAATAATGTGGAACACCCTCCTTTAGTAGTTTTTCCTTTAATTGGGCTCACCTGGCAATCTAATTATCA
The DNA here is from genome assembly GCF_027579735.1 of Bombina bombina. Taxonomy (NCBI): domain Eukaryota; kingdom Metazoa; phylum Chordata; class Amphibia; order Anura; family Bombinatoridae; genus Bombina; species Bombina bombina. Next base: position 454,202,105 of record NC_069499.1, read on the forward strand.
CAGGTGTCCGAGATTGTTTTCAGTGGTCAAAAGAGCCCTGAGACACAATGCCATCCATGAGTTAAACTGGGACATTAAACCCCAACAATTATTTCATGATTCAGACAGAGAATACAATTTTAAATAACATTCCAATTTAATTCTGTTATCTAATTTGCTTAATTCTTTAGATGTCTTTTGTTGAAGAAATAGCAATGCACGAGTCAGCCAATCACATGAGGCATCTATGTGCAGCCACCAATCAATAGCTACTGAGCCTATCTAGATATGCTTTTCAGGAAATAATATCAAGAGATTGAAACAAATTAGATAATAGAAGTAAATTAGAAAGTTTTTTAAAATTATATTCTTTATCTGAATCATGAAAGAAAAAAAATGTGGGTTTAATGTCCCTTTAAGTAACAAATTGGTATACAATTTTACCAAGGCATATCTTGTGCATTATAGTATAAATATAAGAGACACCATTTTTGAGCATAAGCATGTCCAGTTATAAATAACCAACATATAGAAGTAAAGCAAATCTCTTTTATATTTACATTTTGCAATTTCTCATTGTAATGAACAGCCACTCTTGGGCCATAAATGTTAATAATATGGCTAATTGGGAATAGGATTATCAGGTTTAGGAGGGCAAGAGATAAACTAGAACTGATATAAGCAACTGACTAAACATTGGTACTAGTAGTAGGTGATATGTAGATTTAATGAGGTACCCTTGGTAGATTTCACTATTACTCTCTTGTAATATACTGTATATGTATTTGGTGCTTTTTCTAAGGAGCTTATTCTATGGTATAAGGGTGTAATAAACAAAACTGTGGCTATCGTATAACTTAATCTTCTGGAATCATGCAGTATCTGGTGATATAACTATGTATAGATATTTTAACTATTCAGATCACCTGCAAAAATATATATAAACTCAACTTCTGGGATAAAACATCTGTATAAGTGTTTTGTGGATAAACAAGATAAACTTGTATATGGTAGAATAGTTTTGTATGTAAACAGATGTTATAGGTTATCTTAGGGTATATTCAAGTTAGTTCCTTTTCAGGTAACAAATAAAATAATAATTTGGGAATGTTGGTCGTAGGATATATTTTCCTAAGTGTACAGAGTAAACTAAAGTGTGTGTGTGTGTGTGGGGGGGGAGTAGGACTGGCAGTAGAGGATTAGGTTCCCTGGTGTGACAGGAATATATAACTTGGATAAGATACAAGGGCAATGGTGGTTATCATCCAGGAAACCTAGTATGTCAATATAGAGCCTAATGAAACCCTCACGGACTGTAAAACAATAAAGAGCAGCCACTACCTACCGAATACCTTCCATCAGTTAAAGGGATAGTAAAGTCCAAATTAAACTTTCATGATTAAGATAGGGCATATCCTTTTAAACAACTTTCTAATTTACTTTTATTATCACAATTGCTTTGTTCTCTTGGTATTCTTAGTTGAAAGCTAAACCTAGTTAGGCTCATATGCTAATTTCTAAGCCCTTGAAGGCCGCCTCTAATATGAATGCATTTAACAGTTTTTCACAGCTAGAGGGTGTTAGTTCATGTGTTTCATATAGATAACACTGTGCTCACGCACGTGAAGTTATTTAAGAGTCGGCACTAATTGCCTGAATTGCAAGTCTGTCAAAAGATCTGAGATAAGGAGACAGTCAGCAGAAGCTTAGATACAAGGTAATTACAGAGGGTAAAAAGTATATTTCTATAACAGTGTTGGTTATGCAAAACTGGGACATGGTAAATAAAGGGATTATCTATCTTTTTAAACAATACAATTTTTGGTGTTTACTATCCCTTTAATCTTAAAAAGTATGCAGCATTTGTTTTACCATCTATAGATGAATTCCTCAAGTTACCTATTGAGAGAACCCTGTCGCCTCGGGCGCCGACAACGTGGCTCAATTTAAATTATAAACCATGAGGGATTCTTTATGTAATTAGCTAGAAAATAGTGTGCTACACTTAATACATATAGGTATATAAAGTAGATATAGGCAACCATTAACCTGTTCAACAGCAAAAAGTATGTAATACTTCTGAGGAACAACATTAGGAGGGGCCAGTGGAAATCAGACATTGATCATTTTGGCTCCTATTATCGGAGCCAACTGTAGTGATTATATATCAGCAGTAACATAAGATTGACTTCTATAATAGGTGAAAACTATAGGCAACATAAAAACAGCAAACATTGTAAAAACATAAACATATATTAAAGGTCAATACTCTGCAATCACTAATCATTGAAAATAGGGAGTATATCGATATAGAAACAGAACTGTTAGTATGCATTATATAAGAGTTATAATCCCATTTACCATCCTATAGAGTATAAGTAGAAGCAAGGAACTTTTGGACAATATTTTTCAGAGGGCATCGATACAGCTCAAAGTCCTAGAAGAGTATATCTGCATATCCAGGGGGGTTAAGGAGAGAGTGGCTCTATCCCACCCCACTATTCCACCCCAGTTTTCTGATCCTTGTAGATGGGAGGTAAGAGTCTCTAAGGCAGATGCTCCGGGCTAAAAAAGTTTAGAGTTCCCAGGGAGGTCGCATAATCTCGGGCCAGAGTCCAGTAGCAGGCATCCACAAGGTGAGTAACAACATGATCATCTCAAAGTATGCAGCCGGGCATAGGACTATCTCGCTGCCGCAAGAATTTTGGAGCTTATATGAAGCACCACCCAGGATGCGTGGAGGATGTTGTTGTGTGTTTACCTGCAAGGTGAGTTCCGATGTTGACCAAATACTGCCACTGCAGTGGTTGGGGTCTCCCAGGGGTAGGAAACAGATAGGATTTCTGATGTCCCAATCTCAGCAGTCTCTGCTCATCTATCAGCAGGTATTCCTCTGTAGAGTAAGATTGCTTCTGCTATAATAATATGGGTGTCGGTGGCCGGACCTAATGTAGTTTCTGATATGCTACGTACTGTTTGTCCCTGTATGGCACAAAAACTTGGCTTTCGGTGAGGTGTTGTCTCCGTTAGGACACTGATCAGCTGTGATCCTAGGAGCTGAAAGGAAGTCTCAAGGTTTCCCAACTATCCACAGCTGCCATTTTCATTTTTAGGGCACTCAGAACCGGACCTGATATTAAGTCTAGAGCAGCACCGCCGGCTTAATTTAGCAATCTGGATGTGGGATATAAACTGTGGTTTAGGTACTGAGAGCTGTAAATCTTGCAATATCTGTCTCTAAGCTGTTAGTAACTGTGACTGTAAGCTGTAACCTTGTGGCCATCTCAAAGGACTTGGATCAGGGCTGAAGTCATCGCTTAGGCTTCTAAACTAGATTAGCAACGTTGATAGTGAAGAAGTCTTATTGGGGTCTTCAGTAACTCTTCTGAATCATGAACTAGGCTATTTACCCCTATTAACGGCATTATGAGTTGGAGGCTGGAGCTCATGTAGTGTGCGTTCGACCGCTTTGGTAATTGGCTCCGTCCCTAAAAACGTTTTCCTTGTAACATGCGCAAATGGTAACAATAAATAGTGATCCACTCATAATCTAGCACTATGTAAGGTCCACTCATTAATTGCAATATCCACTAACCCAGCCATCAGAAAGTTTCTGACCTCCATTTTATATCACTGGTATAATAATAAGCCTAACCATTATCTTCCCCTCTACAAGGTACCTGAACAGCAGTACTCTGAACCCCCATAGATACAATGATTCTGCCAGTAGATAAGCTTAATTGATTATTAGAATATTAACATGTATGAAGGATGTTTGACATAACTCTGCACCTCAGAGAAGTACATAGCCTGATGTCTTCGAGCCAGACCAGGCAATCTTTCAGCATATGCCAATTAAGAACCAATAAAGACACAGTACTAGGTATTGCTGTCTCATCAGTTGGATGATACCCACCTCCATGGGGTCCTCAGACTAAGTCATTAAAAGATTAAATCTTGGAGCTAGCTTGGCTACGAGTGTTATATTTACCTTTTACATATTTATCTTTTTCTTTTTGTCACTCAAAATCATAGTTGCCAAGTTTAATACACAGATTAATGAATTCCATGAACTCCAAAATCCAACTGCTAACTGAGCGAACGTTTGTGAGTCCTGAACAGATCCAAAAGTGAGGCTTCAGCTGCAGTTGGCCAAGGGTAAACAAGAAACACAGTTCTCAAACACAAGCAAGAAAATGGTCAGAAATTCAATCAAAGTGTCAGGAATGAAAATGGAGCACAATCCCAGACTATCCCAAACAATTACTAGTTGGGACCAATGTTTAAAGAAGATGGTGTTGCATTTGTATGTAATTTAAATTTATATTGTGCTAACTCATTTACAGAAGAACAAGCATTCAAAGAGCAGGCAAGAATGACAATTTTCAAATGAAATTAAATAAATTCAACAAGTAGCAACCTGTTGTATCTTGAGTCATTTACAATATTTAGTATTGCTTATTTTCAGAAACATCTATACTATTTATAACATATACTGTTTCTCTTTGTCAATAAAGCAAAAATCAACTCCAATATTGTTATTTTTTAAAAAGCTAGATAATCCCCAAATTACCCATTACCCAGTTTTGCATAGCCAACACAGTTATATTAATATACTTTTTACCTCTGTGATTACCTTGTATCTAAGCCTCTTTTGACAGCCCCCTGTTAACATGGCTATTTATTTATTATCTATTGACTTCTAGCCAATAAGTGCAGTGTCAGCCACAACTTCTCGGGAGAGAGCACAATGTTATCTATATTGCCCAACTGGATTAGCAGTCTCTTGTGAAAAGCTAATAAAAGAGGCTGTCTGTAGTGGCTTAGAAACAGGCAGAAAGTACATGATTATAACAATGTTAGCTGTGCAATGCTGGGGAATGGGTAGTAAAGGCTTTATTTGTCTTTTTTTAAACAATAACAATTTTGATGTTGACTGTCCCTTTAAGGTGATTTTTCTACATCTATTTATGTCTGCTGAGATAATATAAGGCTTTCTTTCTGTAATACTAGTGGAATTAAGCACAAATGATTTTAATCCTGTATTTTAATCTCCAGGCAATGTTGAATGGCACTGCTGTTGCTGCTGAGAATCATTTAAATGCATAGATTAATGCTGGATTAGACCTAGATGCACTGGTTTGACCAGTCTCATTACATATTCTTATAAGGAAAGAATACTTTTCTTCTAGTCTGATAAATCAAATATCTGCCACTTGCTCTGCACTGTTTTATAGATATTGAGAGCAGCATAAATCACTAACTGAGTTTATCAGTTGTGTAAATGAAATATTCAAATAATTTAACACAACATAGTTACAAAAATATGTAGTCTAAATTTATTAAAGGGACACAAAACCGACGTTCAGATAGAGCATGCAATTTTAAGCAACTTTCTAATTTACTCCTATTATAATTTTTTTTAATTCTTGGTATCTTTATTTAAAAAACAGGAATATAAGCATATGAGCCAGCCCAATTTTGGTTCAGAAACTGTGTAGCACTTGATGATTGGTAGCTACATTTACCCACTAATCAGCAGGTGCTACCCAAGTTCTGAACTAAAAATGGGCAGGCTCCTAAGGTTACAATCCTGCTTTTTAAAATAAAGATAGCAAGAGAACAAAGAAAACATTATTAATAAGGGGCAGATTTAACAAGGGCCGAATGGCCCTGAATGTAACTGTTTCCGTGCGAGACCGATGCTCCTTAACTCGGATTCCTCCTCTGAGGCGGGCAACATCAATCCGCCCGATCGCAAATGATCTGGTTGATTGACACCCCCTGCTAGTGGCCAATTGGTGGCGAATCTGCAGGGGGCGGCATTGCACAAGCAGTCTGCCAGAACTGCTTGTGCAATGATAAATGCCGACAGCGTATGAGTAAATTAGAAAGCTGCTTAAAATTGCATGCTCAATCTGAATCATGAAAGAATAAAATTGGGTTTTGTGTCCTTTTAAGGTAATCAACAGTTTCTTTGTTAATGATTTCTGGGGATCTGCTAGTTCCACCCCTAGCACACCCCTGGACAATACATCACATGCATACCACACGGCTTTTCCAAGATGTCTTCTAGGACTGCAAAGTCTAGACTGTGTGAGGGAGTTTTGGTCAAAGTTGCAGTGCCACAACTGAAGGGGATAAATTGCAAAGTTTGTTCAGCTCCAGGTTTCAGTTTGGAACCCAGGACATTTGCTCTGATGTGAAAACTGTGACAGGGACAGTGGTGCAATCAAAGATGTGGGACGGTTAGCTCTGTATATGAATTTTCATGGGTTTTGGAAATCATTATCTATTTGAAAGGAATTTGGAATCCCCCCCCCTTTGTAGGCATTCCTGCCCTCAACTTCTGTAGTAGCAGGCTCAGCAAATAAAGAAATATTAAATTCAAAAATATGTGTATATGGGGGCGTGTCTGAACAGCAACCGGGAACGGTCGCATTTTTTTTTGAGCTCCAGCTGAATCTCCAATCTCCTATTATCCGCTGATTTTAGGAGTATTCTTACAGCCAAATCTACAGATCTGAAACTTGCATTATCCCACTACAGAGTGGGGACTGACATTTCCTATATTGAGCTGTATTTGTGATGCTGCAGTGAAAAAAACAGACGAGGAAGGCCTAGAGCGGCGGCACTTGCTAGGCAACGCCACCCCCTCGGTAAATCCGAGGTTTTCAGCTACGACTGATTACGCAACCATCACTATCTGGAATTGTATATCATAATTACTAAAACTGGAGGATATAAAAGAAAGAACATAGAGCATTCTTAACTACTATTTACTGACATAACCTACGCCACACGATAACTAAGATGGCCGCCACTGAAGACGCTGTTTGCCAGGATATCTTTGATAATATACACTGGTGAAGATTTGAGGAGATGTGTATGCGTCTCATGGAGAAGGCTCCACAGGACCCAGCACTACTTAAAAGCACAGTTACAGTCACAGACACGGATGGAGTTAGAGGGGCTCCTCCACTAACAGAGATCATTAATCAAGAAGATCGCAGAGAAGTCAGGGAAACTCTACCAAGCTACCGGCAACATGAAACAGTGGACCGAGAGAAGTCGAGTGGCGCGAGTATGGCAATCCATGAGGGGACAGGTCCAGCAATGCCCGGGATCAAAGCTCCATTACAAGCACCAGGTGATCAACAACATTTCTCGACACACTCTTTGCCTGCCAAGGTTGGATGGGGTTTCAGGGGGGGGCCCCGGGAAGCCGAAGCAGGGAAACAGACACCATATAAGTGTGTTGCCTCTCTTGATACCTATGAACTCTGCAGCTGCTCACCGGAGAATTTACTTTCTGAACATAGTCACCCGCAGCTGCCGAGTCACTTCAGAGGAGCGATTGCAACAGGTATATTAAAACTCCCCATATGCTGGTTCCCTTGTCCCAAAGTTAAGCTCCGAGACCCTCAGACTTCTACCAGGTCTTACCCTTTCTTACAAACAAAGCCTTGGGGCTAAAAAAGTCTACTGGGACTCTGATGACTTGGCTGTTTGTTAATATGAGTGCAATACAGTTAGAATGGACGATAATTAAATGTAGTTGTTTGTTCTTTATTGTTTAATCGCACGCCCTCACTAATATATATGTTTTCACTTCACATGTTACGGGACTTTGACTTTAATATCGTGGATATCATTATACCATGCTAATTGGACCAAGCAGCTCACCTAGATGAATATGACTTCAGCTGCAAAAAAGGCAATATCAATACTACACTTTAAACATAGAGGTTTGCTATGTCTAATGAAATCTAATTGTGTTTCATTATACTTTGCTCAGCGCGCTTTTTCTTAGTAGTTGCACATCGTGATTCATGGTGGGTGATATCTCCTCCTTGATAATTAAGGTAATAGAGTTGAGGCTGATGCAACCCAGACAAATTCTTCCAGAGTCTGCGGCTTGTGGCCGGAGCCGTAGGGAGGAAGACAAGCTTTCCTTACTATACATAGCATCTAGCCTTAACATAAAACCATATATTCATAATGTTATAGAGCCCAGTAATATGTAAAAATATGTGTATATATATATATATATATATATATATACACCGTATAATATGTAAAGTATATATTTTTTTAATTAAGGCTTAATGTAATTATGTCATTGGGACCTTCTAGTTTATTAAAGGTTGTATAAATGGCTTGCATGTTAACAACATGATAGTAAAGTGGTAAGGTTGCCTCCTGTAATGTAGCCTTAGAGCTAGTAAGACATGGTTAAATCCTAGAGGAGAATAAAGATACCGCTGCAGATTCCACAGGTGTGTGAGTTGGCAAGGGTCAGTGCAGTGCAGGGGGCTGCGTGGAGCCAGAAAAAAACAGTGGTCCAACCGCTTAATACAGAAAACAAAAGGTATGCCGCTACTGAGCAATAGAAAACTTGTACGATGAGTAAGCGCCCTGTTGCGGCGTGAAACGCGTAAGACGAGTCCTCTCTCTTGTGTATTTGTGTTGTTTTTAACTTTGGAAATAAAGTACAAGTTTTCTGTTGCTCTCCACATCTGTAACAGCCCATCTGATAGGGGTCTAAGCCATGATCCACTACAATCTGGTTTCCGCCCTAAACACTCAACAGAAACCGCTCTTGCTAAAGTAACAACAAATGACCTGTTATCAGCTAAAGCAAAAGGCCATTACTCCTTACTAATTCTTCTTGACCTGTCCGCAGCTTTTGTCACAGTTGACCATCCTCTCCTCCTAAAAATACTACATTAATTTGGCATCCGAGACACAGCCCTCTCCTGGTTTGCATCATATCTTTCAAATCGCTCGTTTTCAGTTTCCTTTAACAACATATCTTGTGATCCTATGCCTCTCTCAGTTGGAGTACCGTAAGGCTCTGTCTTGGGCCCCTTGCTTTTCTCTCTTTATACATCCTGCTTGGAAAACTTATAGCCTCCTTTGGATTCCAGTACCACCTATATGCTGATGATACCCAAATCTGTCTTTCCTCTCCTGATATCTCTCCCTCTTTACTCAACCAGATTTCTGACTGCCTCTCTGCAATTTTCTCTTGGCTGTCTTTACACTACCTCCAATTCAATCTGTCCAAAACTGAGCTGCTTCTTATCCCCCCCTCTTCGAGACATCCAACACCTGACATTTCTCTGATGGTTGGAGACTCTATTCTCAACACCTCATCCCAGATCCGCTGCCTTGGGGGTCACACTAGACTCAGAACTCACATTCAACCCACATATACAAGCGCTTACCAAATCCTGCCATTCACACCAACGCAACATTTCCAGAATTCGTCCCTTCCTTACTCAAAAAACTACAAAAATACTTATTCATTCCCTCATTTTGTCACGCATTGATTATTGCAATCTACTCCTAAATGGCCTTCCAAAACACCACCTCTCCTCCCTTCAATCTATTATGAATGCTTCTGCTAGACTCATTCACCTAAGTCGATAATCTACATCAGCTGCTCCGCTCTGCCAGTCTCTACACTGGCTCCCCATACACTCCAGAATACAATTTAAAGTATTAGCCCTAACCTACAAAGCATTCAACAGTCTAACTCCCAACTATATTTCCTCTCTCATCGTGAAATATTCCCCATCCCGTCCCCTTCGATCAACCTCTGACCTACGTCTCTACACTCCTGTTATCTCTACGTCCCACTCCCGCCTCCAAGACTTTGCACGTGCTGCTCCTGTCCTCTGGAATTCTCTACCCCGCTCCATTAGACTGTCTCCAACCTTCTATAGCTTCAGACGATCCTTGAAAACCCACCTATTCAGAGAGGCTTACCATCTCTCCTCCATCCCGCATCCGAACCAAACTATTACATGTACATGAACTGCCTGACTCACTGCTGCAAATACAACCGATGTAACAAGCTACCCCAACCTTATGTCTCTGCACCCTAAACCTATAGACTGTGAGCTCTCCGGAGCAGGGCCCTCTTCCTCCTGTACTAGATTTGTTTCGTTTTATGTTTTGTATTTTATCACAAATCTTTTTCATTGTATACCCCTATCACTGTACCCAGCGCTACGGAATTTGGCAGCGCTATACAAATAAATGATGATAATAATAATAATAATAACCATCCTGGGAACCCCTGATTTCCAACAAAAAAAGATTTCTGTCAGTATTAAGGCTATTCCATCATTTTTTCAAAGCTTTCCCCATCTGTACATGTTTAGGTGTATAGGTAGTAATAAAGTTCAAATGAAGAAGGTCCAGCATGTGCAGGTTTATCGACTGTGAACAATAAAAATGTTCTGGGTACATCCATCCAACTTGATTTTAGCAGTTTCTATATAAGTCTTCTGATAACCATGTGCTATTGGTTTTTCACACATTTCATCCAGCTGACTAATTGCGATTTCTGGCTTAGAGTTATTGCAAATAACCCATGTGAGTTGGGAGGAGAAAACCCTCATTTTGTGATGCCTAGGATGATAGCATGCGGACATCAATAGGGAATTTGGATCTATTAGTTTTGTAAACAATTAAGTACCAAACCTACATGTTAACTCACTAGCAACTTTAAAGATGTTCAAATCAAGAAAATGAACACTGTTGATGTCATACTCTAACTTGAACCAAATGGGGCATTCTTATGTGTCCAATCCCCCAGCAGTGCCACTCCAGATGAAAAACAGATCATTTATATAGCGTGTATACATTTTAATCTGAGGGTGAATATGTAGTTTAATGATATATAATTCATACCACAACATATATATGTTGGCATATGTTGGGGCCATATTTGATCCCATGGTGGTACCCAAAAGATATAAATAATATTCCTTTTCAAATCTGAAATATTTTTTTGTTAGACAATGTTCCATCAGCTCCTAAATAAATTCAATTGGAGGACCTGTATACCATGATGCATTCTGTACCAACACCTTGACAGCCTGTAGACCCCCATCATGAAGGATGATGGTATACAGGCTGTCTACATGCATTGTAACAAGGAAGTCTGTATTGCTCTTTGAGCCTTCTAATAAGAGATGTGGAGTCTTGCAAATAAAAAAAAGACCCCTTTATCACTGGCTCTATATGGTGATCCACATACTCTGCTATTTCTGAAAAAATAGATTCCCTGGCAGACACAATAGGTCTGTCTGGCGGATTGCTTAAGAATTTATGTACTTTTGGTAGCAAATACAAAACTGGAATCTGTGAAGCTGCCTTGGCTGAATAACCAAATTCATCATCAGTTATGATACCAGCTTTATACGTACATTTCAAAGTATAATCAATATATTTTTTAAAGTTGGACATGAGATTGCCAGGGAATTATTTATTTATTTATTATTTTCTGTAATCCTTTTTTTTCCGTAATATAGTGTTTATTATTTTTTGTTAGATTTTTTTTTTTCCCGTAGTGTTAGGTTTTTTTAAATTTAGGGTTTTAATTGGTAGTTTTTTAAATTTTATTAGAATAGTTATGTTAGGTTAATTTATATTTTAAACTTAGTTTTTTTTATTTCACAGGTAAGTTTTTTTTTTTTTAAAGATAGTTATATTCACCTAGATTACGAGTTTTGCATTAGAGGCTATGCGGTGCTAACAAGCAGTTTTCCCTCACCGCTCACTTACCTGCTGGTATTACGAGTTTTCAGAAACCCGTCGTTAAAAGACAAGAAGTGAGCGTTGAGCAAAATTTTGTTCCTTACCGCACTCCAATACCAGTGCTGCTTAAGTCAGCGGTGAGCTGGTGTAACGTGCTTGTGCACGATTTCCCCATAGGAATCAACAGGGAGAGCCGGCTGAAAAAAAGTCTAACACCTGCAAAAAAGCAGCGTAAAACTCACTAACGCAGCCCCATTGATCCTATGGGGAAATAAAAGTTATGTTTATACCTAACACCCTAACATGAACCCCGAGTCTAAACACCCCTAATCTTACACTTATTAACCCCTAATCTGCCGTCCCCGACATCGCCGACACCTATATTATACTTATTAACCCCTAATCTGCCACTCTGGACAACGCCGCCACCTACATTATACTTATGAACCCCTAATCTGCTGCCCCCAACATTGCCGCCACCTACATTATATTTATTAACCCCTAATCTGCCGCCCCAATGTCGCTGCCATCTATAACCCCTAATCTGCCGCCCCCAACGTCGCCGCCACTATAATAAACATATTAACCCCTAAACCGCCACAATCCCGCCTCGCAAACATTAGTTAAATATTATTAACCCCTAATCTGCCATCCCTAACATCGCCGCCTCCTACCTACATTTATTAACCCCTAATCTGCCGCCCCCAACGTCGCCGCCACTATATTAAAGTTATTAACCCCTAAACCTAAGTCTAACCCTAAACCTAACACCCACAAACTTAAATATAATTTAAATAAATCTAAATAAATATTCCTATCATTGACTAAATTATTCCTATTTAAAACTAAATACTTACCTATAAAATAAACCCTTAACTAGCTACAATATAAATAATAGTTACATTGTAGCTATTTTAGGATTTATTTTTATTTTACAGGCAAGTTTGTATTTATTTTAACTAGGTAGAATAGTTATTAAATAGTTATTAACTATTTAATAACTACCTAGCTAAAATAAATACAAATTTACCTGTGAAATAAAACCTAACCTAAGTTACACTAACATCTAACACTACACTATAATTAAATAAATTAACTAAATTAAGTACAATTACCTAAATTAAATTAAATTAGCTAAAGTACAAAAAACCCACTAAATTACAGAAAATAATAAACAAATTACAGAAATGTAAACTAATTACACCTAATCTAATAGCCCTATTAAAATAAAAAAAAGCCCCCTCAAAATAAAAAATACCCCTAGCCTAAACTAAACTACCAATAGCCCTTAAAAAGGCCTTTTGCGGGGCATTGTTCCAAAGTAATCTGCTCTTTTACCTGTAAAACAAAATACAAACAACCCCCCAACAGTAAAACCCACCACCCACACAACCAACCCCCCAAATAAAATACTATCTAAAAAAACCTAAGATCCCCATTGCCCTGAAAAGGGCATTTGGATGGGCATTGCCCTTTAAAGGGCAGTTAGCTCTTTTGCCGCCCAAACCCTAATCTAAAAAATAAAACCCACCCAATACACCCTTAAAAAACCTAACACTAACCCCCTGAAGATTGACTTACCGGGAGACGTCTTCATCCAAGCCGGGCGAAGTGGTCCTCCAGACAGGCAGAAGTCTTCATCCAAGCCGGGCAGAAGTGGTCCTCCAGATGGGCAGAAGTCTTCATCAAGACGGCATCTTCTATCTTCATCCATCCAGCGCGGAGCTGGTCCATCTTCAAGACATCCGATGCTGAGCATCCTCTTCATCTGACGACTAACACAGAATGAAGGTACCTTTACGTGACGTCATCCAAGATGGCGTCCCTTAGATTCCGATTGGCTGATAGAATTCTATCAGCCAATCGGAATTAAGGTAGAAAAAATCATCCAATAGGATTGAGCTTGCATTCTATTGGCTGTTCCAATAGAATGCAAGCTCAATTCTATTGGCTGATTGGAACAGGCAATAGAATGAGAGCTCAATCCTATTGGCTGATTGCATCAGCCAATAGGATTTTTTCTACCTTAATTCCGATTGGCTGATAGAATTCTATCAGCCAATCGGAATCTAAGGGACGCCATCTTGGATGACGTCACTTAAAGGTACCTTCATTCTGTTTTAGTCGTCGCCAGAAGAGGATGCTCCGCCTCGGATGTCTTGAAGATGGACCCACTCCGCGCCAGATGGATGAAGATAGAAGATGCCGTCTGGATGAAGACTTCTGCCCGTCTAGAGGACCACTTCTGCCTGGCTTGGATGAAGACTTCTACCCGTCTGGAGGACCACTTCTGCCCGGCTTGGATGAAGACTTTTGCCCATCTGGAGGACCACTTCCTCCGGCTTGGATGAAGACGTCTCCCGGTAAGTCGATCTTCAGGGGGTTAGTGTTAGGTTTTTTTAAGGGTGTATTGGGTGGGTTTTATTTTTTAGCTTAGGGTTTGGGCTGCAAAAGAGCTAACTGCCCAGAGCTTATTATTATTATTATTATCAGGTATTTGTAGAGCGCCAACAGTTTCCGCAGCGCTTAGTTTTTTTTGGGGGGTTGGTTGTGTGGGTGGTGGGTTTTACTGTTGGTAGGGTTGTTTTGTTTTACAGGTAAAAGAGCTGATTATATGGTGGCGACATTGGGGGCAGCAGATTATGGGTTAATAAATATAATGTAGGTGTCGGTGATGTTGGGGGCAGCAGATTAGGGGTTCATAAATATAATGTAGGTGGCGGCGGTGTCCGGAGCTGCAGATTAGGGGGTTAAAATTTTTATTTTAGTATTTGCAATGCGGGAGGGCCTTGGTTTAGGGGTTAATAGGTAGTTTATGGGTGTTAGTGTACTTTTTAGCATTTTAGTTATGAGTTTTATGCTACAGCGTTATAGTGTAAAACTCATAACTAACTTTTAAATGCGCTAGGGATCTTGACAGGGTAGGCTGCACCGCTCACTTTTTGGCCTCCCAGGACAGACTCATAATATCAGTGTTATGGAAGTCCCATAGAAAAAAGACTTTACAAAGTTTACATAAGTCGTTTTGTGGTAAGGCCAAAGAAGTGTGCCGACACCCTAAACCTGCAAGACTCAAAGTACCAGCAGGCGTAAAAAAGCAGTGTTAGGACCTCTTAACGCTACTTTTTTATGTTTAAATCATTTTTATTGTTTTTCAATAACAAGAGAGAAAAAAAGAAAAATTCCTATAAGAACATACAGCGTCATTTCTAGCCGCCAATTCCAAAATTTTTGAAACAAAACAGAGTGTTACATTGGCTATAGATTTCAATAAACAGTACCTCTTAACTGGAGGTGTAATGTAAGTGTTCTTGTCTTTTCTTTCTACTCATACTCATATATAACTTAGAATCCAATGAAATAATTTTTGAGAGTGAATAAAACTGTCAGCAGTTGCTGGGGAGAAAAGGTGTGGGAAAAACATAGAAGGGGTAGAGAGAGAACTGAGAGGGTAGTAAGTTTTTACAGTACCTTTTGATCGTGAGGGCAGTAGATCAAGTCTATATATCTACTTGAATGTATCTGTCTAGCGACTGGAGGCCTGTGAGCGAGCTGTTGCCGGTAAGGGAGGGTGGTTGAAGCCGTTTCTGTAGTTCCAGTAGAACCAAATTTCGTCATTCTTAGTTTTGGTATCTAGTGTCCATGCTGCTAAATCATACATGTTATATGTATGTTGGATTTTATTTTTAATTTCTTGCCATGTCGGTGTGCCTACTTTCCAGTATCTAGCTATGCAGGTTCTCACTACCGTGCATAGTATTCTAATGAAAGTGTTTATTGGACCATTGAAATTAGGAAGTCTCTCATGGAGTAGTGCCTGTGTCTTGCTAATCTGAATCTGTTCGTCTAATAGGTAGCTAATTAGGTTGGATAGTGACTGCCATATGGCCTGAACCTCCGAGCAGTCCCAGAACATGTGACGGTATGTGCCCACCTCCCCACACCCTCTGTAGCATAATCTAGATGCTGTTTGTGTCATATGTGTTGTTCTAAGAGGCGTTAAGTACCATCTGAAAATCGTCTTCAGAGTGTTTTCTCTGAGGTCAGCGCTCAGCAGTCCTTTAGTAGCTGTCTCAAAAGTCTTGAGCCACTGCTCTGGCTCCAATCTGATGTCCAGGTCTGTTTCCCATCTTTGCATGAGGGGTGACTTAGTTGGGGATTTTAACGTTTGTATATCTAGGTATATTCTAGAGATGGACTGTTTTGGTCTGCTTATAGAGTTACATATATGTTCTAGGGTAAGTTTACCTCTGGTCTGAATTGATTGCCTATATGTGTGTATTGATGATGATAATTGGAGGTATAGGTACCAGTGCAAAGGGTCAGGATATATCTTATCTTTTAGTTGGGCATAAGTCATCATTTTATTCTGAATTAGGAAGTCTGCAACCCGGTATAGACCCTTATTTTCCCATTTATTGATTGTTCTTTGCAAATCTTTGTGGAGAAGGTATCTGATGGGTCTCAGTATTGAGGTCATAGGGCACAATCCTCCTTTGTGTGCTAGTTCTGACCATAGAGTTTGGGTGGTCTCTGTTGTGAGTGATTGATGCTGCTTTGTCTCGTGTTTGTCAACTCTGTGGTCCCAGAGTATGGTGTCTGATCCACCCCCCTCCTTCATGTCTGACTCTAACTGAATCCAAAGCTTCCTCTTTGGCCCTAAGTATTAAGGTGTCCTGGGCTAGTCTAGCTGCCTTGTAGTATTCTATGAGACTGGGGATCCCCAATCCTCCCAAGTGTCTGTGACCTGTCATGGTTCTCTTTGCTATTCTAGCTTGTTTTGTACCACGGATAAATGACAGTACCTCTGTTTGGAGTTTCTCTAAGTCGGGATATGGAATGCGTATGGGCAGAGCCCTAAAGAGATAGAGCAGTCGGGGCAAGACGGTCATCTTTACTGCTGATATCCTCCCCATCCAGGAGAAGTTATGTTTCTTCCAGGATTGTAGGTCTTTCCTAATGGATTTGTATAGAGGTATGTAATTGGCTTTGTATAACTGCTGGGTGTGAGCCGTTATTCCCACCCCTAAGTATTTCAAGGGACCTTTAGATTCTTTTAAATTAAAGTTTATTTCAATTAGTTTCTTTGTGTGAGTGGGGATCTCTATTGGTAACATTTCACATTTATCCGAGTTAATACGATAGCCAGAGATTAACGAGAATTCTCCTAGCGTTTCATATAGGTTTGGAAGTGATAGCATAGGGTTGGTCAGGGTGAGTAGTATGTCGTCTGCAAAAAGGCTAATTTTGTAGTCTACTTTTCCCACTTTAACTCCCATTATGTCAGGGTTCGTCCGTATCTTGGCTGCCAAGGGCTCTATACATATCGCAAATAATAGGGGAGACAGTGGGCATCCTTGTCTGGTCCCATTCAGAATAGGGAACGATTTAGATCTATATCCGTTAGAGGATACAAGGGCTGATGGGTTGGTGTATATTGTTTTGATGGCGTCAAGGAAGGGGCCGTCAAAGTTCAATTGTGTCAGGGTTTGAGTCATGTACCTCCAGTCTACCCTATCGAACGCCTTCTCCGCGTCCAACGCGAGGAGCAGAGAAGGCGTTCGTGTTTCGCAGAGGTGATGGACCGTGTCTATAGTTCGTCTCACGTTGTCTGGGGCTTCCCTGTCTCTGATGAATCCCACTTGGTCTTTATGTATTAGGTTGGGTAAAATGTTTGCTAGCCTATTGGCCAAAATTTTGGTAAAGATTTTAATATCCTGATTGATCAGGGAAATGGGACGATAGCTAGGGCATTTTTTTGGGTCTTTGCCCGGTTTGGGTATGATTATTATTTTTGCTTGTAGCAGCTCAGCTGGTACTGGGTGGCCTTGCATTATATGGTTACAAAATTTGGTCAGGTGGGGGACTAGTTCCCGTCTGAACAACTTGTAGTATTCCCCTGGGAAACCGTCTGGACCTGCTGCTTTTCCGGGTTTTAGTGCTTTTATCGCCAAGACAACCTCTAACGTTGTAATGGGTTCATTTAACGACTTTTTGTCTTCTGCTGTTAATTTAACCAACGAAGGATTTTCTAAAAAGCTCTGTGTGAGAGCCTCTACCTTTGGGCTGTGTGTTACTTTGTGGCCGTCATAAAGCTGTGCGTAAAAGTCTCCAAAGGTGTCAACTATTTCTTGGGGGTTTGTAGTGTTTGTACCATCTTGTCTTTCAATGAGTGGGATATTAGCTGATTTGTATTTTTCTCTAAGTTTATGGGCCAAGTATTTGTCTGGCTTGTTAGCGTATATAAAATACTGTGATTTCAGTTTTATTATAGCTCTGTTTGCTTGGGAGCTCAACATCTTAGCTAGTGAGTCTCTTTTTTTTTGTAAATTACTCAGTGTGGTAGGGTTCCCCGTTAATCTATGTTGTCTTTCTAAATGCGCTATGTCTTCATGTGTTTGCATCCAATCTCGTCTCGTCTGTCTAGCGTGTATAGTCTTTTCTTTGATGAGAGTGCCTCTGAGTACAGATTTATGAGCGGCCCATACATATGTCGGATTGTCAGTGGTGTCTGTGTTAATGTCCCAAAATTCCGTCAGGTGCTGCAGAGTGGAAGAGTGAATATGCGGGTGTTTATGTAAGATTGGGTCATACGTCCAGGACCTAGATCTATTTGGGTCCACTAGTCCTGTCATCTTAAGTAGTACTACTGAGTGGTCCGACCACACACACGGGCAAATGCTAGAGGAGCTGAGAGTCGGTTGCATAATTTGACTGGTGAAGACGTAATCAAGTCGGGAGTATGTATTGTGAGCCGCCGAGTAGAAGGTTGTGTCGTTGGTGTTGCCATTTAAAATGTGCCAGGAATCTAGCAGCGAGTGTGTACTGAGTGAAGCCTTGATATGTCGCATTATGCTGTCGCGCCTTGTCTGTTTATTTGATGTAAGTCTTGGGTCTCTTGTGTCTTGTGGTGAGATGGGGATATTAAAGTCACCTGCTAAAATTGTTCTGATTTGTGACCACTGTGTTATAAGATGCGATATTTTGGCAAAGAATATGTGTTGTTGTTCGTTGGGCGCGTAAATGTTACATAGAACAACGTCTACATTATCTATCTGTCCCTTTAAGATTAAGTATCTGCCTTCGGGGTCCGCAGTGGCAGAATCATGTATGTAATTAACAGAGGAGTGAATAAGAATCGAGACCCCTCTTTTTTTCGACTTGGTAGTTGCGTGGAAGTGTGTGGGGAAGTTTTTGGTCCAGTAATAGGGGAGTTGGGGTGTTACAAAATGTGTTTCTTGAAGAAACAGTAACTTGGCTTTTAGCATAGTGTATTGTTTAAAAGCTAATCGTCTCTTGGTGTCAGTGTTGAGGCCACGTACATTATGCGTAGCTATAGTCAACTCACTATCCATTTGTGTATTGTTTGTGTATTGTCAGCTTACCTGGTCTCCGTGAGACCTTTTCAGGCTCCCCACCCTCCCGAGTTTCATACCGTTCTAATGATAGCTCCGAAGCATCTCTCATGTTGGCCCCCAATCGCTCAGACTTCTCCCATACGACATCTTGAAACACATGAAAAAAACAGTTACAACAATACAATTCAACATAACTCTGAGCCTCACTGTAGGGGCCTCCAGCCATCTCAACTGCAAGATAGAGTGGGGGGAAAGGAGAAAAAAGAACAGGAAGGGAAGGAGAAAACATATTAGAGAATCGCTTATAGTGCAATAATAATATAACTTTGTTAACTAGGGGTGTCAGTTCAGCTACATCGAATTGAGCTTGGATGAATGAGAAAAAGAAAAAGTCCCAAGGCAATACGGGTAGGTATTGTGAGTAAAGTCTCGCTCTGAGTCTTCAAATGTCCCTGTATTCTCAGAGATAAACTTTCGGAAGAGGGAAAGACAATCTTCTTATAAGATTGTGGGTTCACAGGTATTATTGTTGTTGGAGAAAATGTCTTTAAAGAGCTTGTGCTTCCTTGGTTGTCTCCGTGTCAACTTGCGATAGCTAACACAGAGTTCAGCATGGAGGGGTTTAGATACCCTGAGTGTGTCCCAAAGAGGAGCTGTCAGGTTTTTTGTTTCTTCCTGGTCGAGTTAGACCATTGTGGTTTTGAAATTTGGTCCGCTGGTTTCATTAGCCGCTGTAGTGGGGCAGGGGTTGTGAGCTTTGGAGTTTCCAGGTCTAGGATTTGGCAGACCTCAGGGATATCTGATGAGTCTTTGAGAGTAATTGTTCTGGAGTCTTTGTTAATGTACAGGGCAAAGGGGAAACCCCATTTGTATGCTATTTGATGCTTCCTTAATAGCTGTGTCAGCGGTCTGAGAGCCCCTCTGCGTTGAAGAGTTCTAACACTAAGATCCTGGTAGAACTGTATTACGTTCCCTTGGAATTTCAGTGTGGGTTTCTTGCGTGCTCCTTGTAGGATTCTCTCTTTGTCTTGGAAAAGCGCCATTTTGATAATTATATCTCTAGGGGGCATGCCCTCTTTGGGTTTTGGCTTGAGGGCTCTGTGGGCCCTTTCAATTCCCATTTCGAATTCTCCAGATCCTTCTGTCACCTGATGAAACAGTTGTGCTACATAGGAGAGTAGGTCTTTATTGAGGATACTTTCTGGAACTCCTTTCAGCCTAATATTGTTCCTCCTACTCCTATTCTCTAGATCCTCGAGTTTTTCTTGGATCTCGGTTAATTCCTGATGGTGAGAGGTCACGGTTTGAGTAACATTAGTGATATCCTCAACTAGAGTGTCAGTGTGTTCTTCTAGTGTGTCTATCCGCCCTCCAAGTTCGGCAATCTCCGATTTGATTTCGGATAAGCTGTTGGTCATTGCCGTATGCATGTTGTCAATTTTAGTCCATAGCTTTTCAAAGTTGGCAGTTATGTCTTGCTTAGAGACCAGGCCCTTTAGATCTGCTTTGGTTACTGGGGTGGTTTCTTCACTTGTCTCAGCCTGTTCTATATCTGATGCGCCTTGATCCCCCTCCTCCATGTCTTCCATTATGTTTGGTTTGGGGTTTATAGTTGTTTTAAAATAGGCGTTAACTGTGGATGGTTTAGATGTTTTATCACCCTTGGTTGGTCTTCTGGCTGACATTGTTGCACAGGTGAATGCTGCTCCCACTGCTAGTAGTGTGACTGGGGCTGCACAGATCCGTGATCTAATGCCTTTAGTGGTTTTGGGCGATGAAATCTGTTACTGGGGTATTGGGAGTGCTTCAGTTAGTGCCCCTCTGTCTAATGTTTTTATGTTGAAAGTTTACCCCCAGTTCCTCTGCTTAAAATATACCACTGATTCCGGCAGGTATAATTAATCTGGCTGTCTAACTAGGCAATTGTGAGCCTTCAGGTGGGTCTGCTGAGCTATGTCACAATCAGTGGGGAGTTTGGCCTTTATGCGTGTTATTAGAGTATGGAGGCTGTCTCTTAAATTTTCTGAAGGCCTGGATCTAGTCCTCGAAAACCGTGGTATCTTATTTTATAGTTAGAGGGTTATAGGTGCTTGTTGTGGTTTTTGTGCCCCTCTTGTTGTGGTTTTTGTGCCCCTCGGTTTCTCCCTCACTGCCCTGTGTTATGATGTGCCGTGTTTACCTGGCGGATAGTTCCGCTCGCGGTGTCAGTTCAGTGCGGTCGTCGGCGCCATCTTGGGGATTCCCCCTGCTGTAGCGTGGGTCCAAAGTTGCACAGCTCTCACCAACCTCCGCTGCTGTTTGTACCTGCCGATGGCTCTCACACCTTCTCTATGGCCTCTCACCACTGTCATGGATCTCCGGCGGTGCGGTGTGGGTAATGTTAGCTGTCTGGTGTGTTTTGGCGCCGTCGCTGCTTCTACGATGCTGTGTGGCTTTGCTAGGAGTTTGGTCTTTACCTTCCATATGTTGCTAGCTCTTCTAAAGTAATCAGAGTGACCAGGTTAGGGATTAGGGTGATACCCCTTCGTTTGAGGTAGTTAGCTGATGTTTGGGACTACATATGTAGTTTGTATTCGATGAGCTGATCAGAGCTCGCTAATTATGCGGCCATTTCTTAGCTCGGTCAGGCCACGCCCAACGCTACTTTTTTAACGCACAACTCGTAATCTAGCCAATTGTAATTTTAATGATAGGGGGTGTTAGGTTTAGGGGTTAATAGTTTAATTTAGTGTTTTGCGATGTGGGGGGCCGGCGGTTTAGGGGTTAATAGGTTTTGTTTAGTAGTTAAGTTATGGGGGCCTGGAGGTTTAGGGGTTAATACTTTATTATAGTGTTGATGATGTGGGGGGCGGTGGTTTAGGGGTTAATAGGTTTATTTAGGTGTTGGTAATGTCGAGGGCAGCAGAATAGGGGTTAATAACTTTTATTAATGTCGGCGATGTCGGGGGCGGCAGATTAGGGGTTAATAACTTTTATTAGTTTTGGCGATGTCGGGGAGCAGCGGATTAGGGGTTAATAAGTTAAATATAGTGTTCTGCACCTCTACCTCAGTGATATTGAGGCGATCCTATTCAGTGCAGAGGGTTTTTGAACCAGGTGGGCATTTACTTTGAGATGTTACCTCAGGCATTTCCCACTGACAGAGCTAAGGTGGGATTTCTCATCTTGTTACTCTCTGACACAGCTCTTGCCTGGGCTAATCCCTTGTGGGAGACTAATAAACCTGTGATTTCAAATTAGCCTGAATTTGTGGCCTCCTTTCGAAGGGTATTTGATGTTCCGTTCACTCCTCCTCTGCTGCTAAATGACTCATGTCCATTCAGCAAGGTACAAGATCTGTTGCTCAGTATGCTTCCGAACGCTTGCCGCAGAGGTAAGTTGGAACAAGGAAGCCCTTGTTGCCGCCTTCTTTCATGGGTTCTCTGATGTGATTAAAGACGAAGTTGCTGCCAGAGATTTACCAGAGGATCTTGAGGCATTGGTGTCTTTTTTGATCCTAATTGACATCAGACTCAGAGAGAGGCCCTCTTTCAAGGAGCACTTGCGGAAGCCTCCTGTTCCGTTGTCTCTTACGTGTTCGTTCCCACCCATGCCTTCCTCTCCTCCCATGCCTCCTGGTCCCCAGTCACCAGGTACTGCTGAGCCGATGCAGCTGGGATTCACGCATCTCTCCGCGGTGGAGAGGGCCTTTAGGAGGAGGGAAGGGCTCTGCCTCTATTGTGGGTTACAGGGTCACCTTTTGAAGTCTTGTCGTACATGGCCGGTAAATGCTCACACCTAAGGTCCTGTCGGGGGCAGACCTTGGGTGGCTTTTCCTTGTCCCTGGAACCGTTTAAGGAGAAACCTTTGGTCACGGTTGTCCTTTCCTGGGTGGACTCCTCCATAGTCACTCAGGATCTTGTTGACTCGGTGCTGCGGGCTATTTCATTGACAGTGCTTTTGTATCAAAGCACTCCATTCCTGTTTTGCCTCGGTTCGTTCCGCTTGCTATTGAGGCCATTGATGGCAGGCCCCTTCAGCCCGCACTCGTTACGAAACTGCTCGGTTGTCCATGGCTGTTGGGGCTCTCCATTTTGAAATCCTCCAGTTCCAGGTGATAAACTCTCCACATTTTCCGGTTGTTCTGGGTTATCCCTGGCTCCAAAAGCACAATCCCAGTCTCGACTGGCGCAGGTCCGAAATTTTGTCGTGGTCCCCGCAATGTATTTCCACTTGTCTTCGGAAACCAGTTAAAGTCTTGTGCACTTCTTCGGTATCTCAATTGCCAGAGGAGTACCGAGAGTTCCTAGATGTTTTTGACAAGGTGCGTGCCGGTACGTTGCCTCCTCACCGGTCTTACGATTGTGCCATAGACCTGCAACCCGGAGCCATTCCTTCTCGGGGCCGGGTGAACCCTCTGTCTGTTGCAGAGAATTGTGCTATGGAGGAGTATGTTGCCGATGCTCTGTCGCGGGGGATCATCCGCAAATCCTGCTCTCCTGCATGGGCTGGCTTCTTCTTTGTGAAGAAAAAGGGTGGCGAGTTAAGACCATGTATCTATTATAGGAGTCTTAATCATCTTACCATTAAGAATGCTTACCCTATTCTGCTTATTACGGAACTCTTTGACCGCTTCAAGGGAGCTACGGTCTTTACTAAACTTGATTTGAGAGGAGCGTACAATCTCGTTAAGATTAAGGAGGGCCACGAATGGAAAACAGCATTTAACACCAGGAGCGGGCATTATGAGTATCTTGTAATGCCCTTTGACCTATGTAATGCTCCTGCTGTTTTTCAGGAATTTATTAATGATGTCCTAAGAGATATATTGCAACAGTGTGTTGTGGTGTACTTAGACGACATCCTCATACACTCACCCACACTTGAGGCTCATCGTTCTGATGTTACACAGGTTCTTAAGAGACTATGTGATAACGGCCTGTTTTGTAAACTCGAGAAATGTGAGTTCCATCAGACTCAAGTAACCTTCCTGGGTTATGTTATCTCCGTTGCAGGGTTCTCCATGGATCCTGACAAGTTATCTGCAGTTCTGCAGTGGCCTCGCCCAGTTGGTCTTCGGTCTATTCAACGTTTTTTGGGGTTTGTTAATTACTATAGAAAGTTTATTAATTCTTTTCTTCCTTGGTCAAACCTATCACAGACATGACCCGTAAAGAGAATGATCCACTCCATTGGTCAGCTACTGCCATTAAGGCCTTTGATAGTCTTAAGACTGCCTTTGCTGCTGCTCCAGTTCTGGCTCATTCTAACCCTGTCCTGCTTTTCATTCTTGAGGTCGATGCATCTGAGACTGGAGTAGGTGCCCTCTTGTCTCAACGTCCTACGCCTGATGGTTCCTTGCATCCGTGTGGTTTCTTCTCTAAGAAATTGTCTCCAGCGTAGTGCAATTATGAAATTGGCGACAGGGAATTACTGTCCATAATTTTGGCACTTAAGGAATGGAGGCATCTTCTCGAGGGTACTAGCGTGCCAGTGCTCATTCTTACTGACCACAAGAATTTAACTTATCTATCTGAAGCAAAACGTTTGTCGCCCTGACAGGCCAGATGGGCGCTATTTTTGTCTCGGTTTATTTATGTGGTCTCCTACCTGCCTGATAGTAAGAATGTTAGGGCTGATGCCCTCTCTCGACAATTTTCACCTCTGTCCAAAGAGGAGTCTGTACCTACTGTTGTTATACCTCCTGACCATATTTTGGCTACCATACGTACTAATTTGACTTCTCCCTTGGGGGAGGAGATCCTGGCTGCACAAACCAATGCACCTCCTGAGAAACCTAGTGGTAAGTGTTTTGTTCCTGAGAATCTTCGAATTAAACTTTTGCACACTTACCACTATCCTAAAGCCGCAGGTCACCCAGGCAAGAACCAAATGATTTGGTCTGTCACTTGACAATTCTGGTGGCCAGGTCTTCGTTCTGATGTTGCTGCGTATGTTGCCTCCTGCTCAGTTTGTGCACAGAATAAGATTCCTCGACATCTTCCTGTGGGTCTTCTTCAACCTATTGCTAATGGTGAGCATCCTTGCACACATCTTTCCATGGACTTCATTGTCGAGCTCCCTGTTTCCAGTGGCAATACTGTTATCCTTATGGTGCTTGTCCGTTTTTCTAAAATGTCACATTGCCTTCCCTTGATGAAGCTGCCTACCGCTCAGGAGCTTGCTTCAATTTTTGCCCAGGAGGTCTTCCATTTACATGGGTTACCCAAGGAGATAGTGTCAGACCGGGGTAGCCAGTTTGTCTCCAGATTTTGGCGTTCCTTTTGTGCTCAAATGGGGATCCAGCTTTCCTTCTCCTCGGCATATCACCCTCAATCCAATGGGGCTGCGGAACAGTCTAATCAAGCTCTGGAACAGTTCCTCCATTGCTATGTCTCAGATCACCACAATAATTGGTCTGAACTGTTACCTTGGGCAGAGTTTGCTTGTAATAGTGCTATTAATGTTTCCTCCAAGTTATCCCCGTTCATGGCGAATTATGAGTTTCAACTATCCTTGTTGCCCAATTCATTCATGTCTCAGGGTATTCCGGCTTTGGAGGAGCATCTCCGGCAACTCCGTTCCACGTGGGTGCAGATTCAGGATTGTCTTCATCGTTCTATGTAGCGCCAAAAGTTCCAGGCTGATCGTAGGCAAGTTTGGCTGTCCTTGAACCTTCGTGTGCCTTCCAATAAATTGGCTCCCCGTTATGTTGGTCCTTTTCAAATACTCCGATGGGTTAATCCTGTGGCCTATGCTCTTGACCTTCCTCCTGCTATGCGCATCTCCAATGTTTTTCATGTCTTTCTCTTGAAGCCATTGATTTGTAATCGGTTTACCGCTGTATTGCCTCATCCCCATCCTATCTTTGTTGACAATCATGAGGAGTATGAGGTCAGCAGCATTATTGACTCTCGTATGTCCAGGGGCCGTGTACAGTATTTGGTTCACTGGAGGAGCGTTCTTGGGTTCCCTCCTCTGATGTTCATGCTCCCGCCCTCCTCCGTGCCTTCCATGCCCATTTCCCCAATAAGCCTTTTGTCCTCCCGCGGGGGAGGGGTCGTTGAGGGGAGAGTACTGTCAGGGTTTTTTCCCTGTTGTGTTTGCCATTTGCTGTTGGCAGCCATTTTACTCACCTCTCTTCCTGTATATGGTACATTGTGGGGGATGCTGCTCATTTCCTGCACTTCCTTTTATGGCCAGACTGGTGTGCATCATCCATGTGAGACAGGATGCAGTCTCAGAATTGTGATGTCATCACTTATTATTTAAAGGGCCTCTGTTCAGTATGCTTTGCCTTTGCGTTGTCTCAGACCTGTTTGTGAGAGCTCCTGTGTATTACCTGGCTGTCTGACATCCTTCCTGGTTCCTGATCCCTGGCTTGTTCCTGACTCTGCTGTTTTCCTTGTTTCTGATTCCGGCTCATCTGACTATTCGCTTTGGCTCCTGACTCGGCTCGTCTGACTACCAGCTCTGGTTTTGACTCCTGGCTTGTTATTTGACTTGTGGACTTTTTATTATTTTTTTGCAATTAATAAAGGTGTGATTATTTTTGCACTTCTCGTCTTAGTCTGATTCCTGGCACCCTGACAAATGTAATAAAATCTATACTAAATATAGCTAGACAGGTAAATTACATAATTAAGCAGTATATGTGCACAAAGTGAAATAGTTCATATACAGCTAGATTACAAGTCTGTGCGTTCAGCTTTTAACACTGAAAATATGGTATTTTCAGTGTTAAAACAGCAACGCAGCCATTAAGAGTCTTGTATGTATAGGTATACCGCAAGCCTTTTAGCCTGTAACACAACGTCAGTACCGCACTCTTAAAAATGACGTTTTTAATGGGATTCCCATAGCACTGGTATTGCGAGTTTTGTGTTCTGGCTAAAGAAACGGCGTTAGAGCCTAAAACGACAAGATCCGTACCGCCATCTAAAAGCAGTAGTTATGAGTTTTACGCTACTTATCTGTAACATAAAACTCATAACTAAACTGCTACAAAGTACACTAACACCCATAAATTACCTATTAACCCCTAAACCGAGGCCCTCCCACATTGCAAACACTATATTAAACTTATTAACCCCTAATCTGCCTCTCCCGACATCGCCGCCATTAATTTTTTAATTAACCCCTATTCCACTGCTCCCC
Source organism: Bombina bombina (assembly GCF_027579735.1). Taxonomy (NCBI): domain Eukaryota; kingdom Metazoa; phylum Chordata; class Amphibia; order Anura; family Bombinatoridae; genus Bombina; species Bombina bombina. The sequence continues at coordinate 454,229,131 of NC_069499.1, forward strand.
GACATCGTCACCACTATAATAAACTTATTAACCCCTAAACTGCCGCCCTCCCGCATCGCAAACACTATTTAAATATTATTAACCCCTAATCTGCTGTCTGCCTACATCACCCCAACTATACTAAAGTTATTAAGCCCTACACCGCCACTATAATAAACCTATTAACCCCTAAACCGCAAGCCCCCACAACGAAATATACTAAAGTAAACTTTTAACCCCTAAACCAAAAGCCCCCCACATCTCAATAAACTAAATTAAACTAGTAACCCCTAAACCTAACGCCCCCCCTAACTTTAGATTAAAATTACAATTCCCCTATCTTAAATTAAATTAAAACTTACCTGTCAAATTAAAAAAACTAAGTTTAAACTAACAATTCAACTAATATAACTGTCAAACCAAAATTAAACTAACTACCAATTAAATTAAAATAAACTACACATTAAAAAAATCCTAACACTACATTAAATTACAAACGATCTAAATACAAAAAATAACAAACACTAAAGTATGAAAAATAACAAACGAAATTATCAAAAATAAAAAAGAATTACACCTAATCTAATAGCCCTATCAAAATAAAAAAGCCCACCCAAAATAAAAAAACCTAGCCTACAATAAACTACCAATAGCCCTTAAAGGGGCCTTTTGTAGGGCATTGCCCTAAGTTAAACAGCTCTTTTACCTGTAAAGAAAAAATACAAAAACCCCTCCAACAGTAAAACCCACCACCCAACCAACCCCCCAAAATAAAAAACCTATCTCTAACAAAAACCTAAGCTACCCATTGCCCTGAAAAGTGCATTTAGCTCTTTTACATGCCCAAACCCTGAACTAAAAAAAAAAAACACCCAAAAAATCCTTAAAAAATCACTAACCTCTTACAGTTTTTGAAGTCCCGCTTGAACGATCTTCATCCAGGCGGCGAGAAGTCTTCATCCAGGTGGCCTCTTTAATCTTCATCCTGGCGGGGAAGTCCTCATCCAGGTGGCGAGAAGTCTTCATCCAGGCGGCCTCTTCAATCTTCATCCAGGCGGCATCTTCTATCTTGATCCCGGCGGCGCGGAGCACGTCCATCCTGAAGACATCCGGCACGGAGCATCCTCTTCATACGGTCGCCGCCGTACACTGAATCATCAATGCAAGGTACGCGATTCAAGATGGCGTCCCTTGCATTCCTATTGTCTGAAAAAATTGAATCAGCCAATAGGAATTTGGAGCTGCTAAAATCCTATTGGCTGTTCAAATCAAATTTGTTTGAAATGTTGTCCTTTTCTATAGATAACAATGGGTTTCTTGGGATCATAGATCCTAAATATTCATCCTCTTTTAGAATGTGCCAATGCTTTTCTATAATTTTCTTAATTGTTTTATGTTCCATATTAAGTGTTGTTATGAATTTTGGAAAATTGTTAACATTATTATCCCTTTTATTATTTTTTAATAATTCTGATCTTTTTTTGTTTTTTACTTCATCCCTCTCTTGTTCTAGGAGTGTACTATTATATCCTTTTTGTATAAATCTCTCTTTGAGGAATTTGGATTGTTGATCATATTCTTCCATCTTACTACAATTTCTACGAATTTTTAAAAATTGGCTTTGTGATACTGCCTTCAACCAATTAGGATGGTGACAGCTATCTTGTTTTATATAGGTATTTGTATCACATTTCTTAAAGTATGTTTTACTATGAACCACATGTCATTAATATAGAGGGTTAGATCAAGAAAATTAATTTCATGCTTGTTATATTTGGGGGTTAATATAACATATTGATCATTATTATTTAAACTGTTTACAAAATGGGTTAAATTTGTTTCGCCCCCTTTCCATATACAAATTACATCATCAATATATCTATGCCAGGACACCAGGTCTGCACAAAATTCTGCATTATGCCATACGTGATTGGTTTCAAAGAAATCCATGTATATATTGGCATAACTTGGTGAAAACCTGGTGCCCATGACAGTGCCGCAGATCTGCAAATAATAAGTATCATTAAACCAGAAGAAATTGTGGTGCAAAATAATGTCTATGGCTCTAATTATGAAGTCCAAAAGTTTAGGATCTAAATCTTGATCCTCTGATAATTTCCACTTTACTGTTTATAATTCTTTTTTATGGTTAATTATAGAATAGAGGGAGGTTACATCCATGGTGACACACAAAAAATTATCTTGCCAAGTTACATTATGCATGATCTGTAAAACATGTTTAGTATCCTTTAGATGTGATCTTGCCTTTTGTGCATACTGTTGGAGAAGAAAATCTATAAAGGCTGACAGATTAGATGTAAGAGAGTCAATACCACTTATTATGGGTCTACCAGGGAGTCTTGTGGCATGCTTATGTAATTTTGGTAAAAAATAGAAAATAGGGGTCTTTGAATCATCTTTAAATAGGAATTCAAATTCATCTTTAGTTATTATATTTTGGTTTTGTGCTTCCAAAAGTAGCTTATGTAATGTGGTAGTGTATTCTTTTTTAGGGATTTTATTTAGGATAACATAGGTGTTGGAATCTGCTAAAATTCTATTAGCTTCTTCCATATAGTATTCGCTATCTAATATTACAACTCCTCCCCCTTTATCTGCCTCCTTAATGACTATGGGGCATATGTATCAAGCTCCGTATGGAGCTTGATGCCCCGTGTTTCTGGCGAGCCTGCAGTTATGAAGCAGCAGTCACAAAGACCGCTGCTCTATAACCTGTCCGCCTGCTCTGAGTTGGGTTTCAGTTGGGTTTCTCACAAATTTTTTAGCATGGACAATTAGTTTGAATGAATTAACTCTTTGTGTGGGAATAAATTTTAAACCTCTTGATAAAATTGATTTCTATTTTTCACTTATTTCTTTAGAGAATAAGTTAAATGTCCCTTGTGTTATTGTCTCCTCTTTCTTTGATTGCCCTCTTCCTCCTCTATTTCCCCTGAATTTGGTGTTCTTCCTCTCTTTTTCTGATGTTGTTCTATCCTTAGTGGAGAATATCTGTTTGGGTGTGCCCAGGTTTCTCTGTATGATTGTTTCCTTTCTTCCCTGTTCCTCCTATCTCCCCTGTGAACTTCCTGGTGATGTGAGTGATATTGAGTTGTTTTTTCCTTTTCTTCCATTTTGTTTCTCTCTTTTTTCTCCTCTCTGGTAAAAGGGGATTCCCTTCTTCTATGATTTTGTTCATAGTAATTATTGCGTGTCTTTAGTATTTGAAAATAAGTGTTATTTGAAGTGTGGTGATGATCTCTTTGGTTTCTATGCCCAAAGTTAGAAGTATTATATCCTCTGTATGATCTCTACGTATAGAGTTGTGCTCGTTTTTATTTTTAGGTGATTCTTGTCTATAATTTCTTTCATAATATCTATTAAAATTTTGTTGTGCATAATTCTTATTCCTATTATTAGTGTGATAGTAGTTACAGGAAGTTCTATTCCTATTCTCCCTTAAATTTTAATTTTGTGGTTTGAAGTATGATTGTGCTTTTCCTTTGTGATCATTTTGTGTTCTCCCCCTTCCTCTATGTGTTGTTATAGGTTGTGATGATTTTTTTTGTACAAATTGAGTACCTGCCTAAAAATCTTTGCTGTCCTTTAAATATTTTTGGTGTTTTTTATCTCCTATATCTTCATCAAATTCCTACGCTTTTTCTTTAATAAGCTCAAATTTCTCTTTACATTTTGTATCCTCTAAATGACGACTTAGGTCTTTCTCAAGAGTGTAAATTTCTTTTTCTAGAGATTTGAGCTGTAAATCCTGCATCTCATACAATAGACTAACTAAGTCTAAAGAGCATTTATGCAGGGCTGCATTCGATTTGCTCATAAAATTGCCATGATCTAGCCCAAATGCTGGAATTTTAAATACTCTTAATCCCCTAGGTACAATACTTTAATTTAAATATCTACTTGGGAAAGTTACTTCCCACCATGTTTTAGCTTCTTTGAATATCATTTTTGCAGTTTAAAAATAGTAGATTCCCATTCCAAATTATTTTCTTTTCTGTTATTAACTATGTCATTATATTTGGACTGCCAAGCTGTCCTCCAATGATTCAAAGTGTTACCTGCCCATCTGCTTCAAGATTTGACGTGTTGTGCGTTCAGAAATGATATTCTGCATACCTTGGTTGTAACGAGGGGTTATTTGAGTTACTGTTGCCTTATTTTAGATTTCACAGTAGGAAGTATCATTTTTTCTAGCCGAGCTTGTGGCTATTCTTGGTCACCAACATTCACATGTTTTATACCCCTAGCTGTCCCTAGTAAGACCATAGGTTGATCACTTAAACATATCCCATGGGAGTATTTAGCTGGGTGTTTGTAGTGTCCACGCCAGTGCTGGGCATTTATGTATATGGTTAGCAGTTGCTGACTGGATTTGCCTAGCCTTTTCAACAAAAGATGTGCTACAATTATTTATTTTGTGCATTAATTGGACAGGTATGCACTTTTGTTTATTTTAATAATGATGTTTACACCATGTCACTAAGCGCATGTACTTTAGTGAGCGGCAGTTGTGTGGACAGCAATGCCTTGTTGATGTCAGAGGTCAGAGGAACCAGTCTCCCCATTCTCCTCTGACATCAACAAGGTGTTGTCGTCTACACAACTGCCGCTCACTGAATAGTTTCACTTTTTCGGACCATTCTCTGTAAACTTTAGAGATGGTTGTGCGTGAAAATCCCAGTAGATCACAGTAGTAAACTCACACCAACCCGTCTGGCACCAACAACCATGCCATGTTCAAAGTCACTTAAAGGGACAGTACACTGTAAAATTGTTTTTCCATTAATGTATTTTGAATGACTTGTTATACCAACTGCAGAGTATAAAATATTTGAGAAATTCAATTTTCATGCTTATTTGTGTATATGAAGTAGCTGATTTTGTGCTTTGAAACCACAGCCTATTACAATGGGTTGAACTTAAAGGTGATATAAGATCTCATTATGTTCTAAGTTTGTGTAAACAGTTTGTGTAAACAGACTTGCTTCCTTATATTTTATTTGGCTGGAACACCAAAGCTCAATACATAGAGAGAACAATGGAAAATGATAATTTTATTACTTAACTATCCTGCATCCCACTGAGAGTGTAATCTCTTCTGCTGGCTGTGTATACTTAGGCTATTCAATAGCCTATACTCCAGTATTTATTTGTTCAGTATAGGTGGCGATACCACAGGCTAAATCAGCTATTTCAAATGCTGAAATAGGAGTAAAGGAGCTACTTGTAACCAATTTAATACATTCTAGCAGGTTAAAAGGATCATTGGGAATAATTTAAAGGGGAGAACATTGTAATGTATAATATTTAAATACATAGTCAAAACCTTTATTACATATGAATATTGCATAAATATGCTTTTACATTTTTTCATCTACTTAACTACAAAGGGCTCCAATGCACACACACACATATATATATATATATATATATATATATATATATATATATATATATATATATATATATATATATATATGTCTATATATGTGTACATATGTATTTATGTGTTTATATCTATATATATTAAAGAAGAACATCAAACTGTATAAAAGGTACATTGATGATCTCCTGTTTGTTTGGACAGGAGATCACAATGACATACTACTTTTTCTTGATTATCTGAATTGCAATGATGTGAACTTTTGATTCACATTTGAAATTAATCCATCTGAAATTAATTTTCTGGATCTGACCCTCATAGGAGAAAAGGGACAAGAAGTATCTACAAATGTGTACTGCAAGCCCATAACAGGAAACACCCTTTTGCACAGCAGCAGTTGCCATCCGAAACAGATTAGATTTGCAGTCGCTAAGGGACAATTTACAAGAATCAAAAGAAATTGTTCCAGTCCCTCTGACTCTGATAGAGAAGCAAATGAATTAACTAAAAGACTTAGGGAGAGAAAGTATCCCGCACATGACATATTGAGAGTCAGGAAAGTAGTGGAGTTTTCCCCAAGAGAAACTCTTTTGGGAGTAAAGGACAGAGTTAAACCTTCAGACAAATTTGAAGGGGTCCATTTTGTTACTGAGTTTAGCGCACAATACCAACAGGTTTGCAGGATAGTCAAAAAGCACTTCCCTCTCTTAGCAGTGGATCACCATTTAGTCAATGCTGTGGACAGGGGTATTAGGTATTCCTATAGGAAAAGTAGAACCTTGGGGGGCATTTTGGCACCCACTCAGCTGAGGCATATCTAAAATACCAATAGTTCCTGGCTGAGACATGTCGGCATATACAAATGTGGCAGTAGCCAATGTAGGCCTTGCGAATATATGCATATCACTAAAAAAATAGTTTCATCTGCCAATGGTAAAAGCTATGACATACAGTCATGCCTCAAGTGTACCACAAGCTATGTAATCTATTTAATCACTTGTACTCTGTGTAATTTGCAGTACGTGGGTCTCACGTCTAGAGACATGAGATCCAGAATAAGAGAGCATTTGTCCACTATTAATGTGGGCAAAGCATCCACACCACTGGTTCAACATTTCTCCAAAAATCACAATGGCAACCTAAACACTTTCAGATGTCGTGCCATAGAGAAAGTAATGCTCCTAAGAGAGGTGGTAATTTAGATCAGCTTCTAGCCAAAAGGGACATATACTGGATGTTTAAGCTAGACACCAGAGTGCCATGCGGACTCAATTCAAAATATGACATTATAAACTATTGGGAGTAGATTACTCCCTGGGTCTCTGGACATTCAGATATTTCTCTCTTTGCTTGAATCTCCTTTGTGGTGTATCCACCTCTCACTGTTGGGGTATTATGTTTGAACTCCTAAATTGTTGGGAGGGTTATTGTCCCTGAGCTCCTGGGCTATTTTGGTATCCTCCAGTTTCTTACATTTGTGTGGAACTTTGACCACATTTTTGCAGAACATTATACTTATCCTTATTTTATATTTCACACTAGGAAGTATAATTGTTTCTAACCGAGCTTGTGGCTATTCTTGGTCACCAACATTTACATGTTTTATCCCCCTAGCTGTCCCTAGAAAGACCATAGGTTGATCACTTAAACATATCCAATGGGAGTATTTAGTTGGGTGTTTGTAGTTTCCATGCCAGTGCTGGGCATTTATGTATATGGTTAGCAGTTGCTGACTGGATTTGCCTAGCCTTTTCAACAAAAGATGTGCTACAATTATTTATTTTGTGCTTTAATTGGACAGGTATGCACTTTTGTTTATTTTAATAATGATGTTTACACCATGTCACTAAGCGCATATACTTCAGTGAGCGGCAGTTGTGTGGACGACAATGCCTTGCTGATGTCAGAGGTCAGAGGAACCAGTCCTCTGACCTCTGACATCAACAAGGTATTGTCGTCTACACAACTGCCGCACATTCTGTTATGAGTAACCTTTATGGTTTTCCCTCTTGTATATAGCTAGCTTTGAAACAGTAATTTAGTGGGCGTAATTTGTCTTTTTATCAAGTTTGCAGTTGAGCCAATTATCTTTCTCTGTGTGTTTTAAATATGAGTGTAAGGCACAGCACTAACAGGCTATGATTATGGCTAGACAGCCGAAATGCGTAAGCCCTAGTGCTGCGCCCCTGAAACGAGGATGTATTGGAGTTTTCTATGCTTTTTTTTTTTTAAACTTAGCAAATAATGTTTTTCTTTTATGTATATCAAAGGAGTGGATCATTGTTTTCTACAGTTCCTTGCTTATCCAGTTGATCCAATTTCTTTCTGCAGATTACTGTTGAACCACCCGGTCACTCCGCTTAACTCCTCCCCCAACGTTAACGTCACCCGTGGCGTCTGTGAATGCTGCACTAGGAGAAGCTGAGATGCTGACATGGGTGAGAGCAGGGTAAGGTGATCGTGGATAGCACACCGTCGAGATACGGAGCCCCTCTACACCACAGTGCTCACTACAGCATAACAGGAAATAGACGTCTGGAGTTGGGTAAGCAGGTACCCTGGAGTACTGACTTGGATTAGTTGGGAAAGAGTGTTTGAGTTAGAGCGGGACCCTTTGTGAGTATCAGAAGTGTGGACGTTAATGTTACTGAACCCCTCTACTCATTTTCTACTGTTGTAAATAGATATATACACGTATAAGTACATAAATACAAATGTACACACACATACATATCCATCTTTTAGAAATGTATATGTATGTATCTCAATATTAAAGCCCTTTGCCTGCCTTTTTTTCTCTAACACCTGAGACCTTCTATCTTTGAGCTTTTATAACTTTTGTGTGCAATATTTTTTTTTATAATTTTTATTGGATAGTGTTATTATGAGTGTAACTGTACCTTTTCATGTATTTTTATGTGTTGCGTGCATCTTTTTAGTTTGTGAAACAGTTAATTAGAACTCTGAAGTTGCAGTAATCATTCTTTCGTAAATTAAGTATTAAGTGGATGGGAATAAACTATAGAATTTTGGTGAAAACATCCATTCATAATCCCCATATATACCAAACTCAACTATGGGCTAAACTCCTACAAACCGGGAGCTAAATTATGTTTAACATTATCCATAACTTCCCCACATAAATGACACTGAAAAAATTGCATTTCCTGAAATCTGAGCGTATCTGCGCAGATGAAAATCAGTTTTAAAAGGATGGTTTATATAAATTGTATTGGGATCTTGAGAAAGATTCATATGCCACATTCTGTATATGCCTATATAAGTACTTATCATTTGCATGGACATCTTAAAGGTAAATCAAATTAGAAGTTAGTTACTATTTACATAATTTATGATAGGACTTGAGAAATCTTGGGAGATGGGTAGACATTATTCTATCATACATATCTTTGTATGAGAGCTCAGGTGCAGTGATTATTAGTCAGTGTATTTTTTTTATTCAGTGTATTTTTTTTATTCAGGTAAGGATATTTTATAAACAAATTAAAGCAAATTATTTAGATTTAAGTTGATTTATTTTTACATGCAAAAAGATAGCTATTGTTTAAAAAAAAATAAAGGGACATTAAAGTCAAAATTAAATTCAATCTCATGATTGAGAAAGAGCATGCAGTTTTAAGAGATTTTCAGATTTACCTCCATTATGAAATGGTACACAATAGTATGTGCGAGATTCACAGTGCATACTTTATGAGTCTGTGTATGGCTGATAGCTGTCACATGGTACATGGGGGGGCCTGAACATTTTAAAATGTTTCAGAAAAAAGTACTGCTTATTTTAAACTCAGTAAGTGATATTGCATTGTCTTTTTATAATGTACTTATTGATCATGCAATTCTACTGTATTTAGTGGTCCATTAAAGGGCCATGAAACCCAAACATTTTCTTTCATGATTTAGGTAGAACATACAATTTTAAACAACTTTCCAGTTTACTTCTCTTATCAAATTTGCTTCATTAATTTGTTGAAGGAGCAGCAATGCACTACTGGGTTCTAACTGAACACATGAGTGAGCCAATAACAATTGCTATATATTTGCATCCACCAGTCAGCAGCTAGAACCTAGGTTCTTTGCTGCTCCTGAGCTTACATAGATAAACATTTCAGTAAAGGATAAGAAGAGAAGGAAACAAATTAAATAAAATTGTATGCTCTGTCTAAATCATGAAAGTCTCGTTATGACTTTATTGCCCCTTTAAATACTAAATAAATGCAAAATAGAATAATGCATTCAAAGAAAAGATTAGTCTGAGAACATGTAGATGTATTTTTACATTTTCATTAACTGTTTAAATATTTACAGAATAAGTGTAAAGTTTTAGTGTCTATAAAACAGTGGGAGCTGCCATGTTGTTACTTAGGTTACCATCTCTGCTATGGCCAATTAGGGACAGTTATAAATAGGTCACTAGAGTGTGCAGCCAATGGCTGTGTGGAATATAACAGTGTTCTGCACTTCCATTTCTAACAGGAATTAAAAAGCTCACAATTTCAGAATGGAATTACAGGAAAAGGGGACAAAATAAATAATAAAAGTATATTGCAGATTTGTTTTTTATATATATACGATTTATCATTTTATGTTACTATCTCAAAGTGTTAAATGTCCCTTTAAGAGAATGAGAAAATGGTGGTAGTATCTTAAATGGTCACTTTTACAACTTAATACTTTATTGCATGATTTTTAAAATAATAATGAAGATAATCTGGTACAAACTGTAAAGGGAAATGATACACGTTTTAAAGAGAAAATGGGTAAATTATAGGAAACACAGGCCCAGGTATGAAGATGACATGGAAATATGTAACATCAAAGAAAGGTTGGCTAAAGCAATTATTAGGAATTGAAAAGTTTATGATGAGAAGAAAACAGCATGATGAAAATGATGACATTAAGATTAGATTCGGTATTAAAAAGAAAAAAAGTAATAATGAGACTCGCAATAGATGATGACAGTTTCGTAAAGAGAGAATAGAATATACCGGTGAAATCTAGGTAGGATTATATCATTTTGTGCTTCTAGACATTCATTAAAACTATTGTCTGTACTGTTTGGGTGCGTTGTATAACATAACAAAGCCACAGTAAAAAACACAAAATTTTAAATAAAAAATGATGCGCAAAAAAATGGATGTACATAATTTCTGCCTTCATGAAATCTTGCACAATGAACAGAGACACTAAAATAAAAAAGAACAGAGTAGAAGAACAAGGCAGTAAAGGCGCACTTCAAATTGATGCACACCGTGATTAGAATAATAAGATAAAGATCATTTTTATAGAAACCATCAAAAGCAACAGTTATGCCACTGTATAAAGACTATTAGGAATATTGTTTACAAAGTGAAAGAGATATGGGGGGATATCTTGGATACAGCAGTGTCTTTTTAACATGAATAAATATTTAGTTTTTATTTGTCTTAACACATTTTTAAAAACAGTATTTACTTAAATATTAACTAAAATCTGAAGGTATAGAGCAAATTATATATAGATGTACTTATAGAGCGCTGGACATTTTTGTCACTTTCGTCACCAAGCAGCAGAGAGGAGCTCTTACCCTTTTTATTATTTGACAAAAATTTTTTTTGTGATACGTGATACAATATGGCTCCAAAGACAAGCATTGACTGATATTTTAAAAGTTAAAACCAGAATAACAGTAAAACAAGCTCCCCTCAAAAGAACCAGTATAAAATTAAATTGGAAGACATAGTTCACCACCTTTAAAAGATGTACCTTGAAATGTTTTTTTTTTCTGTTTTCTATATCTGATTGTATTATTTTTAATATGGTGTCTTCTTATAGACGTAAAGCCACTTTTGGATCCATTTCTTTGTCATTGACTTGAAAAACCTTTATTTCTCTTTGTTAATTCGTGTTTCTGTAGTTCCATTTATCTCCTCTCTTGTATGAATAGGTCACAGAGAATTAAATGATATTCTTTTTGATAATATGCATGAACTTCTTTTCTACTATTATAAGTATGTGAGGCATTGTGAAAATACATAATTTTCGGCCCAATTTTCATTTCATTGGAATGGTCCATTATATTCTGACCATTCTACGCTAGGCGTTCTGCTTTGTACTCAATACAAAAGAAGATCTAATCATGTCCCAGTAGAAAGCCATTTCCCCCTCTTTTGTGTAACCTAACCAAAGTGGATGAGAAGTATGGTAATGATAACTCAGATATTCTGTATTAGCACCAAGTCCCCAAAAAAGCTACTTTAGAACTTTGACTATTATGTTTCTTGTTTTTTTCTTCTTTCTTCATAGCCGTTTCCTTTGATTTTCATGGTTTTGCCCAATACTGTAATGATATCTTTTAGGAACCTACTGTTCAAATGGTTTCCTTACATGTCTTTTTATAAGCTGCACAAATACCAGAAGCGTAGGCTACATGTATCCAAAGCAGAATATACTTTTCAAATCAATGAAGAGCCCGGGAGAAATATAAGAAGACCAAGTATGACCGTATGCCCTAATAAAGAACTCTTCTTTCAAACATTGACACGTTGAGGATTTTAGTGACTGGTGGATATTCCTTTATTCTTCATATTCGTCGGAAAGGGGCCAAAAGGGTGTCTTAAAAATACAGTAATAAGACTAAACGACATTTTCGAAGAATGGCTTTCATTTAAGAAGCCCATTTATCTCTGTTTCTTTCTTGCATCTTTATAAGTCCTTATTGCAAATACATAAAACAGACCGAAATATCTAGCATTATGGTAACCATATTATTATATTGGCCAAATCTAAATTAAATTCCGTTTTTAGCTATATAATAATGAATTGATGAATCTTACATGAACCTTTGTTTTTTTATGTTAACATATTGCTATTTTCAGTTTATTGTATTAAAAGCTAAAATGCTTGAAAACTGAGCATGTATGCTTTATGAGATATATATATATATATATATATACATATGCTTCATAAGATATAATTTGAATTAACCTTGATCGACAGTGCTTTGCACATTGATGTACTATTAATGGTTTGCTTAATTTTTATTCCTTCATATTTTAAACTAGTTTAAATTGATATGTTTCAAATGAAGGACAAAATGTCTTTTAAATATATTAAATAAAAGTTATATTCTATGCATTTACAGAGCACACTTAACAAATATATTTAATGACTAATCTTTAGACATTTCTAAATTATTTTGTCAATTTTTCACTGATATTTGAAATTAATAATATATTATACTGAGTTTACTACTATACTTGACACTCCTTAAAAAAATATGTGTTTTTTTGTAGAAGGGTTTGAGATATATTGCATCCTTTAAAATGTGTTATTTAAATCATACAATTGTAATACAACTAAATTAAATAACATTTATGAAAACTAATGTGTAAAAAAGAAATGGTAAAACACATGTAATATAAATTGGATGTCCAAAAGTAGTTTTATCCAACCCATAAATGGTGCTCATTGAATGGATCTGATATCAGTAACTTTTCGTAAAACATTTTTGTATGACTTTCAATGTAATTTTTCACCCCCCGGAAATGTATTTTGTGTCCCCAATGCTAAAAATAATGCAAAGATTATGCTACATTATTTATAGCCTAATATTTGAGATATCATTATTTCAACCCAAATGATGGATGAATACAGAATAATGAAAAAGGTATAGAGGGCGCAAAAAAAGCTTAAAGGACCAGTCAACACTGTAGATTTGCATAATCAACAAATGTAAGATAACAAGACAATGCAATAGCACTTAGTCTGAACTTCAAATGAGTAGTAGATATTTTTTTCTGACAATTTTAAACGTTACGTCTTTTTCCACTACCCCTGTACCATGTGACAGCCATCAGCCAATCACAAATGCATACACGTACCATGTGACAGCAATCAGCCATTCACAAATGCATACACACTTATTCTTGCACATGCTCAGTAGGAGCTGGTGACTCAAAAAGTTTAAATATAAAAAGACTGTGACATATTGTTAATGGAAGTAAATTAGAAAGTTGTTTAAAATTGCATGCTCTATCTGAATAATGAAAGTTTAATTTTGATTGAGTGTCCCTTTAAACACTTTTTTATATAAAATTCTTCTGTCTATTTAGGCAGAAAATAGAGTTACCACTACCTAGGGTGATTAACTACAAAGAAGGGTTTCACCAATAATAAGGGAGCACAATTTAGTATAGTTGAAAATTCTGGAGATCTGTTTACTTAGATGAACCAAATGTATGAACCGTATTTACCTAATAAACCATTAACTATTTATAGGGCACATATAAGCTTGTTGCATAGGATTGATGTAAAAAAGGGGGTATATGTACAGTATATAGTCAAAAGGACAAAATAACTTCTTTAACTTATTACCTATACCCAATATTGTATAATACCGTGAATAAAATAAAATAAAAAATAGACAAAACCGAACTATAAATTAATTTAGATCAATTTTAATAACCAGTGCTAATTCCTCACTAATTAGCTAAAATATAAACTATTTCTAAAATACACTCTATAGGGACGTCTCCCTTAAGTACTATTAAGAGTCCATATTACCACCTAAGAAAGTCTTATAGAGACTATCATTATTTACAAGCTTCCACCACAGCGCTTAAATTAACAAGGAAGCCACAGACTTTTTTTTCATGGACTCTTAATAGTACTTAAGGGAGACGTCCCTGTAGAGTGTATTTTAGAAATTGTAATTATTTGGCTCTCTCCAACCAGCGGACGATCCAGCCTACAATAGTAAAGAAAAATTGCACCATGCTGCAAATAATACTATAGGCGAAAAGGAAAAGAATAATCCTGACGAGAATTGTGCTTTATGGCTACTTAAAATGTTGGCATCCACCTATTATGCTCATCCTAGGTGTGAATTGAAATTGTGATGGCAGTGTGCTGGTTATATAAGAGATGCCAGACAAGCTTCTAGGATCAATGGTTTTCATCCCCACACCTTTGCGATTGCCACTATCCCCATAAGTTCTGGTAAACCAGCCCTTAACATCCACGAGTTGCAGCAGCTAAACACCACAAATAAATATCATAGATCTGGGATTGGCTAAAAATGTACCACTATGCTCTCTCTCTCCAACCTCATGTCCTCATAAGCTAACCCAGTGAGATATCTCAAATAATCCATCTACTAAAGGCTTGAAACCATGATGGACAACAATGCTCCATACTGTACTTGATACTGCTGATAGCAGCAAATTTACCAATGCCACTATTTTACTGTATTATGATTGGGGAACTTGGCTCAGAATTTCTTAATATGACAATATGTTATCTGATAAATTAAAAGACGTATATGACCACTGTTCCCCATTTACTGGATTACATATATTACTAGCATCACATTCTCTAGCATTTCTATTAAAACATGTTGCATGCTGCCCTATTAGGAATCTTTCAAACTTGTTTATTGCCTAATATACTTGCTGAATCAAGTTGGGAGTCACTGAAACCAGATTAGATATAGTCCGGAATTAACCCAGTGCTTGGTCAGTATTTCGCTTGTTTAGAGCAAACCTGTATAATAATCTATGAAGTTCAGTTAATATTTGTTAGTAACTGCCTGCTTATAAACAATAAATAAGTAATGTAACTGGCTTAACCTTACTACATAGGTACTAGTCATGTATGTCCTAGTTTATTGTTATCTTACAGTCTCTGGATGAAAATTGTGTCTGCTTGACAGTTTACTATCAGGAATAGCCTTGTCAACAATGAGAATATTACTAATGTTCCTAACTAGTTCAATGTATATACCTATTGCAGCCCTTTATATAATGCTGCAACATACAATGTTCATGCGACTGCCAGGAGTCTATTGTCTAAGGCAAGCAACAGCTATAACTATATTTACAGTATACCAATTGGTTGTATAAATAAATATTCTGCAAGGATGAAGACTTGCTGTCTGCGCCCGGGATAGCATATTTTTGGTTATATTTATTTTAATACTACAACCACAAACATCCTTGGGGGCGATTTACTAATGTGCAGGCGGACATTATCCGATGTAGTGGATCATGTCTGCCGCACTGTAATATACCTTTAAGTGAGTTCCCTCCCATCAACTTCCTACCCCTATTTAAGCTGCCTAGAAAAGTACCAAACTGCCTGTTAATTGAAGTAATTTCTAACCTGTTTTCTCTGCTGAGACTTAGATTTATCCTATTCAATTATAGGTCATTCCTTAAATTTTACTAAACATAATTTATGTCTTATTCTTTGAATTACTCATTTTGCTCTTACACCTGCTTGAAATTTTGTCAGAGGTTTTCCTAATCCTCTTCAGCAGCTAATTCCGTTTAGCCTGTTCATCGCACGGATCATCTGGAGGTCGGAACTACCAACCGGAAGTAAGTCACGCTCACACAGCGTCTTCAGTTTCCCTTCGTCGTAGCTGCAGGTAAGAGGTTCTCCTCGCAGCTCCCTGTCTCTCAATCATTTGGACGGAGGTAATTTCTGCATATCAGTAAAGGTCACTGTGAACTGTATATATTGTTTTACAACCTCGGATCACTCTGCTCACAACTTATTTCAGTGCTAACCTCTGAATCACCAATTTGTTATTGCTATCATAGAAGGAGTCTGACTGTATATATATTTTACTGTGTGAGTGTGTGAAGATTGTATGGAGTATCCTCGTGTGTTAACCAGACGCTAACAGATTATCCTAAGTGCTGATTACCTTGATTATCATTTACTGAGAGTTTTTCAAGTCACTGTTGCTCTGACTTTAAAGAACATTTCTCACTTTCTGACTGTTTTTCCTCAGTCTGTATTATTATATTCCTGAGGAATTTACCAGTCACTGTTCTAAAAACTATTTCTGTTACAAATAGGCTCACCATATTTTGTACTCAGTTATTATTCACCAAGTAATCTGAGACTTTATACAAAAGAGCAACAAAACAATATTTTAACACAATATTGTGACAAGAGTGTTACAGAATTAACAGGCCCATACTCTGCTTGAGGATTATTAAACCATGGATCCACAGGAAATTAAGAATGAGATCACCAATATACATCAGAAATTGGATTACCTGGCACATGGTTTAACAGAGCTTCAAACAGAGAATACTGCCTGAAAGGCTCTTATAAAAGAATGTTTAACCCCTAAGGAGCATGACATACCTGAACCTCATATTCAGCCTCCCACTCCTTTCTCAGGGAAACGTGCATCTTTCAGAGACTTCAAGAATGCATGCAATTTGCTATTTTCCCTTAAACCTAGAACATATCACTGTGAGAGAATAAAAGTATGCACCACCATATCCTACTTATTAGGGGAACCTAGGACATGGGCTAACAGGTTGTTTGAATCAAACGATCCTATTCTAAATTCCTTACAGGATTTTTTTTCTGCTATGTCTACTCTATATGAGGACACTAATACTCAGATTAATGCAGAGTCAAAATTGCGTGCTCTTAAACAAGGGAAGAGAACCGTTGAGGAGTACATCACTGACTTTCAGATGTGGGCCTCAGACTCCCAATGGAATGAGGTCAGCCTCAGAAATCAGTTCAGTTTAGGATTATCTGAAAGCCTCAAAGATGAACTCTCACGACTTGACATGCCTGAGTCTTTATCCGCACTCACGAAATTATGCATAACTTTGGATAGAAGATTGAGAGAGCGAAAGGCAGAAAGAATGGCGTATGAAAGTGT
Organism: Bombina bombina; assembly: GCF_027579735.1. NCBI lineage: Eukaryota > Metazoa > Chordata > Amphibia > Anura > Bombinatoridae > Bombina > Bombina bombina. Next base: position 454,246,206 of record NC_069499.1, read on the forward strand.
TCCAAAACGCACATTTCCTGTACATACATCTCATGAGAAATCACTAACTAATCCTGTACCTATGGAGATAGGAACTATCAGGGGTCCACTCACGCCTGAAGAAAAGATAAGGAGAAGATTGTCAAACCTTTGTTTGTATTGTGCACATAAAGAACATTCTGTGAGCATATGTCCTTTGTTAGCTAAACAGAAAAAGGGTAAGATAGTTTCTATTCAACAGTTACATAACACCCAAACCACACATCATCTAACCATACCACTCTCTTTACAGTGGGATCAACACAACCTACAGACTGAAGGACTAATAGACTCTGGGGCGACGGGCATATATATTGACACTGATTAAGTAAAAAAAAAAAAATTCTCACCATGTGCAAATCAAATCCTGTTTTTGTAAAATTAATTGATGGTACTTTTATTAAGAAGGGCCCAATCACTCATCACACTATACCTCTGTTAATCACTACTACTGGGGGGGACACTGAATATTTATCATTTGATATAATACCTATAGCTCAACATTCAGTCATATTAGGTTATTCATGGTTGGAGACCCATAACCCTGAGATTGATTGGAAATTGTTTGGAAATTAAATATTGCAAAACTTAATTCTACCTACTGTATTAAAACCTGCTACCCTCACTGTTCCATAGCTACTATAGAACAAGGCATTCCAAAGGTTTATCAGGATCTGGCGGATGTATTCAATTCTGTCGCCCCATAGAAGGTTTGATTGCCCGATAGATTTAATCAGAGATTCACAAATACCACATGGAAAAATATATCCTATGAACCAAAAAGAACTCCAAGATTAACGTTCTTATTTAGACGAAAACCTAAGAAAGGGTTTTATAACACATTCAACATCTCCAGCCGCAGCTGGTTTATTTTTTGTCACAAACAAAGATGGGACTCTGCGTCCAATAATCGATTATAGAGCTCTAAACAAAATAACAATAAAGAACCGTCACCCTTTACCTTTAATCCCTGAGTTGTTAGAAAGACTAACTGGTGCCACTATATTCACGAAACTCGATTTAAAAGGGGCCTAAAACATAATCCGCATAAAGAAAGGCGATAAGTGGAAGACCGCTTTCCACACAAGGTATGGACTTTACCAATATAATGTCATGCCTTTTGGATTATGTAATGCTCCGGCAATGTTTCAGCATTTCATAAACGAAATATTCCATGATCTCACTGATATCTGTGTAATCATCTATTTAGATGATATTTTTCAAAAATGCAATAGACCATGAGAAACATGTGCGTTGGGTCTTAACTAGACTGAGGCAAAACAAACTATATGCCAAACTAGAAAAATGCATATTTCATGTATCTGAAATTAAATTCTTAGGGTACATCCTAAAACCCAATAAGATTGAGATGGACTCACAGAAGATTAAGGCTATAACCGACTGGCCTAAACCCACAACCAGACGCGCACTCCAAAGGTTTCTGGGGTTCGCTAATTTTTTACAGGAAATTCATTAAAGATTTCTCCACAGTAGTGATACCCTTCACCCACATAACCAGTGAAAAACAAAGATTCATATGGACAGAAACTACCCAGGAAGCTTTTTCCAAACTAAAAAGACTATTTACCACAGCACCAGTATTAGCTTTACCTGATTACAATCAAACATTCATGCTAGAAGTGGACGCATCTAATATAGGAATTGGAGCAGTACTATCACAACAACATAAAGAAACATCCTATCGCATTCTATTCAAAGACTCTCTTACCAGCAGAATGCAACTATACTGTTGGAGATAAGGAGTTATTAGCTATAAAGCGATCTCTAGAACACTGGAGACACCTCTTGGAGGGTTCTAAGGAACCATTTCTTATATATACCGATCATAAAAATTTAGAATACCTAAAAAACAACAAGACCCTCTCTTCCCGTTAAGTCCGATGGGCACTTTTCATGGATCAGTTCAATTTCCAGATTACATACAGACCTGGAAGCGCTAATGTAAAAGCTGATGCTTTATCAAGGCAATATGAGCACAACTTAATCTCCAAAAATCCAACACCAATAACACCTGAAGAAAGATTCCTAGGAACTCTCACAAATTTAGATACAGAGATTCTCTCAGCCCTTAACAGAGAAAACGATATACCACAAGATTGTATAAAAGATTCCACTTCTGGGTTGCTGTATCACAAAGGAAGATTGTACATACCCAAAACCTTACAAAATCTTATATTAACCTACACACATGATAGTGTATTATCAGGTCATACAGGTATCCAGAAAACAACTGAACTGACCAGACGATATTTCTGGTGGCCCCAGATGGATCAAACCATAAATGATTACATAAGAGGTTGTGACATTTGTGCCAAAAATAAAACCGAACACAAGAAGCCTATAGGTTACTTGACATCCTTACCTATTCCTGATAAGCCTTGGACAACCATTTCCATGGACTTCATTGTTGAGTTACCAGAGTCACAACACTACAACACCATATTTGTAGTAGTGGATCAGTTGACTAAACTTGCACATTTTACTCCACTTAAAGCCCTACCCAGTGCTATGGTAACAGCCAAAGCTTTCACAAGGTCCATTGTACGACTACATGGGTTACCATCTATCATTATCACTGATCGGGGGACCCAATTCACCTCCTCTTTCTGGAGATCCCTCTGTCAGTTGTTAAAAGTCGATACCAGGTACTCAACTTCATTTCACCCACAGACTAACGGGTTAACGCCTAAATCAAACACTAGAACAATATTTCAGATGTTACATAACACATTTACAGGATGATTGGGTCACTTATCTCCCCATGGCAGAATTCTCCTACAATAATTCCATTTTTTCCTCAACTAAAATGACTCCATTTTATGCCACCTATGGTTACCACCCAACTACTATCACCATTTCCAAAACCACAGTCAATTCCCCAAGCGCAACAACTTATCTCAGTACATTACAAGACCGATTAAACATTTTAAAATCTCATCTTGCTGAAGCAAAGGACAGACAAAGGGGGGAGATGTAATATACAGGTGGCCCTCATTTCACAACGGTTCAATTTACACTGTTTCAGAATAACAACCTTTTTTCAAGTCATGTGACTGCTATTGAAAAGCATTGAGAAGCAGTGCATTTATTAAAATAGCCAGAAGGTGGAGCTGTCCGCTTGTGTTGCAGCAATGCCAAGCAAGCTGAAATTAATCAGTTTAACCAGACCTAAGCTATCGAGCAGATTTCAAAGGAACAAGATCTTCCTGTCTATAAATCAGTCCAGATTGGAATGCATAGAAATAACTGTTTGCAGAAAAATGCAAGTAAAATCTGTGTTGTGTGATTATTGTATTAGGTTTATAATGCTGTTTAGCAGATGTTTTTGTTCATTTAACTTCGTTTAATTATATATTCTGTGTTGTGTGATTATTTTATTAGGTTTATAATGCTGTTTAGCATGTAAAGTCTTCATTTCAAAGCTTTAAAAATAATGTATTAGGTGTTACTTATGACAATTTTGAGAGGGGCCTGGAACCTATCTCCCTCACTTCCCATTGACTTACATTATAAACTGGGTTTCAATTTACAACGGTTTCGATTTACAACCATTCCTTCTGGAACCTAACCCTGGCGTAAACTGAGGGCTACCTGTACCTTTAAGTGAGTTCCCTCCCATCAACTTCCTACCCCTATTTAAGCTGCCTAGACCAGTATCAAACTGCCTGTTAATTGAAGTAATATCTAACCTGTTTTCTCTGCTGAGACTTAGATTTATCCTATTCAATTATAGGTCATTCCTTAAATTCTACTCAACATAATTTATGTCTTATTCTTTGAATTACTCATTTTGCTCTTACACCTGCTTGAAATTTTGTCAGAGGTTTTCCTAATCCTCTTCAGCAGCTAACTCCGTTTAGCCTGTTCATCGCACGGATCATCTGGAGGTCGGAACTACCAACCGGAAGTAAGTCACGCTCACACAGCCTTCGTCGTAGCTGCAGGTAAGAGGTTCTCCTCGCAGCTCCCTGTCTCTTAATCATTTGGACGGAGGTAATTTCTGCATATCAGTAAAGGTCACTGTGAACTGTATATATCAGTGACGTGCATTCATTAGAGGCAGGGGAGGCAGCGCCTCCCCTGGCCAATGTGGGAATTACATCTATTTTTTCATTAAAAAAAAAAAAAAAAATGTTGTTTTTTTTTCTTCTTTTTTTTTTTTTTACATATGAAAGGTGACCCCCCCTACCCCCCCACCCCTCCACCAAATTATGCTTTTTATTGTTTATTTAATTTAACTTTACTTACTACATTGCATTCATATTGCGCAAGAAGGTATGAGGCCAGCTGTCCTTCCATTGCGCAATATGAATGTAATTATGTTATGGGCTGCTTTAAAGACTGCCACCCAGTGGGGAATAAAAACTAATGCAGCAGTCTCTAATGCAGCCCATAACTGCTCCCACCGGAGGCTAGCCTCGGGAGCCCTGAGCCCTGCCTGCCCGGCCGCTCAGCCAATCAGGCATCAGTATGTCTGAGTCTCTAGGCTGAGTTGCCGGGCGGGAAATTGTTGCGCAGCCGCATTGGTGGTCAGGTTGATGCGGCCGGTGTGGATTTGAGTCAGGCAGCCCGATGCGACGACGACAACGACAACGACAAAGGTAAGTGAAGGAGCTGAATGCTGCCGGAGAGGGCCATTGAAATATCCAAGCTAGCCTTAAAGGATGAACTGCCGTCTGCCTCCCAGTCAGTCACCCACACTTATAGGCTTAAGCTTAAAAAGGTTAAAAAAAAGGACATTTTTGTATGAGTTGGGTTGCATTGCAAACATAAATAGATCTCCCTTACTTTTTGAAATTTGTACACCAGGACCCAACAAACTGTGCCCAGCAATGGCCCCTGTTAATCGTTAGAAATCAATCTGCAACTGATTTAGGACAGTGAGGCTATGAAAAGAAATGTTTAAATTAGCAAAACTATATTCCTAATCCATCTCACCATAAACACTGTAAATAATAACTAACTATATATATATATAGGCATTAGGCAAAATATATGTTTTAAAGGGGCATTCCAAAAAACAAACAGTTCTAAATCTTCTAGCCTTGAACAGTTCTTCTAGTGGCACAGCAGCATGCATGCAATGCTTAATAAAACACAAAAATAAAAATTTACTTTCATGATTTATTTTGTCCCCCTTTCAATCTGAAAAATGTCCCCCCCCCCCCAATATATTTATTATGCAGCACATTTTATTTATATTAAGTTTAGCACACATATCAAAATGTATCATATACCTTTTTTCTAAATAAAATGTGTTCTGCATAAATAAATACATATACAAGTATATATTTATTGAATGCAGGACATTTGAAGTAGTTCCAAAATGTGATCAAATTATACCCTTGTAGACTTCAGAGCATTTGGCATTGAGATGCCAATCAGTGCACAGATCAGGAACCTCTGAACTGTGCACTAATGGGCACCTGAATCATATGCCAAATGCTCTGAAGCCTCCATTCACCCTCTACCTAAAAATAAGATCATAGTTCTGAGGTTGTCAGGTCCAGTCAATCACACTTTGTTTTTTTTTTATCATATTACTAATGAGTGAAATAAGTAAGGAGTTAAATGACTGAACTCTTTCACTAACTTATGAACTTCCAAGGAACATCCTACCTCATATTCTCAATAATGAGAACAGCTGTTTTACTTTTTTTAAATTCAGTAACTGACACAGAGTGCCCAGACACAATGTCACAGACTCTCTCTATCACCATAGTATCTTGGCGTGGACACTCATTGACAGCTACTGGATTTAAAAAAAGTAAAAGAGCTGTTTTCATTAACTTCCTTCACCTTCTGGCTCTCTGTGTGTGTATGAGTGAGTGTGTGTATGCGTGTGTATCAGTGTATATCTATGTGTGTGTGTATGCGTGTGTATCAGTGTATATCTGTGTGTGTATCAGTGTATATCTGTGTGTGTGTATGAGTAAGTGTGTGTGGGTATGAGTGTGTGTGCGTATGCGTGTGTGTATCAGTGTATATCTGTGTGTGTATCAATGTATATCTGTGTGTGTGTGTGTGTATGCGTGTGTATCAGTGTATATATGTGTGTGTATCAGTGTATATCTGTGTGTGTGTGTATGCGTGTGTATCAGTGTATATATGTGTGTGTATCAGTGTATATCTGTGTGTGTATCAATGTATATCTGTGTGTGTGTGTATGCGTGTATCAGTGTATATCTGTGTGTGTATCAGTGTATATCTGTGTGTGTGTATGAGTAAGTGTGTGTGGGTATGAGTGTGTGTGCGTATGCGTGTGTGTATCAGTGTATATCTGTGTGTGTATCAATGTATATCTGTGTGTGTATGCGTGTGTATCAGTGTATATATGTGTGTGTATCAGAGTATATCTGTGTGTGTGTGTATGCGTGTGTATCAGTGTATATATGTGTGTGTATCAGTGTATATCTGTGTGTGTATCAATGTATATCTGTGTGTGTGTGTATGCGTGTATCAGTGTATATATGTGTGTGTATCAGTGTATATCTGTGTGTGTATCAATGTATATCTGTGTGTGTGTGTATGCGTGTATCAGTGTATATATGTGTGTGTATCAGTGTATATCTGTGTGTGTATGAGTGAGTGTGTGGGTATGAGTGTGTGTGTGTGTTTCAGTGTATATCTGTGTGTATGAGTGAGTGTGTGTGTGTATGAGTATGAGTGTGTGTATCAGAGTATCACTGTATATTTGTGTGTGTGTGTATGTGTCCTGTCTCTGCAATTTTTTATAAACATTGGACTAGTGTAAAATGGAAATTTCCAGCCATGCCTATAAAATAAATTGAATGACTACTACATTCTAGCTGGATCTCTGTTACTCTCTCTCTCTCTGTCACAAACACACTCACTGACACTTTCTCTCTCTCTCTGTCATGCACAGCACACACACCAACTTACTCTCTCTGTCATGCACACACACACACTTACTCTCTCTGTCATGCAAAATTGTCATGTAAATCTGTCATGTAAATTGTGTTATGTATAACACAGGAATTGTGGTATGGTTATTGGAATTGGTTAAGGCATTGGCAGATGATTGTTGGCAAACTTGGCAGTTAGGCAGCAGCACTGCAGCAGCAAAATGTACTCGTCGTGACAAGTTCAGACAGACTTCAGAACGTCTTACTTTTACTATTTTTTAGTAACTGTTTTTGTCAGTGGCAGCTATAGTTATACTGTGGTGTTTTTCACACCAATTTATAAGTTATGAGATTTATTAACCTCGTTTAATGCGGTTATTTTAATAAATGTCATAACTTATAAATTGGTTTGAAAAATACACAGTATAATAGCGGCTAGCACTGACAAAAACAGTTACTAAAAAAAATAGTAAGAGTAAGACGTTCTGAACGTGGGACCGGGTCGGGTGGCTAAGTTGTATATTTTGTAAAATAAGGCTGCAGTCAGTGCAGTGCAGCAGCCATGAGTGCAGTTGAGATCAAAACGTCAAAACATAAACAGTCAGGCCTGTAAAGCGTGGGAATTTTAGCCCCACCTACAAGACACCCACACACTCTCTCTGTGGCTGTGCACAAGTCTCCCTCACCTGCTTCCTTTCCTGGAAATGTTGGGAGGTAAACTATTATGATATGCTTGCTGTGCTGAACAAACCTCCCAAGCTATGCTGTCCTAAGACATTGAAGTAGCTGCTTCTGCTTCTATAAGCTTTTCCTGAAAACTTTAGGGAAATAGTGTTAAATAACTTTCCAATTTACATCTAATATCTGATTATCTGCATTCTTTTGATATCCTTTGTTGAAATCATATCTAAATATGCTCATTAGATACTGTGCATACTTAGATATTATTTTCAACAAAGGATATCAAAAGAATGAAGAAAATCAGATATCCTTTGTTGAAAATCATATCTAAATATGCTCATTAGCTACTGTGCATATTTAGATATGATTTTCAACAAAGGATATCAAAAGAATGAAGAAAATCAGATATCCTTTGTTGGAAATCATATCTAAATATGCTCATTAGCTACTGCACATATTTAGATATGATTTTCAACAAAGGATATCTGATTTTCTTCATTCTTTTGATATCCTTGGTTGAAAATCATATCTAAATATGCTCAGTAGCTACTGCGCATATTTAGATATGATTTTCAACAAAGGATATCAAAAGAATGAAGAAAATCAGATATCCTTTGTTGAAAATCATATCTTAATATGCTCAGTAGCTACTGATTGGTGGCTGCATATACATACCTCATGCAATTGGCTCACCCATGTGCATTGCTATTTCTTCAACAAAGGATATCTAAATAATGAAGGCGTATCCGATTCCTAGCCACTGCCTCACCAGCCTCTGACCTCACCGCACATCACTGGTATATATTGTTTTACAACATCGGATTCCTCTGCTCATGACTTATTACAGTGCTAACCTCTGATTCACCAATTTGTTATTGCTATCATAGAAGGAGTCTGACTGTATATATATTTTACTGTGTGAGTGTGTGAAGATTGTATGGAGTATCCTTGTGTGTTAACCAGACGCTAACAGATTATCCTAAGTGCTGATTACCTTGATTATCATTTACTGAGAGTTTTTCAAGTCACTGTTGCTCTGACTTTAAAGAACATTTCTCACTTTCTGACTGTTTTTCCTCAGTCTGTATTATTATATTCCTGAGGAATTTACCAGTCACTGTTCTAAAAACTATTTCTGTTACAAATAAGCTCACCGTATTTTGTACTCAGTTATTATTCACCAAGTAATCTGAGACTTTATACAAAAGAGCAACAAAACAATATTTTAACACAATATTGTGACAAGAGTGTTACACGCACATCGATAAATGCCGAAAGCATACACTGTCAGCATTTATCATTGCACAAGCATTTCTAGTGAAATGCTTGTGCAATGCCGCCCCCTGCACAATTGCAGAGAATCAGCCGCTAGCAGGGGGTGTCAATCAACCCGATTGTATCTGATCAGACTGATTGCTGTCTGCTGCCTCAGAGGTGGCAGACAAGTTAAGGAGCAGCGGTCTTACTACCGCTGTTTCTTAACTTACGCTACAGGCGGACCTGAAGCAGAGTGGGTCAGAAGCAGCATCTGCTGCTTGATAAATCAACCCCTTGGACTCCCTTTCCTTCAATAGTTACATATAGTTTCCTAGTATAGACCTAAATGACAATATGCCCTTATTTACATTAGCAGGGAAGGCTAAATAACTCACAGAACTATATAAAGTCATGCTAAAGCTTGACTACACTATAGAAGATTAGCTAAAGCGGTTAGTAGGACTGCAATACCTAATATATCCTTGTACCTAATGCTAGTTATGTCTTAGCAGATTATGGTACTCCTATATCAGGTATATACAATATGCTAATACATATCCATCTTGTGACATTTTGTATGACTAGTAGTATGGGATATGTTGAAAATAACTATTAGGTACGCCACTTTATCTACTGAGATTTCTGATTAGTTATTAAGCACTACTTGTTTTCCCTCCCTAAGCTACATACCTACTCTATATTTGATAGTCTTAGGAATATGGCCCTTTGGCTTCGGTTACGAATGTAGCCATTAGTTAATAGGTTACTTAGAACTGAAATGAGTCTTAACTACATTCATATTGCAACCCAATAGCACATATTTACCTACTTGGTACCTTATAGTTTATACTATATATAGTTATTATGATCCCATAGTACGTGTCCACTAACTTAACTCCCCCCCCACACACACACACACATATTGCTTACTGGATAAGCATAAGAAAATGCATCTTAGAAAATCTTATTTTCCTTTTTTCCCCATCCCCCCAAAATTTCCCTCAGTCAAAGTTACTGTTCTAGGGGTCCATGAGAGACCCTTGCTCACTACCTGGGGATAACACTTTATAAGTTGCTTAATCATATTTGAAGGGGATATATGACTATATATATTGTTTAAATAATTTAAAAAATTAGGTGCCACATGATTTGCTTATCTCTTCAGACAGACCTGTATATTTTGAGGCATTCCTATGTTCTAGCATATTGTACCATCTAGTACCAACTCTTACAGAATGCCTTATTTTACAATACTTAAAAAAAAAAAAAAAAATATTCCTACAAGATATAAAGAGAGTGTGTAACAAGCAAAACAATCTATTATCAGGAATATTAAAAGATTGGTTAGAAAATAAAAAAATATTTAAAACTCTTTAATGCAAAGGGATCAATAAAACTACATATCAAGAGCTAAACAAATCTATACCCCATTTGTATTCAATGTATATATATATATATAGTGCAATTATATAGTGTGTGTATATATATATATATATATATATATATATATATATATATATAACTAGTATAATAATAGTGTCAACGCAGTTTTAATTAAAATACATAAAATATTTTAAAGTCAACCCTTAACATCTTAAAATCATTTTATTTAAGGCATTTGTTTTTTTACATTATATAATCGTCAAATGATGCTATACTAAAATAATGTTTTGTCATTCATATTACAGAGCAGCTTTTAAACCTAAAATATGAAGTAGATGCTGTTTAAAATAAAAAAAATAAAAAAATAAAATAATAATAAATAAATAAAAATTAAAGTATACACTATATCAGTTGTGAACATCCTACAAAAGCTCATTTGCTAATAGATAAATCCAGCGTACATTAGCAGAAAGTACCTCTCAACCAATTAACCTTAACAGGATGAGCATATCTGCCTTTGAACATTACTAGGAAGTGCCTATCAGCCTTACAAAAGTCTAAAAATCATGCAAAAAAACTGTTCTTATGAACTAGAACCACTAATGAATTCTCTCAATGAGAAGTATTGGTGGAGTGAACACAATGCAAAGCCCCTGAAAAATCACCAGGTAACTGGGTATTTAAAAAAGGACTGGCCTCTATTTTTACAAACCTCTTAAAATATATTTGGCATCACTTTTTTTTTTAATTTTTAATTTTTTAAATTTATTTATTTTACAACCATTTGAGAGTATCTCATTATAGAAGGCTCAGAAACAGGCATTATCAAATAAAGACTAGGACAATAAAGGGTGCGTCTAAAATTACATATAAACACTAGGACAATAAAGGGTGCGTCTAAAATTACATATAAACACTAGGACAATAAAGGGTGTTATCAAATAAAGAAAAAGCATAACAGTAAAATTTACATTACATGATTTATAATAATACAATACCTCCTGGGATCTCCTAAAGAGAAAGTAAAATTAAACTATGAACCAATAATGTATGTATTTTGTTATTTTATACATACACCTCAACACATACACAAAAAATGGCTTATTTTTTAATTTTTTTAATTTTTTTTAAAAACCTGGTTATTATTACAGAAACATAAGAAGGGTCACAACCTTGAGATTATGGCAATCAGTTGACATAGTTACAAATCAATGCAACAACTTAAATTTTAGGACATTCCAAGCATGACATTGAAGGAAAGAAAATTAGAGTTTCCATGTGATACTCAAGCACTTTTTGTAAATATAATATATATATATATATATATATATAATAATAATTACTCCTCAACTTTTCATTATAACATAAAAGAACAAACAAAATACAACTAGGTCACAAAACCAAAATAAAAGAAGAAAGTAAAGAAAAATAGGCTGAATTCTGTTACCTTAGTGAAGAGTGAATATGGTCAAGTGACTGTGCCTGCAGACCTCTGAACCCCCCGCCTGAGATGAGAAAGATTCTTCACATGGAAAAAGTCAGCATTCATCAAGCTAACTGTATCTAGAAACTGGTAAACACCACCTGCAGGTTCTCATTGAAGTCTTGCTATTCTAACCTCTCTGCTCAGGCGAGATATTCTAAGACGTTTCTTTGGTAATGATAGGCCCTTACAAATTTTTTTAGAAAAACACATTTTATTTTGAGAAATATTTATGTTGCTTTGTAGTGTTCTTTATGTGTAACAGAGACTTCTTCATTATAATACAAGGTCTAATGAATGTTGAGGCCTAGATTTGGAGTTTGGCGTTAGCCGTGAAAACCAGCGTTAGAGGCTCCTAACGCTGGTTTTAGGCTACCGCCGGTATTTGGAGTCACTCAAAATAGGGTCTAACGCTCACTTTTCAGCCGCGACTTTTCCATACCGCAGATCCCCTTACGTCAATTGCGTATCCTATGTTTTCAATGGGATTTTTCTAACTCCGGTATTTAGAGTCGTGTCTGAAGTGAGCGTTAGAACTCTAACGACAAAACTCCAGCCGCAGAAAAAAGTCAGTAGTTAAGAGCTTTCTTGGCTAACGTCGGTTCATAAAGCTCTTAACTACTGTACTCTAAAGTACACTAACACCCATAAACTACCTATGTACCCCTAAACCGAGGTCCCCCCACATCGCCGCCACTCAATTAAATTTTTTTAACCCCTAATCTGCCGACCGCCACCTACGTTATACTTATGTACCCCTAATCTGCTGCCCCTAACACCGCCGACCCCAATATTATATTTATTAACCCCTAACCTGCCCCCCACAACGTCGCAGCCAGCTACCTACAATAATTAACCCCTAATCTGCCGACCGCAAAGCGCCGCCACCTACGTTATACTTATGTACCCCTAATCTGCTGCCCCTAACACCGCCGACCTCTATATTATATATATTAACCCCTAATCTGCCCCCCTCAACGTCGCCTCCACCTGCCTACACTTATTAACCCCTAATCTGCCGAGCGGACCGCACCGCTACTATAATAAAGTTATTAACCCCTAATCCGCCTCACTAACCCTATAATAAATAGTATTAACCCCTAATCTGCCCTCCCTAACATCGCCGACACCTAACTTCAATTATTAACCCCTAATCTGCCGACCGGAGCTCACCGCTATTCTAATAAATGTATTAACCCCTAAAGCTAAGTCTAACCCTAACACTAACACCCCCCTAAGTTAAATATAATTTTAATCTAACGAAATTAATTAACTCTTATTAAATAAATTATACCTATTTAAAGCTAAATACTTACCTGTAAAATAAATCCTAATATAGCTACAATATAAATTATAATTACATTGTAGCTATTTTAGGATTAATATTTATTTTACAGGTAACTTTGTATTTATTTTAACCAGGTACAATAGCTATTTAATAGTTAAGAACTATTTAATAGCTAAAATAGTTAAAATAATTACAAATTTACCTGTAAAATAAATCCTAACCTAAGTTACAATTAAACCTACCACTACACTATCAATAAATTAATTAAATAAAATACCTATAATTATCTACAATTAAACCTAACACTACACTATCAATAAAAAATTAAATACAATACCTACAAATAACTACAATGAAATAAGCTATCTAAAGTACAAAAAATAAAAAAGAACTAAGTTACAAAAAATAAAAAAATATTTACAAACATAAGAAAAATATTACAACAATTTTAAACTAATTACACCTACTCTAAGCCCCCTAATAAAATAACAAAGCCCCCCAAAATAAAAAAATGCCCTACCCTATTCTAAATTACTAAAGTTCAAAGCTCTTTTACCTTACCAGCCCTGAACAGGGCCCTTTGCGGGGCATGCCCCAAGAAGTTCAGCTCTTTTGCCTGTAAAAAAAAACATACAATACCCCCCCCCAACATTACAACCCACCACCCACATACCCCTAATCTAACCCAAACCCCCCTTAAATAAACCTAACACTAAGCCCCTGAAGATCCAATCAGCCAATCGGATTGAACTTGATTCTGATTGGCTGATTCCATCAGCCAATCAGAATATTCCTACCTTAATTCCGATTGGCTGATAGAATCCTATCAGCCAATCGGAATTCGAGGGACGCCATCTTGGATGACGTCATTTAAAGGAACCGTCATTCGTCGTTCAGTCGTCAGCCAGGATGGATGTTCATCATCGGAGGTCTTCAGGATCCTGCCGCTCCGCTCCGGATGGATGACTATAGAAGATCCCGCTTGGATGAAGACTTCAATCGGATGGAAGACCTCTTCTGCCCCGCTTGGATGAAGACTTCAGCTGGATCATGGACCTCTTCAGCTCCCGCTTGGATGATGACTTCAGCCGGATCATGGACCGCTTCAGCCCCCCGCTTGGGCTTGGATCAGGACATCGGAGGAGCTCTTCTGGACCGATCGGTGAACCTGGCAGGGTGAAGACAAGGTAGGAAGATCTTCAGGGGCTTAGTGTTAGGTTTATTTAAGGGGGGTTTGGGTTAGATTAGGGGTATGTGGGTTGTAATGTTGGGGGGGGGTATTGTATGTTTTTTTTTACAGGCAAAAGAGCTGAACTTCTTGGGGCATGCCCCGCAAAGGGCCCTGTTCAGGGCTGGTAAGGTAAAAGAGCTTTGAACTTTAGTAATTTAGAATAGGGTAGGGCATTTTTATTTTGGGAGGCTTTGTTATTTTATTAGGGGGCTTAGAGTAGGTGTAATTAGTTTAAAATTGTTGTAATATTTTTCTTATGTTTGTAAATATTTTTTTATTTTTTGTAACTTAGTTCTTTTTATTTTTTGTACTTTAGTTAGTTTATTTAAATGTATTTATTTGTAGGTATTGTATTTAATTAATGTATTGATAGTGTAGTGTCAGGTTTAATTGTAGGTAATTGTAGGTATTTTATTTAATTAATTTAATGATAGTATAGTGTTAGGTTTAATTGTAACTTAGGTTAGGATTTATTTTACAGGTAATTTTGTAATTATTTTAACTAGGTAACTATTAAATAGTTCTTAACTATTTAATAGCTATTGTACCTGGTTAAAATAATTACAAAATTGCCTGTAAAATAAATATTAATCCTAAAATAGCTACAATGTAATTATAATTTATATTGTAGCTATATTAGGATTTATTTTACAGGTAAATATTTAGCTTTAAATAGGAATAATTTATTTAATAAGAGTTAATTTATTTCGTTAGAATAAAATTATATTTAACTTAGGAGGGTGTTAGTGTTAGGGTTAGACTTAGCTTTAGGGGTTAATACATTTATTAGAATAGCGGTGAGCTCCGGTCGGCAGATTAGGGGTTAATGTTTGAGGTTAGGTGTCGGCGATGTTAGGGAGGGCAGATTAGGGGTTAATACTATTTATTATAGGGTTAGTGAGGCGGATTAGGGGTTAATAACTTTATAATAATAGCGGTGCGGTCCGGTCGGCAGATTAGTGGTTAATAAGTGTAGGCAGGTGGAGGTGACATTGTGGGGGGCAGATTAGGGGTTAATAAATATAATATAGGGGTCGGCAGTGTTAGGAGCAGCAGATTAGGGGTACATAAGGATAATGTAAGTAGCGGCGGTTTACGGAGCGGCAGATTAGGGGTTAAAAATAAAATGCAGGTGTCAGCGATAGCGGGGACGGCAGATTAGGGGTTAATAAGTGTAAGGTTAGGGGTGTTTAGACTCGGGGTACATGTTAGGGTGTTAGGTGCAGACTTAGGAGGTGTTTCCGCATAGCAAACAATGGGGCTGCGTTAAGAGCTGAACGCGGCTTTTTTGCAGGTGTTAGGTTTTTTTTCAGCTCAAACAGCCCCATTGTTTTCTATGGGGGAATCGTGCACGAGCACGTTTTTGAGGCTGGCCGCTTGTGTAAGCAACTCTGGTATTGAGAGTTGAAGCTGCGTTAAAAATGCTCTATGCTCCTTTTTTGGAGCCTAACGCCGCCTTTATGTGGACTCTCAATACCAGAGTTATTTTTATGGTGCGGCCAGAAAAAAGCCGGCGTTAGCTACGCGGGTCCTTACCAACAAAACTCCAAATCTAGCCCTGAGTGTTGATAAGGATATAATATTCTTTTATTTAACAGTTCAGTTAAAAAATGTTCCAATTTGTGAATAAATGTCTTTATCCTTATTTCTATATTCCCTTGAACATCTGCCTGTTCGATAAATAAGTGTAAATGTACGGCATTAATAAGCTTTTTAAAGGAGTGCTGGGTCCAATATTGAAGAAGAAGTTTCCTTTCCATGAGCACAACCATGTTTAAGAACCTCTGGTATTTAGGCTTGCTATTGCCTTCTTGAAAAAAGAGAATATATTTTGCTGACAATATCTTATCCTTAAGTACTCGTGTAAATCACTATGATACTTTGCCCCAGAACCTTTGCAACTTGGGACAATCCAAAATCATTTGTATTAAATCTTTAGAGGGAGTCAAACATTTGTTAGAAGTATCACATGCCCCTGATATCCATCTGGAGCGTAATTTAGGTGTAATGTATGGCTGATAAATTTATTTTTTTTGTGTGAGATTCCCCTCAGATAAGCTGATAAGGCTGCTTCTCCAGCCTTAAAGGGACAGTATACTGTAAAATAGTTTTTCCCTTAATGTGTTTACAATTGCTTTCTTTACCAACTGCAGAGTATGAAAATTAGCTTTTTAAGGCTTATTTGTGTATATTAAAGCTCTGATTTTGTGTTTTGAAGCCACAACCTAATAAAATGGGTTGAGCTTGTAGGTATAATCAGATCTCATTACTGTATCACATTGTGCACATATACCTGCTTCTTTATCTTATATCTGTCCTTAAAACAATCACCAGTACTTTGAGAGAACAATGGAAAATCAACATTGTATTACCTTATCTCTGCTATATCCGACTGGGAGTGTAATTTCTTCTGCTGGCTGTGTTTACAAAGCTTATCTATAGCTGGTACGCGCGGCCACAAACTTTCAGAATAGGTGGGGATACCACATGCTAAATCAACAATTTCAAATGCCAATATAAGGGTAAAGGAGCTACTTGTAAACAATTTAATACACTCCAGCAGGTAAAGTGGATCATTGGGAACAAATTAAAGGGGAGAAAATTTTTGAGTAAACTGTCCCTTTAAGGAAACTAGTAGCTATTTCCTCCAATGTGATAGATAGACCCCTCGCCCCCTGCTAGTATTTTTTGCAAGGAAGGCTGTTCATAGTGAGCCATTATTATTATTATTATTA
The DNA here is from genome assembly GCF_027579735.1 of Bombina bombina. NCBI lineage: Eukaryota > Metazoa > Chordata > Amphibia > Anura > Bombinatoridae > Bombina > Bombina bombina. The sequence goes on from NC_069499.1 coordinate 454,263,169, forward strand.
TACTTTATTTATGAAGCGCCAACATATTGCGCAGCGCTGTCCATGGATACAATTCATTTAAATAAAACAATACAAGACTTGTAAGAGACAGGACAAAATTTACAAACACATACAGGAGGAATTGAGGGCCCTATTCCCGTGGGAACTTACAATCTAGAAGGGTAGGAGGTTGAGAAACAGAAGGTGAGGACTGCAAGATTTGGAAAGATGTTAATACAGAGTTAGATGAGGGAAATGTTAGGTAAGTGAAATTAATTTATTATTGAGTTGGGTGGTAGGCTTCCCTGAACAGAAAAGTCTTCAGGGAACATTTAAAGGAAGACAGATTAGGGCAAAGCCTGACAGCACGAGGGAGAGTGTTCCAGAGGGTAGGTGCTGCACGACAGAAGTCCTGCAGTCTAGCATGAGATGAGGTGATAGTTGCGGATGCAAGGAGCAGGTCATTGTTGGATCTTAGTGGACGGGCTGGAGTATACTTGTGTATTAGAGAGGATAGGTAGAGGGGAGCGGCGTTGGTGAGAGCTTTGTATGTAAGGGTGAGAATTTTGAATTTAATTCTGCTGTGAATGGGGAGCCAATGAAGGGACTAGCAGAGAGGTGCAGCAGATGCGGATCGACGGGAAAGGTGGATCAGCCTCGCAGAGGCATTTAGGATGGATTGAAGGGGGGAGAGGCGGGAAAGAGGAAGGCCAGTGAGTAGGTTATTGCAGTAGTCAAGTTGGGAGATAACAAGGGAGTGGATTATTTGCTTTGTGGTATCAGCGCACAGAAAAGGGCGAATTTTGGAAATATTGCGTAGATGGTTGCGGCAGGATGTAGAAAGCGATTGGATATGGGGGACAAAGGATAGATTTGAGTCAAGTGTGACTGAGGCAGCGGACTTGGGGCGATGGGGAAATGGTGATGCCGTCAACAGGGATAGAGAAGTCAGAAGTCGGCGTAGAGCTTGAGGGGGGGATAAGAAGGAGCTCCGTCTTGGACATGTTAATCTTTAGGTGGTGAGAGGCCATCCAGGAAGAAATACCAGATAAGCAGTCGCTGACATGAGAAAGGACAGAGGGAGAGAGAGCAGGGGTGGAGAGGTAGATCTCGTTGTCATCAGCATAGAGGTGATATTTGAAGCCATAACTGTTGATAAGTTTACCCAGCGAAGAGGTATAGATGGAGAAGAGTAAAGGACCCAGAACAGATCCTTGAGGTACTCCAACAGACAGAGACATAGGAGAGGAGGAGTCGCCAGCAAATGAAACAGAAAAGACCTGTGAGAAAGATAGGAGTGAATACAGGAAAGTGCAGTGTCACAGAGGCCAAAAGAGCTAAGGGTCTGTAGGAGGAGGGGGTGGTCACACATGTGTGATTGAGGGAGATCTTTGCTTGGCTAAAATACAAAGGCTGTCCACATTGGATACTGTAGAAGATAAAAAGCCACTAGAAAGGAGTGACTGAATATAATGTTTACATTGCAAATAGGCAAATTTATGATTATTAGATATTATATATTGCTCCTGAATATATGGAAAGGGGAGAATTTATAGAGAGATAGGCCACAGAAATAAGTATCTGACTTTCCCAGTTCTGGAAGCAGAGGCATAACTAGAAACCACAGGGCCCAGGTGCAAGAATCTAAGAAGGCCCCCCTACCCCCCCCCCCCCCCCCCCCAAAAAAAAAGGTGAATTTGAGGAAAATATTTTTTTTTTTACATTTAACACAGAAAAAAAAATGTAAATCAGATTGCATGTCTGCAAAAGGAGGTACCCTGTGCCCACAGTCTGTGAGATGGTCTGACCCCCTATTACTGTATATAGTGACACTGTTTAACCCACCAGTACTGTATATAATAAGTTAGTGACACAGTCTGTAATCTGCCGGTGAGATGGCTGGCCTGACCCTACCCATCCCAGTACTTTATAAAGTGACCACAGTAGTCAGTGACATGGTCCAGCCCCCCATACTGTATATAAGGGTTTCCACCCGTCCCTTAAAATACAGAACACTTATAAATTACACATGCTGCAGGGTGTGCAGGGAGGAACATGAATAGTGCTGTCCAGAAACACAATACATGTTCCTCCCTACACACCCTGCACTATGTGTAACTCATAAGTGTCCAGGAAATCATGGCTGAGGTGGCAACCCTAACTGTATATAGTGGTACTGTATAGGTACTGTATAGGTACTGCCCCCCTATGCTGTAGTAACAAGGTCTGTAATTTGCTGGTTCCACAAATACACACACACACACACATACATGCATACAGTAAATACACACACAGTCACATAGATACATACATACACACATACATACAGGGAGTGCAGAATTATTAGGCAAGTTGTATTTTTGAGGATTAATTTTATTATTGAACAACAACCATGTTCTCAATGAACCCAAAAAACTAATTAATATCAAAGCTGAATAGTTTTGGAAGTAGTTTTTAGTTTGTTTTTAGTTATAGCTATTTTAGGGGGATATCTGTGTGTGCAGGTGACTATTACTGTGCATAATTATTAGGCAACTTAACAAAAAACAAATATATACCCATTTCAATTATTTATTTTTACCAGTGAAACCAATATAACATCTCAACATTCACAAATATACATTTCTGACATTCAAAAACAAAACAAATATAAATCAGTGACCAATATAGCCACCTTTCTTTGCAAGGACACTCAAAAGCCTGCCATCCATGGATTCTGTCAGTGTTTTGATCTGTTCACCATCAACATTGCGTGCAGCAGCAACCACAGCCTCCCAGACACTGTTCAGAGAGGTGAACTGTTTTCCCTCCTTGTAAATCTCACATTTGATGATGGACCACAGGTTCTCAATGGGGTTCAGATCAGGTGAACAAGGAGGCCATGTCATTAGATTTTCTTCTTTTATGCCCTTTCTTGCCAGCCACGCTGTGGAGTACTTGGACGCTTGTGATGGAGCATTGTCCTGCATGAAAATCATGTTTTTCTTGAAGGATGCAGACTTCTTCCTGTACCACTGCTTGAAGAAGGTGTCTTCCAGAAACTGGCAGTAGGACTGGGAGTTGAGCTTGACTCCATCCTCAACCCGAAAAGGCCCCACAAGCTCATCTTTGATGATACCAGCCCAAACCAGTACTCCACCTCCACCTTGCTGGCGTCTGAGTTGGACTGGAGCTCTCTGCCCTTTACCAATCCAGCCACGGGCCCATCCATCTGGCCCATCAAGACTCACTCTCATTTCATTAGTCCATAAAACCTTAGAAAAATCAGTCTTGAGATATTTCTTGTCCCAGTCTTGACGTTTCAGCTTGTGTGTCTTGTTCAGTGGTGGTCGTCTTTCAGCCTTTCTTACCTTGGCCATGTCTCTGAGTATTGCACACCTTGTGCTTTTGGGCACTCCAGTGATGTTGCAGCTCTGAAATATGGGCAAACTGGTGGCAAGTGGCATCTTGGCAGCTGCACGCTTGACTTTTCTCAGTTCATGGGCAGTTATTTTGCGCCTTGGTTTTTCCACACGCTTCTTGCGACCCTGTTGACTATTTTGAATGAAACGCTTGATTGTTCGATGATCACGCTTCAGAAGCTTTGCAATTTTAAGAGTGCTGCATCCCTCTGCAAGATATCTCACTATTTTTGACTTTTCTGAGCCTGTCAAGTCCTTCTTTTGATCCATTTTGCCAAAGGAAAGGAAGTTGCCTAATAATTATGCACACCTGATATAGGGTGTTGATGTCATTAGACCACACCCCTTCTCATTACAGAGATGCACATCACCTAATATGCTTAATTGGTAGTAGGCTTTCGAGCCTATACAGCTATACAGCTTGGAGTAAGACAACATGCATAAAGAGGATGATGTGGTCAAAATACTAATTTGCCTAATAATTCTGCACTCCCTGTACACACACATAAACACCAATGGGTAAAACAGAACACTAACCCCAGTAGTCAGAGACACTAGTAAAGCATCATGTCACACTCACATGATATCAGCGCAGGCAGTGGCAGGACAACATTTTTTTTTTTAAGCTGGGCCCCCACCCTCAGGGGCCCAGTCGCAGTTGCGCCCTCTGCACCCCCTGTAGTTTTGTCCCTGTCCGGAAGGCTGTTGTAGTAAATCCAGGCAAATAATTAGGATTTCCCTGGAAGGGGAGGTATTTGCTGATTTGGAAGGGCATGTCTCTTTTAAATGAATTGCAATAGCTCCCAGTGTTGATAATACTATTATATGAATACTGTAGCTGTCTTTACATTTTAGAGCTTTTAGCTGAATTAGACTACAATAAAAATAAAATTTTCATATATTTCATTGTGATTGAATTTTTTTGTCAGACACCTTGTAAAAGGAACTTGAATCCAGACTTTTTGAGCTAGAGAGCAATTTATCTGTACCTTAAAGGAACAATAAAGTCAAACTTAAATTTAAATGGATTGTATATGGCATGTAATGTTAAAAAAAACTTCCCAATTACCTTCTTTTATCAATTGTGCTCAGTTCTCTTGATATCCTTTGTTAAAGAGTAATAATAGATAAGTTCCGGAGTGTGCATGTGCCTTTAGCCATCTGGCAGCAGGGCTTGCAACATTTTTTTTATACTTATAGCAATGTTATACCATAGCCCACTAAAGACATATGCATGCTCCTAAGCTCCAATCAACCTATCTAGTTTTTTTCTTCAACAAAGGATACCAAGAGAACAAACAAATGTTATATAAGAAGTAAATTGTAATGTTTCATTTTACTTTACTGTTACTTTAATTTATCTACGTTCTCAAGAAATTTGAATTATTTATTGAATTATTACACATATTTTGTGGTGTATAATCAGCCTCTTTTTTGTTGTTGCTATCTCTGCTTTCTAACTCACAGCTTTAGAAAGTAGGTGACAAAACAATCGGCAGCTGCTATACAGCACAGCAAGGGACAAAAGAGACACTGTGAAGGGTGGGGCTTATTCTCGCTGGAACACAGAAATCAAGGCAAAAGGACTGGATGTTCTATCCATTGCCATCTTAAAGGGACAGCCAACACAAAATAGTTTTTGTTTAAAAAGTTAGATAAAACCTTTACTACTCATTCCCCAGCTTTGCACAACCAACATGGTTATATTAATATACTTTATAACATTTATACCTCTAAAGGTTATGCCTTTTTTAAAGCCACTAAAGGCAGGCTCTTATCACCTGCTTTTTTTATTAGCTTTTAACAACAGGGGAGTGCTAGTTCGTGTGAGCCTTATAGATAACATTGTGCTCACACCCGTGGGTTGTGCACAACACAGCACTAATTGGATTAAATGCAAGTCAATAGATAATAAATAAAAAGTCATGTGATCAGGGGGCTGTCAGAAGCAGCTTAGATGCAAGGTAATCACAGAGGTAAAAAGTGTATTAATATAACTGTGTTTTCTGTGCAAAACTGGGGAATGGGTAATAAAGGGATTATCTATCTTTTTAAACAATAACAATTTTTGAGTTGACTGTCCCTTTAATTCTGGTGAAGATATACAGCCTGCCCTATCCCTGTGTCTTGCTGTTGTTTGTATTTTATTTTTTAAAATATTTTATCTATATATGGCCTCACATTATAATCCAGCATTTCTGAGATATTGAGCTGAGTCGCAGTTTAGAAATGTGTGAGTAATCCATTGGCATATTTATTTGAAAGTAAATTACCTTAACAGGATTACTCTGTTTTCATCTCTTTTTTTTGTTCTGGAGGTTAAAGATACATTGGAAGATTGAAATGAAAATCTTATTTAATACTTTAATATATTTTTATTTATCACATTTAATTATAACATTTATTTGTATTTTATGATATTGCACTATTTTTTTTTATAGATTCCAATTTTGCTAATATTTTTTGAAGATTTGTAGTCTAATAAGTCTTTTTCCAACTATAAGTTGTAGTAAGCTGTATATTTGGAAAGCAAAAAAATCAGACCCTTACTGTATAGCTCCAAGTACCTATATGGCTATCTAAAGTTTCCAACTATAGGGCACCATAAGTAAATCAAACCTATTTTTAAGACTATGGGGGATATTTATCAAGGTGTCAACCTGAAATACGCTGGAATTCCGCAGCGTAATTGTGGCGAGCTTGATCCGACCTAGTTATCAAAGCCTACAGACCGGTAAAATTTGAATTTTGTGACGTAATATACGATCCGCCAGTCTCAATCCGATACAGATCGATGCTTACGTCATTATAGATGTTCCGAATACACATTCGGCTCTATCTGACACTTTTTTAAAGTTATCAAATAGTTAACCGGTATGCTCGCGGCTATTCCGGCCCAGCATACCTGGTTTTCAATCCGCCACCCTGGAGGCCGTGGATGCCATAGGAATCAATGGGAGTCTGAAAGCAGCAAAAGCTTATGTTCGATGCTGCCAGATATCCCATTGATTTATATGGTAGAAAACCAGTTACGTTTACACCCTAACCCTGAAACAGACAATAGGATGAGAGCTGCTCAAATCCCATTGACCGAATGGAACAGCCAATAGGATTTTAGCGACTCTAATCCTATTGGCTGATTGGAACCTTTCAGCCAATAGGAATGCAAGGGACGCCATCTTGGATGACGTCACTTGCATTCAAGATCCAGTTTACGGCGGAGACTGTATTGAAGAGGAGCTCCTCGTCGGATGTCTTCATGATGGACCCGCTCTGTGCCGGATGTCTTCTGGATGGACCCGCTCCTCGCCGGATGGATGAAGATAGAAAAGGCTGTATGGATGAAGACTTCGCCGAATGGATGAAGATGGAAGAGGCCCGCCCCTGGATGAAGACTTCTTGCGGGTGAGTGGATCCTTCAAGCGGAACTTCAAGAACTGTAAGTGGATCGTTGGGGGTTATTGTTAGGTTTATTTAAGGGTTTTTTGGGTGGGTTTTATTTTTAGAGTAGGGTCTGGGCAGTAATAGAGCTAAATGCCCTTTTAAGAGCAATGCCCATACAAATGCCCTTTTCAGGGCAATGTGGAGATTAGGTTTTTTAGATAGGGTTTTTATTTGGGGGGGTTGGTTGTGTGGGTGGTGGGTTTTACTGTTGGGGGGGAGTTGTATTTTTTTTTACAGGTAAAAGAGCTGATTTCTTTGGGGCAATGCTCCGCAAAAGACCCTTTTAAGGGTCATTGGTAGTTTATTGTAGGCTAGGGTTTTTTATTTTGGGTGGGCTTTTTTATTTTGATAGGGCTATTAGATTATGTGTAATTCTTTTTTATTTTTGATACTGTGGTTTTTTTATTTTTTGCAACTTAGTGTTTTTTATTTTTGTAACTTAGTGTTTATTTTTTTGTAACTTGGTGTTTTTTATTTTTTTGTAACATAGTGTTTTGTTATTTTTTTAATTTATTAATTTTTTATTGTAGATTTAAATAATTTGAGTAGGGTTAGGTTTTTAAATATGTAATATAGTTAATTTAATTAGTAGTTTAATGTAACTTTAGAATAATAAATTAATTAAATTAAATGTAGAATTAAATAAATTAATTCTACAGGTAAGTTTAAATTGATTATAAGATAGGGATGTTGTAATTTTAATGTAAAGTTAGCAGGTTGTTAGGTTAAGGGGTTAATAGATTAATTTAGTTTATGGCGATGTGGGGGGATGGCGGTTTAGGGGTTAATAGGTTTAGTAAGTAGTAGTGATGTGGGAGGCCAGGGGTTTAGAGGTTAATACATTTATTTAGTTGCAGTGGGGTCGGGGAGCGGCGGGATAGGGGTTAAACATTTTAGTATAGTGGCGGTGTTTAGTGACAGGGATTAAATAAAGTTGGTAATATAGCAGCAAGATCGATGACTGTTAGTTAACAACAGTCCACTGCTCATCGCCCCATGCTTGGTGCGCAGCTTTTTGACGTCTTTTTTTTTATTTATTTTTTTTAAACTTTTATTTATTGTCTCAGAGAATTTTACATACGTGAAATATTCATATCATATCAACAATTCTCCCCAACTCCGGGGTAATCAAGCATTGGTATGTATAATAGAGTCTTTAAATTCTGGGAAAGTCCGAGAGATCTCTGTAATCCTTCAGTAGCATTCTCTGAGGTCTCCTTTTAACCAACACAATCAAAAACAATCAACTTAATTATTAAAACTAAACAAATGATTAGACAAACAGTTGAACAAAATTCCGATAGATTGCAAGTCACTCATATACAGTGCCAAAACCGTTAGAGCATGCTATATAAACAAATAGCGTGAGACTGTGCTGCACCTCAAACTCCCTCCCTCTAAAGGTATCAATCAAAGTTTAGGTTCCATTCCCCTCTTAACCTTGCGTTGAGTATATACTCTGTGTTTCTCAGTGGGTAGAGGAGCTGAGTTTGCATTTGTGTAGACATGGTTAGTATGTATTCCTCCCACTTTTTCATGAAAGTTTGGGTTCTGAGTGTCATGTCCCTCATTGAGTCATGTAATTCTACTGTTAGCTGATGGAGGAGGGATTTTTTAAGCTGTGCAACAGTTGGGATAGTTCTCGAATTCCATGCTGCAAAGACTAGTCTCCTTGCTAAAAGGATAGTAGTGCATACCATCTTTCTGAGGTGTTTCATACCCCTAGGTAGGTGCAGTAGCTGCACCGTCTCATCACTAATACCTAGTTGGATTTTGTGATTGCTTTTAAGCCAGTAGGCAATGGAATGCCAGTATCTTACCAATCTCGGGCAGCGCCAAATCAGATGAGATAGGTCGGGGTTTGGTTTCTGACATTTGGGGCAGATATTCTCTGTATGTGGCGCCCACTTCTGAAACATTTTTGGCGTGATGTAAGTCTTATGCAATAATCGCATGTGTGAGTCCCTTAAGTCTTGTGACAGGGTGCTATTTCTTAATGTTTCTACGCTTGTCTGGATCAGCTTTTTTTCAATTGGTGTTCCCAGAGATGAAGCCCAGGACTGTGTAATGTGCTCTAGGGTTTGTGTATTTATAGACTCCAGTAGTACTCTATATATTGGGGAAATCGAGAATATCCCTTGCGTGAATAATGAAACCATCTGTTCAATAGGCCGCGTTTTTTTGATAACCTCTCCTTTTTGGATTAAGCTGCAGATGTAATGTCTTGTCTGTAAATAGGCAAAGTGATGTGTACTGGGTAGGGAGTATTGATTTTGCATAGCTCTAAAACTTTTAATTGTGTTATCTGTATCATCTAAGAAGTGTTGAATATTCATTAACCCCCGTTGTTGCCAACCTTTAAAAGGCTGTGTAGTGAGACCTGCTATGAAGTTGGGGTTTCCTAAAAGTGGTAGGTATCTAGTACAAGTCTGTGGGATCTTGAGCCAGTTGCAGAGCGCCCTCCATGTACGTAGAGGTTCTGTCATTGGGGGCAAGTCTCCTATGTGTTGTCGGGCCTGTTGTCTCGTCAAATGTGGTAGTACCGTTAGTGAGTATGGCGCTATCAACTCTTCCTCTAAGGCTTTGAAAGTGAAATGTTCTTTTTGACTCAACCAGTCTATTACTATTTTGGAGACCGCTGCCCAGTTATAGAGCATAAGATTTGGTAGACCCAGCCCTCCAAACGACACTGAACTAGATAGTTTCTGAGAGCTTATTCGCTTACCCACCCAAATGAAATTTAGGATTTTAGTGTTAATCAACTTCAAGTCTGTCTTTCTTAACTGAACTGGTAGCATCTGGAATACATATAATAGCTTAGGGAAGGTGATCATTTTGATAAGGTTTATTCTGCCTGAGAGTGACAGGGGCAGTCCCCTCCAGCCATCCAACTGAGTCATTAATTTTTTAATAAGGGGAGCATAATTAATCTCATACCACTTGTTGGGGTTCGGGGACAATTTGATTCCTAGGTATTTAAAGTCATTAGGAACCACCTTGAAGTTATAATCCAAAGGGTCCCTGAGACCTTGCGAAGTCAACCATCAGCTCTGACTTATCTTGATTCAAAAGATAACCAGAGAATACACCGAACTTATGTATAAGAGCGAGAACCTTAGGTAGGTTTTGTCTAGGCTCCGGGACAAACAGAATCATGTCATCCGCGTACAAAGAGAGGTGTAAGGTCGAGTCACCTATCCTTAGTCCCTGAGTTGTCTCTCGAATTGCTTGGGCAAGGGGCTCTATTGCCAAATCAAATAAAAGTGGCGAGAGTGGGCATCCCTGTCTCGTGCCTCTATATAGTTTAAATGAAGGGGCGACTCTTCCATTGACAATGACAGCTGCCATAGGGTTCTGTTAGAGCCTTTGAACTGCTTGTAGATAACTGCCTCCAATACCAAATTTTTCTAAGGCTATAAATAAATACTCCCAGATTACTTTATCGAAAGCCTTTTCGGCGTCAAGGGCAATCATACATGCTTTGGCACTCGATAATAAAGTATGATCTTTTCGATGTTTCCAGTAATAGGATAGAACTAGCTGGACCTTCCTGATATTTTTTCCTGAGGATCTTCCCTGTATGAACCCTGTTTGATCTTCAGTAATCAAAGTTGGCATAACTGAACTCAATCGGTTCGCTAAGATCTTTGTTAACAGCTTGTAGTCCGTATTCAATAATGAGATCGGACGATAGGACTCAGGCACTAATGGGTCTTTTCCTGGCTTTAAAATTATATTAATCTGGGCTTCCGTAAATGTACTATTAGGTATGGTGTGTCCTTCAAGTATAGAATTATATAGGAGTGCTAATGTTTCTGATATATCCACTCTTAGCATTTTATAAAACTCCATTGGTACGCCGTCCGGGCCAGGGGTTTTATTTGAGGGGAGATTTTGTATGGCTCTACTGACTTCAGGGACCGAGATGGGGGTATTTAGAATACGTGATTGATCTTCTGTGAGTTTTGGCAACCTTAGTGTCTCTAAAAACGTATGGACCTTGGTATGTTCTATTTCTTGCGGGCTGTACAACGACGTGTAATATTCTGTAAAAATATTTTGTATCTCATCAGTGCGTGTATGGATTTTGTCTGCTTTCCTAATGGACTGTATAGCATTCGGCGGTCGGGTCAGTTTAGTCAGGAGTGCTAGCGATCGACTGGTCTTGTTCCCGAAACTATAAAACCTGGCCTGTAATTTGGTAGTGGCATTTAACGTGCTTTGTAATAATAGATTGTCTCTAGTTGCTTTGAGATGTTTAAATGCGTTTTTGGTCTCTATGTTAGGAGTCCTGAGATATCTGTTTTGTGCATTCATCAGCTGTTTGAGCAAGAGTTCTTCACGCGCCCTGTGTCTTTTCCTGATACCTGCAGCATAATTGGAAATCACCCCTCTTAGAACTGCCTTTGCTGTTTCCCAGAACAGCAAGGGGTTCGATAAGTGCTGTACATTGACAGTGCGGTATGCATTCCATTCACCAATGAGGTAGTTCAATAAATTAGGGTCTTTAGATAAATAGTTGGGGAAAGTCCATCTATTCTCTTTTGGCAGGTCTTTTTTTATGTTGACAGTTAATTTAACTGGGACATGATCTGATAGAGTAACTATATAATTTTTTACTTCTGTAATACAAGTGGCCATGGTTTTAGTGACTAGAAAATAATCTACTCGGGATAGAGTATGTTTAGAGGGAGAGATACACGTGAAGTCTCTGACTTCTGGGTTGTGCATGACTCTCAAACACTCCTTGGATCACACAGATGAATTCAGTTAGTCTCCAGTCTACAAAACGGGGTAAACCACTATTTAGACCTGACATGTCCCAGATCTGATGGTCATTCTGGTTCTAGTTGGAGTGCTGGTTCTTCAGCGGCCTGTCAGTCTTCTTCCGTCTGCAGATATTTCTGGAGTTGCCCAGGGGTGTCAAAAAATTTCGGTCCACTAGATGTCTGTAGATGGAGCTTGGCTGGAAACAGTAATGCAACTACTCTCCCTTTTTCAATTAATCGCTGGCAATAAGGTGAGAATTCCCTTCGCTTCCTGGTGACTTCTGTTGAGTAATCTTGGAACAAGAGTATTTTTTTCCCCTCAAAGGGGATAGGTCCTGTCTTCCGGTATGCTCTAAGGAGTTCCACCTTGTCCTTAAAGTTGAGGTATTTAATTAGGACGTGGCGTGGTGTTCCCTTGTTCTGTTGCTCTGACCTCGGCTGCCCCACTCTATGAGCTCTTTCTGCGACACACGGTATGGCTGAATCAGCCATTTTAAGCAATTGTGGCAATTGGTTTTCTGCAAAGTGTAGCAAAGAAGTGCTTTGTACGGACTCTGGTAGGCCCACTATCCTCAAGTTGTTCCTGCGGGATCTATTTTCAAGATCGTCAAGTCAAGCCTTAAGATCCGAGTTCTGTTTCTGGAGGTTAGATACTGAGTTTGATATCTCTCTATGACGGTCTTCATGTTCAGAGACCCTGTGTTCTATGTGGTTAAGTCTTCTGGAAAACTGTTTGAAATCTGTGGAGAGTGATTCTACTCCCATTTGGAGCTGTTCAATTTTGGGTAGAAACAAAGCAGAGATCTGGGCTACAATGGGGTGTGTGTCTTGGTTAGGTATATCCTCAGAGCCAGTAGGAGCCAGGGACGAAGTGTGTACCTCCGCATGGTGTTTGGTGCGCCTGTCTGTGGCCTTATTTTTGGACGCCATTTTGTTAGTGGTTTTGTGGAAGCTGCTATAATATTTCTGCATGCGCTAGCTGTTTATCGATCAGCCCTGTGTTTTTCTCAATATAATTTGCTCTGCGCAGCTTTTGATATATGGTGTCCCAGCAGTAGTAAAATAAAGTCTTTAAAGGACCTGTGCTGCTGCAGCTACTGAGATCAGCCATAACTTTAAAGTAGGCCTCGCACATGGGCCGGCGGTCAGGGGAGAGGGGGTCCAGAAGGAAAACAAGTCCAATCTAAATCATATTTATGTCACAGTCTCTCAGTATCAGATTCTGAGCATATCCAAGTAAGCATTGCTATATGTGTGACAGCCTGTTCCCCCTTTTTTTTTTTTTTAGGCACTTTAGCTTAAACATTAACATGAGGGCGCTATAATGCAAAATAATCTTTCTTTATCTCCCAGTTGTATATTCAAAACTTTTGCTGGGGTCAGATCTGTTTTAACTTTCAAAAGTGTTTTGAAGTCAGTGTGCCCCTCTTGGTTCGAAGTTGTGCTGCTGTAAAATAGTGTACCATGAAAGGAGGGTTTATACCAGCCTAAGGTGACTTTGTTCATGTGAACTGCAACTGCTGAGTTACGTTACCCTTTCTTGTCCTCTGAATTCTTGCTGCGTGTAGTGGTCCTCTGCTGCAGATCCTCAATAGATCTAGTTACTAGAGTCGGGTCAGTAATGTGGATGGAAGCTCTCCCTTTAGGTATCGCCAACTGATGTGGTGCGTGGCTCCTCGATGCGGCCAAAATGGCGGCCGTAAGTCTCTTCTCCTCTGGTGCAGCTTCCGTGAGCAGGGCAGTATTTTTTCCCTCACGCTCTAACGCCAAGTCGAAATCTGTGCCTGGTGTTGCTTCCCAGACTAGACTCTGACAATGCAGTCACATTTTTTTTAATAAATATGGAGATCGTATTCAGGTCCACAGCCGCGATGTTAGGCGATGTTAGGCGAGCATATTGGTGCCGTTGAATGCAAGAAAGTTGACGGCTTGATAAATATCCCCCAGAATCAAACCCTTTTGTATAGATCCAAGTGCCTTTATAGATATCAAAAGTTATCTTTTTTGTGTGTACCTACTAAGTTCATTTTGACAAACAAATTTAGCTACTGGTCTTTGGAGAATGTATGACTGTGCAAAGTAATTTGAGAGCCAATAGAAAAGCTGTTTATCTGATGGATTACAATGGCTCCAAACTTACAATCAACATATTTCAATGCAAAAACCTTTTCTAACAGTGATGTGCAGTCACTAGAGGCAGGTGAGGCAGTGCTTCACCTCTCATATGGGAAAAAATATATATTTTTTATTGGCTTTAAAAAAAAATTGTAATTTTTTTTCCCAGCATTTTTTTTTCTCACAGCTATATGTTGTGCAATGAAAAGGCACAAGTAGGTCTGCCCACCATTACACAACATGCTGCGCCATCTACTGGATGCAAGTGGTTAAGATCATTGCATGGCCCATTAACTGCTTATTTGAGGCAGTCCTATTTGGGCTGAACCAATCCAGCGAGAGGCATTAGTAAGTGGAACATAGGGTTGGGGCTGGATGTTAAATCATATAAAACAAAACAAAAACGGAAAAAAACAACTTTCATATATTTTGTTGCTGTCCTGTGAAGCTGCCAGCTTTGCTAAAGTGAAAAAGAGAGTTCTGTTCTTCCCCTCTAAGTGCAGTGGAATGTGCCACTGTCACTTCCTGAATCCTTCCAGAGCAGGAGAGAGGCACAGAGAGCAGTGTTTCACCCACATCTTATTAAAGTAAGATTTTACTGATAGGGATTCTGTTAGTGAAAATGCTAATTTAATGAATGTGGTTTAGTGTTTGTTTACTCTTTTACAGCAGGGTCATTTTTGTATTTTGTTTACTCAAACTTTACACCCACTAACTTAGCAGCTTGCCTCTGTACTTCACACTAAATTTCTGAACTCTCTGTAGCTCTGCTGTTTTATTACTTTAAAATGCTGTGGTCCCTCTCCCCCCCCCCCCTTGTGTGTGTGTGTGTGTCTCTCTCTCTATATATCTAGCCATCTCTCTCCTTATGTGTTGTTCTCCCCCATGGTCTCTTTCTCTCTCTGTCTCTCTTCCTCCCCCATGGTCTCTTTCTCTCTCTGTCTCTCTTCCTCCCCCATGGTCTCTTTCTCTGTCTCTCTTCCTCCCCCTCTGACTCTCATCCCTTATGTAATGAAAGAATCTATAAGCATAATTTGCAGCATTAAAGTAAAACGTATGTTTTAAACATATTTTAATGGGCATGGATTTCTAGATCTCATAATCAGAGCAAGCATTGTGTTATCTGGCAAGAGTTTCTGTTACAATCCTTTTAGACTAAAATCAGATGTTTACTAAGTTGACCAGTTTTCCAAGACACCATTTAAAGGGACATGAAACCCATATGAAACCCATATGCAAATTTAAATAACTTTCCAATTTACATCTAATATCTAATTTTCTTCATTATTTTGATGTCCTTTGTTGAAAATCATATCTAAATATGCTCAGTAGCTGCTGATTGGTGGCTGCACATAGATACCTCATGTGATTGGCTCACCCATGTGCATTGCTATTTCTTCAACAAAGGATATCTAAAGAATGAAGGCGTATCCTGCCACTGCCTCACCAGCCTCTGATGTCACTGCACGTCACGGAAATACCTCACTGTTAATTTTTGAAACGTGTTTTCATTACATTTTTATAAAAATAAGGAGAAAACATCAACTTATAAAAAGCAAGATTTATGCACATATTTTCATTTGTAATAAAAAAACGAAGGCACATTATTATGTCATAGTTTCCTTTGTTAAACATATTGTCACATTTAAATTATACTTTGAATGTCATTTTTCTTTATTCATTTTCAGTTTGTTTGCATGACTGCCATTATGTCATTTGCAAAAATGATTTATTGCCATTAAAAAAGAAACAACTTAATTGTTTATTATTATAAATGACACAGAGGTATTTGAGTGCGAAGAGCTATTTCCTTTATTATGAGCTACAAAGATTTATAAACCTTTACTTCCACATAGAAAATATGTAAATCATTTTAAACAGTAAAATATATATTTGGCCATTTTATATTCAAATGAAAGAAAAATATAAACTGTTAGACCTAGATTTGGAGTTTGGCGTTAGCCGTGAAAACCAGCGTTAGAGGCTCCTAACGCTGGTTTTAGGCTACCACCGGTATTTGGAGTCACTCAAAATAGGGTCTAACGCTCACTTTTCATCCGCGACTTTTCCATACCGCAGATCCCCTTACGTCAATTGCGTATCCTATCTTTTCAATGGGATCTTTCTAACTCCGGTATTTAGAGTCGTTTCTGAAGTGAGCGTTAGACATCTAACGACAAAACTCCAGCCGCAGGAAAAAAGTCAGTAGTTAAGAGCTTTCTGGGCTAACGCCGGTTTATAAAGCTCTTAACTACTGTGCTCTAAAGTACACTAACAACCATAAACTACCTATGCACCCCTAAACCGAGGTCCCCCCACATCGCCGACACTCTAATAATTTTTTTTAACCCCTAATCTGCCGACCGCCACCTACGTTATCCTTATGTACCCCTAATCTGCTGCCCCTAACACAGCCGACCCCTGTATTATATTTATTAACCCCTAACCTGCCCCCCACAACGTCGCCTCCACCTACCTACACTTATTAACCCCTAATCTGCCGACCGCAAAGCGCCGCCACCTACGTTATCCTTATGTACCCCTAATCTGCTGCCCCTAACACCGCCGACCCCTATATTATATTTATTAACCCCTAATCTGCCCCCCTCAACGTCGCCTCCACCTGCCTACACTTATTAACCCCTAATCTGCCGACCGGACCTGAGCGCTACTATAATAAAGTTATTAACCCCTAATCCGCCTCACTAACCCTATAATAAATAGTATTAACCCCTAATCTGCCCTCCCTAACATCGCCGACACCTAACTTCAATTATTAACCCCTAATCTGCCGACCGGAGCTCACCGCTATTCTAATAAATGTATTAACCCCTAAAGCTAAGTCTAACCCTAACACTAACACCCCCCTAAGTTAAATATAATTTAAATCTAACGAAATAAATTAACTCTTATTAAATAAATTATTCCTATTTAAAGCTAAATACTTACCTGTAAAATAAACCCTAATATAGCTACAATATAAATTATAATTATATTATAGCTATTTTAGGATTAATATTTATTTTACAGGTAACTTTGTATTTATTTTAACCAGGTACAATAGCTATTAAATAGTTAAGAACTATTTAATAGCTAAAATAGTTAAAATAATTACAAATTTACCTGTAAAAGCAATCCTAACCTAAGTTACAATTAAACACTATACTATCAATAAATTAATTAAATAAACTACCTACAATTACCTACAATTAACATAACACTACACTATCAATAAATTAATTAAATACAATTCCTACAAATAAATACAATTAAATAAACTTGCTAAAGTACAAAAAATAAAAAAGAACTAAGTTACAAAAAATAAAAAAATAATTTACAAACATTATAAAAAATATTACAATTTTAAGCTAATTACACCTACTCTAAGCCCCCTAACAAAATAAAAAATGCCCTACCCTATTCTAAAATAAAAATAGAAAAGCTCTTTTACCTTACCAGCCCTTAAAAGGGCCTTTTGCGGGGCATGCCCCAAAGAATTCTGCTCTTTTGCCTGTAAAAAAAAACATACAATACCCCCCCCAACATTACAACCCACCACCCACATACCCCTAATCTAACCCAAACCCCCCTTAAATAAACACTAAGCCCCTGAAGATCTTCCTACCTTGTCTTCACCTCACCGGGTTCAACGATCTGTCCAGAAGAGCTCCTCCGATGTCCTGATCCAAGCCCAAGCGGGGGGCTGAAGAGGTCCATGATCCAGCTGGAGTCTTCATCCAAGCGGGAGCTGAAGAGGTCCATGATCCGGATGAAGTCTTCTATCAACGGCATCTTCAATCTTCTTTCTTCCGGATCCATCTTGCAGACCTCCGACGCGGAACATCCTGCTGGCCCGACGGACTAACGACGAATGACGGTTCCTTTAAGGGACGTCATCCAAGATGGCGTCCCTCGAATTCCGATTGGCTGATAGGATTCTATCAGCCAATCGGAATTAAGGTAGGAATATTCTGATTGGCTGATGGAATCAGCCAATCAGAATCAAGTTCAATCCGATTGGCTGATCCAATCAGCCAATCAGATTGAGCTCGCATTCTATTGGCTGATCGGAACAGAATCCTATCAGCCAATCGGAATTCGAGGGACGCCATCTTGGATGACGTCCCTTAAAGGAACCGTCATTCGTCGTTAGTCCGTCAGGCCAGCAGGATGTTCCGCGTCGGAGGTCTGCAAGATGGATCCGGAAGAAAGAAGATTGAAGATGCCGTTGATAGAAGACTTCATCCGGATCATGGACCTCTTCAGCTCCCGCTTGGATGAAGACTTCATCCGGATCATGGACCTCTTCAGCTCCCGCTTGGATGAAGACTTCAGCCGGATCATGGACCTCTTCAGCCCCCCGCTTGGGCTTGGATCAGGACATCGGAGGAGCTCTTCTGGACAGATCGTTGAACCCGGTGAGGTGAAGACAAGGTAGGAAGATCTTCAGGGGCTTAGTGTTAGGTTTATTTAAGGGGGGTTTGGGTTAGATTAGGGGTATGTGGGTGGTGGGTTGTAATGTTGGGGGGCTTGGGTATTGTATGTTTTTTTTTACAGGCAAAAGAACTGAATTCTTTGGGGCATGCCCCGCAAAGGGCCCTGTTCAGGGCTGGTAAGGTAAAAGAGCTTTGAACTTTAGTTATTTAGAATAGGGTAGGGCATTTTTTTATTTTGGGGGTCTTTGTTATTTTATTAGGGGGCTTAGAGTAGGTGTAATTAGTTTAAAATTGTTGTAATATTTTTCTTATGTTTGTAAATATTTTTTTATTTTTTGTAACTTAGTTCTTTTTTATTTTTTGTACTTTAGCAAGTTTATTTAATTGTATTTATTTGTAGGAATTGTATTTAATTAATTTATTGATAGTGTAGTGTTAGGTTAATTGTAGGTAATTGTAGGTAGTTTATTTAATTAATTTATTGATAGTATAGTGTTAGGTTTAATTGTAACTTAGGTTAGGATTTCTTTTACAGGTAAATTTGTAATTATTTTAACTATTTTAGCTATTAAATAGTTCTTAACTATTTAATAGCTATTGTACCTGGTTAAAATAAATACAAAGTTACCTGTAAAATAAATATTAATCCTAAAATAGCTATAATATAATTATAATTTATATTGTAGCTATATTAGGATTTATTTTACAGGTAAGTATTTAGCTTTAAATAGGAATAATTTATTTAATAAGAGTTAATTTATTTCGTTAGATTTAAATTATATTTAACTTAGGGGGGTGTTAGTGTTAGGGTTAGACTTAGCTTTAGGGGTTAATACATTTATTAGAATAGCGGTGAGCTCCGGTCGGCAGATTAGGGGTTAATAAGTGTAGGCAGGTGGAGGCGACGTTGTGGGGGGGCAGATTAGGGGTTAATAAATATAATATAGGGGTCGGCGATGTTAGGGAAGCAGATTAGGGGTACATAGGGATAATGTAAGTAGCGGCGGTTTACGGAGCGGCAGATTAGGGGTTAATAATAATATGCAGGGGTCAGCGATAGCGGGGGCGGCAGATTAGGGGTTAATAAGTGTAAGGTTAGGGGTGTTTAGACTCGGGGTACATGTTAGAGTGTTAAGTGCAGACGTAGGAAGGGTTACCGCATAGCAAACAATGGGGCTGCGTTAGGAGCTGAACGCGGCTTTTTTGCAGGTGTTAGGTTTTTTTTCAGCTCAAACAGCCCCATTGTTTCCTATGGGGGAATCGTGCACTAGCACGTTTTTGAGGCTGGCCGTGTCCGTAAGCAACTCTGGTATCGAGAGTTGAAGCTGCGTTAAAAATGCTCTACGCTCCTTTTTTGGAGCCTAACGCAGCCATTCTGTGGACTCTCAATACCAGAGTAATTTTTATGGTGCGGCCAGAAAAAAGCCGGCGTTAGTTTTTCGGGTCGTTACCGACAAAACTCCAAATCTAGCCGTTAGTAACTTAAATTATACTTACGTATTTATATTTTATATCGTTTTTTTGCGTGCAACATAAATAGTGCACGTATTACGAGTTGAAAGTAAACAAAAAAGTTGCACAAAACACATCAAAAATTCATTAAATAGTACAGTTACATTCATATTAGCTATATTAGATAAAAAATATTTAGAAAAAAAATTGTATTAAAAATATTCAAGGGCTCAAAGATATGAGGTCTCAGGTGTTATAAAAAAAAAGTCTGCAAAGGGCTTTAACATAGAGATACATACATATACTTGTCCAAATATGTGTATGTATAAATATATGTATATATGTCTGTACATATGTATTTAAGTATTTATGTGTTTACTGTATATGTACTGTGCATATTTCACATTCCAATGTTCATTTATCTATATATACAACTATACCTGTATATCTGTTTTATGACTTTTATGCTCTTGAAAAAGGTGGAATGAGCTGCTGAAACGCGTAGAGCAAATAAACTTTGCTTTTATTTTTGAGCCAATAAAGTTTGCTTGTGCAATATTTTCCGTAAAAAAGCTGTATCTCACGTGTTTACAATGGCTGATTGTTGAACAACTTAATCTTGTGAGTACTTCACTTTAGTATTCAGTTTTGGTGGATATACTATACCTTTGTGAGTGTTTCCATAGTGTGTGATTACAAGGAATAGTTTTCTTTGGAATACTCTGAGACGGTGCATCAAACCAAAGATTCCTGAACTTAGACCTGTGCCTCCTCTATCGAAAAAACATAGATATGTATTTTACATTAACAGTATCAGATATATAAAATATGTATTTAATAATATAAAGTACATTAATTTCTATTTGCAGAACATATGAATGTAAAATATGTGTAACGCGCATCGGGGTTCCAAACTTAGGACAAACGCGATTGGGTTAGCACACACGAAGGATTGCTATATTTAACGCACATTGTTGAAATATTAAATATAAAAAATATATATATATAAAAAAAAATTATATAAAATTATTATACATACTGTGAAATATTCTATATAATCCATAGAATATCTATCTATTTCTTTTTTTTTACAGAATGTTTATTTTTTAATAATTTTTATTAATATTTTTAATATTTTATATTTAATATTTCAATAATGTGCATTGAAGATAGCAATTCTACATGTGCGCTAGCCCAACCGAGTTAGTCCTAAATTGCTAACCCGACTGCGTTAGTCCTAAATTGTGAACCCTGAAGCAAGTTATGTATATTTTATATTCCTATGTTTTTCACATAGAAAATAATGTGCTTTCTATTATTAAATATACATTTCTATTTATATTAGATACTGTTCATGTAAAATACATATCTATACTTATATATCTATAGGAATAGATATACAGGTATAGGTATATATCGATATATATAGAAAAATAGGATTCGAGCTACTGAAATTCTATTGGCTATTCAAATCAGCCAATAGAATTTCAGTAGCTCTCATCCTATTGGCTGATTTGAACAGCCAATAGGATTTAAGCAGCCCTAATTCCTATTGGCTGATTAAAATTTTTCATCAAATAGGAATGCAATGGTACCTCCAGTATTAAAGGGGTACCTTGCATTTGAATCCTCAGTGTGCAGCAGACGATCGCATGAAGAGGACCTCCACATCAGATTGATGGCCCTCCACCTGGACCTCCACCTTGGACCCTCGCCTGGACCTCTGCCTTGGACCTTTGCCTGGACCTCTGCCTCCATGCATCGACCGCTCTGCACGGATGAAGAAGATGCCGGTCCTGCGATGAATAAAGATGGAGCTGCCTGGAGGAAGATGGAGCCACCGGGCTGATCCTTCAAGTGGGACTTCAGCAACTGTGAGTACCTAAAGAGGGATTTGTGTTTTTTAAAGTTTTTTGGGTGTTTTTTTTTTTAGATTAGGGGTTGGGCATTTCTTAAAAGAGCTAAATGCCCTTTTCAGGGCAATGGGTAGATTATTTTTTTTAGATAGTTTTTTTTATTTTGTGGGTTTGGGGGGTGGGGGTTTGTAATGTTAGTGGGTATTTGTATTTTTTCAGGTAAAAGAGCTGTTTAACTTAGGGCAATGCCCTACAAAAGGCCCTTTTAAGGGATAATGGTAGTTTATTATAGATTAGGTTTATTTTATTTTGGGGTGTTTTTTTTAAATGGGTATTAGAATAGGAATAATTGTTATTATTTTGGATAATTTGTTTGTTATTTTGTGTAATGTTTTTTTTTTCTGTTTTGGGGTGGGTTTTTCTTTTTAGAATAGCCTTTTTTTTTTTTAATGGGCAGCAAAAGAGCTCAATGTCCTTTTAAGGGCAATGCCCATACAAATGCTCTTTTCAGGGCAATGGGTAGATTAGGTTTTACGTTATTTTCATTTTGTTGGTTTGGGGGGTGGTGGTTTGTATACTGTTAGGGGGTGTTTGTTTTTCTTTTGAAGAAAAATAGCTGATATCTTTAGGTCAATGCCCTACAAAAGGCTCTTTAAAGGCCCTTAGTAGTTTATTATAGATTAGGTTTTTTTATTTTGCAGTGATTTTTTACATTTTTTTTTAAAGGGTATTAGAATAGGAATAATTTTTATTGTTTTGGATAATTTTATTTGTTATTTTTTGTAATGGTAGGTTTTTTATTTTTTGTAATGTTAGGTTTTAGTGTAAGGCAGCTTAGGTTTTATTTCACAGGTAAGTTTGTATTTAATTTAACTAGGTAGTTAGTAAATAGTTAATAACTATTTACTAACTAGTCTACCTAGTTAAAATAAATACAAACTTAGCTGTGAAATAAAAATAAAACCTAAGCTAGCTACAATATAACTATTAGTTATTTTATTTCACAGGTAAGTAAGTATTTAGTTTTAAATAGGAATTATTTAGTTAATAATCGTAAGTTTAATTTAGCTATATTTTAATTATGTTCAAGTTAGGGGGTGTTAGGGTTATGTTAGGGTTACGGTTAGGTTTAGGGGTTAATATAGTATAATTTAGGTTGCTGTTATGTGGGAGGCTGACGGTTTAGGGGTTAATAGGTTTATTTAGTGGTAGTGATGTGCAAGGCCAGAGGTTTAGGGGTTAAAGGGACATTTTACTAAAAAATGTTCTCCCCTATAATTTGTTCCCAATGACCCACTTTACCTGCTGGAGTGTATTAAATTGTTTACAAGTATTTCCATTAACCTTATATTGGCATTTGAATTAGTTTATTTAGTCTGTGGTATCCCCACCCATCCTGAAAGTTTTTGGTCACAAGGCCAAGCTGTATTAACACAGCCAGTAGAAGAAATTACACTCCCAGTGGGTTATAGAAGAGATAAGGTAATAAAATGCTAATTTTCCATTGTTCTCTCCAAGTATTGGTGATTGGTTTATGGACAGATATAAGATAAAGTAGCAGGTATATTTACACAATGTGATAAAGTAATGAGATCTGATTTTACCTACAAGCTCAACCCATTTTATTAGGTTGTGGCTTCAAAACACAAAATCAGCTGATTCATATACACAAATAAGCCTTAAAAAAAGCAAATCTCATACATTATATACTCAGCAGCTGGTAAATAAAGTAATTGGAAACACATTAAAGGAACAGTCAAGTAAAAAAAAAACTTTCATGATTTAAATAGGGCATATAATTTTAAACAACTTTCCAATTTACTTTTATTACAAATTGTGCTTTGTTCTCGTGGTATTCTTAGTTGAAAGCTAAACCTAGGAGGTTCTTTGCTAATTTCTTAGACCTTGAAGGCCGCCTCTAATCTGAAAGCATTTTGACAGTTTTTCACCACTAGAGGGCATTAGTTCATGTGTTTTATAGCGATAACATTGAGCTCAGGCACGTGAAGCTCCTAGGAGTCAGCACTGATTGGCTAAAAATGCATGTCTGTCAAAAGAACTGAAATAAGGGGGCTGTTTGCAGAGGCATAGATACAAGGTATTCACAGAGGTAAAAAGTGTATTATTAAAACTGTGTTGGTTATGCAAAACTGGGGAATGGGTAATAAAGGGATTATCTATCTTTTTAAACAACACAAATTCTGGTGTTTACTGTCCCTTTAAGGGAAAAATAATTTTATAGTATACTGTCCCTTTAAAAACCTTATTTAGTGGTGGCGATGTTGGGGAGCGGCGGAATAGGGGGTTAATAGATTTATTATAGTGTGGGCAATGTTGGGGTGCAGGGTAATAGGGGTTAATAATGGTGTAATCTTATAGCGCTGCGTGTGGTGACCTCTAGCTCCTGACTATAGTGGGTCCCCAAATACCCACTGGAAGATTAAGGAATATAAGAATAGTTAGATAGGAGCGCCAAAAGTAGGCAAGGTCTTGTAGGATTGTAGTGTGATGTATGATACTAGACTATAGGTAAAAATAACATTCAATAGATCGTGTATTATATGTGTGGACAAGTCTCAAGGTAAAAGTATAGCACAAGAACAAACTTTGAGGTTTTATGCATAGATATCATAAAAAACTCAGCGGATTTGTTTACAAAGTATTGTAAAATTTATTACACTCGACACAAGGTATCATAAAATATAAAACATAAAAATAATTATATACATGGATCCATCTGGACAAAATCTTATACTGTATAAAACATATCGTGATCTGTCTAAAACACATGACGCTATTAAAAGAATTCAATTTGTATGTGAGCCTCACACTTGAGAATAGGTGAAGCTACAGTGGAAGTGTGGTCACACTTATATGTGACCACGCTGATACAATCGACACTAAAAGAATACAACTGTAAAAATGTTATACGTGAGCACGTAGATATCTTCTAACAAATAAAACTGTTATAAGTACATACAAAGATACATATGAGTTTAGACCATATATGTGATATGAAATCAAAAATGTGATATGAAATCAAAAATTTCCAGTGAATGTCATTTAGGAATGATAGTAGCAGGTTACGTAGTGGACGATGATGTGGACGTAGTGTATCAGAAGTTTAGTTCCAAAAAGGGAGGGTTTAAAAGGATTGTCAAGGAACGTGATCCAAAAAATAGTTAAACCAAAAAATACAAATGTATATATAGAAAATGTGATCCGCAAAAATGTGCAAAGATAAAAATGGAAAAAAAAAAAAAATAAATAAAAAAAAAATAAAAAAAATGTTAATCAATCCGATGTTGTGAAAATAGATCAATCCAATGTTGTGAAAATAGATCAAAAATAGTGAAAAAATGTGAAAAAATGTGAGCAACTAGAGTGTACACAGACTAGTAAAAAACTTAAAAATGTGGTGAAGGATTTGTATGTTCCTGGACTTTGCTCCGTTTGTTGGAGTGTCCCTGTAGTTGTAATCTTAACAATGGAGGATGCGTGGAAATGAAGATATGAGGATAAAAATATGAAGATAAAAAATGTGAAAAAATATATATAAAATATATAAAATATAAAAAATAATAATCTGGAAAATCCTCAAGACCTGTGAATAAAGAATAATAACATAGTGTGATACCGTCTAAATGTTTTTTTTTTTCCCCATTTTTATCTTTGCACATTTTTGCAGATCACATTTTTTTTTAACTATTTTTTGGATCACGTTCCTTGACAATCCTTTTAAACCCTCTCTTTTTGGAACTAAACTTCTGATACACTACGTCAACATCATCGTCCACTACGTAACCTGCTACTATCATTCCTAAATGACATTCACTGGCAATTTTTGATTTCATATCACATTTTTGATTTCATATAACATATATGGTCTAAAGTCATATGTATCTTTGTATGTACTTATAACAGTTTTATTTGTTAGAAGATATCTACGTGCTCACGTATAACATTTTTACAGTTGTATTCTTTTAGTGTTGATTGTATCAGCGTGGTCACATATAAGTGTGACCACACTTCCACTGTAGCTTCACCTATTCTCAAGTGTGAGGCTCACATACAAATTGAATTCTTTTAATAGCGTAATCTGTTTTAGACAGATCAGGATATGTTTTATACAGTATAAGATTTTGTCCACATGGATCCATGTATATAATTATTTTTATGTTTTATATTTTATGATACCTTGTGTCGAGTGTAATAAATTTTACAATACTTTGTAAACAAATCCGCAGAGTTTTTTTATGATATCTATGCATAAAACCTCAAAGTTTGTTCTTGTGCTATACTTTTACCTTGAGACTTGTCCACACATATAATACACGATCAATTGAATGTTATTTTTACCTATAGTCTAGTATCATATATCACACTACAATCCTACAAGACCTTGCCTACTTTTGGCGCTCCTATCTAACTATTCTTAAATAGGGGTTAATAACTTTAGTAAAGTGGCGGCGATATCGGGAGCGGCAGATTAGGGGTTAATAACATTATTTAGGTATCAGCGATGTTGGGGACATGTCAGGGTGCCAGGAATCAGACTGAGACGAGAAGTGCAAAAATAATCACAAGTTGCGGGAGGACAGCCAAACTCTCTCACCAACCTGGTAGGAAGGTGCGGGCAGACGCCTACAATCAGCCTGGAACTTTTGGCGCTGCATAGAACGATGAAGGCAATCCTGAATCTGCACCCACGTGGAACGGAGTTGCCGGAGATGCTCCTCCAAAGCCGGAATACCCTGAGACATGAATGAATCGGGCAACAAGGATGGTTGAAACCCATAATTTGCCATGGACGGGGATAACTTGGAGGAAGCATTAATAGCACTATTACGAGCAAACTCTGCCCAAGGTAACAGTTCAGACCAATTATTGTGGTGATCTGAGACATAGCAATGGAGGAACTGTTCCAGAGCTTTATTAGACCGTTCCGCAGCCCCATTGGATTGAGGGTGATATGCTGAGGAGAAGGAAAGCTGGATCCCCATTTGAGCACAAAAGGAACGCCAAAATCTGGAGACAAACTGGCTACCCCGGTCCGACACTATCTCCTTGGGTAACCCATGTAAACGGAAGACCTCCCGGGCAAAAATCGAAGCAAGCTCCTGAGCGGTAGGCAGCTTCATCAAGGGAATGCAATGTGACATTTTAGAAAAACGGTCAACCACCATAAGGATAATAGTATTACCATTGGAAAAAGGGAGCTCGACAATGAAGTCCATGGAAAGATGTGTCCAAGGACGCTCACCATTAGCAATAGGTTGAAGAAGACCCACAGGAAGATGTCAAGGAGTCTTATTCTGTGCACAAACTGAGCAGGAGGCAACATACGCAGCAATATCAGAACAAAGACGTGGCCACCAGAATTGTCGAGTGACAGACCAAATAATTTGGTTCTTGCCTGGGTGACCTGCGGCTTTAGGATAGTAGTAAGTGTGCAAAAGTTTAGTTCGAAGATTCTCAGGAACAAAACACTTACCACTAGGTTTCTCAGGAGGTGCATTGGTTTGTGCGGCCAGGATCTCCTCCCCCAAGGGAGAAGTCAAATTAGTACATATGGTAGCCAAAATATGGTCAGGAGGTATAACTGGAGTAGGTACAGACTCCTCCTTGGACAGAGGCGAAAATTGTCGAGAGAGGGCATCAGCCCTAACATTCTTACTACCAGGCAGGTAGGAGACCACATAATTAAACCGAGACAAAAATAGTGCCCATCTGGCCTGTCGGGGCGACAAACGTTTTGCTTCAGATAGATAAGTTAAATTCTTGTGGTCAGTAAGAATGAGCACTGGCACACTAGTACCCTCAAGAAGATGCCTCCATTCCTTGAGTGCCAAAATTATGGCCAGTAATTCCCTGTCGCCAATTTCATAATTGCACTCCGCTGGAGACAATTTCTTAGAGAAGAAACCACACAGATGCAAGGAACCGTCAGGCGTAGGACGTTGAGACAAGAGGGCACCTACTCCAGTCTCAGACACATCGACCTCAAGAACGAAAGGCAGGACAGGGTTAGGATGACCCAGAACTGGAGCGGCAGCAAAGGCAGTCTTAAGACTATCAAAGGCCTTAGGCAGTAGGTGACCAATGGAGTGGATAATGCTCTTTACGGGTTATGTCAGTGATAGGTTTGACCAAGGAAGAAAAGTTTTTAATAAACTTTCTATACTAATTGGCGAACCCCAAAAAACGTTGAATAGACCGAAGACCAACTGGGCGAGGCCACTGCAGAACTGCAGATAACTTGTCAGGATCCAATGGAGAACCCTGCAACGGAGATAACATAACCTAGGTATGTTACTTGAGTCTTATGGAACTCACATTTCTCGAGTTTACAAAACAGGCCCTTCTCACGTAGTCTCTGAAGAACCTGTGTAACATCAGAACGATGAGCCTCAAGTGTGGGTGAGTGTATGAGGATGTCATCTAAGTACACTACAACACACTGTTGCAACATATCTCGTAGGACATCATTAATAAATTCCTGAAAAACAGCAGGAGCATTACATAGGCCAAAGGGCTTTACAAGATACTCATAATGCCCGATCCTGTGTTAAATGCTGTTTTCCATTCGTGACCCTCCTTAATCCTAACAAGATTGTACGCTCCTCTCAAATCAAGTTTAGGAAAGACCGTAGCTCCCTTGAGGCGGTCAAAGAGTTCCATAATGAGCAGAATAGGGTAAGCATTCTTAATGGTAAGACGATTAAGACCCCTATAATCGATACATGGTCTTAACTCGCCACCCTTTTTCTTTACAAAGAAGAAGCCAGCCCCTGCAGGAGAGCAGGATTTGCGGATAATTCCCCATGACAGAGCATCGGCAACATACTCCTCCATAGCACAATTCTCTGCAACAGACAGAGGGTACACCCAGCCCCGAGGAGGAATGGCTCCGGTTTGCAGGTCTATGGTACAATCGTAAGACTGGTGAGGAGGCAACGTACCGGCACGCACCTTGTCAAACACGTCTAGGAACTCTCGGTACTCCTCTGGCAATTGAGATACTGAAGAAGTGCACAAGACTTTAACTGGTTTCCGAAGACAAGTGGAAATACATTGCAGGGACCACAACAAAATTTCGGGACCTGCGCCAGTCGAGACTGGGATTGTGCTTTTGAAGCCAGGGATAACCCAGAACAACCGGAAAATGCGGAGAGTTTATCACCTGGAACTGGAAGGTTTCAAAATGGAGAGCCCCAACAGCCATGGACAACGGAGCAGTTTCATAAGTAACGAGAGCGGGCTGAAGGGGCCTGCCATCAATGGCCTCAATAGCAAGCGGAATGGACCGAGGCAAAACAGGAATGGAGTGCTTTGATACAAAAGCACTGTCAATGAAATAGCCCGCAGCACCGGAGTCAACAAGAGCCTGAGTGACTATGGAGGAGTCCACCCAGGAAAGGACAACTGACCAAAGGTTTCTCCTTAAGCAGTTCCGGGGACGAGGATAAACCATCCAAGGTCTGCCCCCGACAGGACCTTAGGTGTGAGCGTTTCCCAGCCGTGTAGGACAAGACTTCAAAAGGTGGCCCTGTAACCCACAATAGGGGCAGAGCCCCTCCCTCCTCCTAAAGGCCCTCTCCGCCACGGAGAGACGCGTGAATCCCAACTGCTTTGGCTCAGCAGTACCTGGTGACTCGGGACCAGGAGGCATGGGGGGAGAGGGAGGCATGGGTGGGAACGAACACGTAGGAGACAACGTAACAGGAGGCTTCCGCAAGAACTCCTTGAAAGAGGGCCTCCCTCTGAGTCTGATGTCAATTAGGATCAAAAAAGACACCTCGAGATCCTCTGGTAAATCTCTGGCAGCAACTTCGTCTTTAATCGCATCAGAGAGCCCATGAAAGAAGGCGGCAACAAGGGCTTCATTGTTCCAACCTACCTCTGCAGCAAGCATACAGAACTCAATAGCATACTGAGCAACAGATCTTGTACCTTGCTGAATGGACATGAGTTGTTTAGCAGCAGAGGAGGAGCGAGCCGGAACATCAAATACCCTTCGAAAGGAGGCCACAAATTCAGGGTAATTTGAAATCACAGGTTTATTAGTCTCCCACAAGGGATTAGCCCAGGCAAGAGCTGTGTCAGAGAGTAACAAGATGAGAAATCCCACCTTAGCTCTGTCAGAGGGAAATGCCTGAAGTAACATCTCAAAGTAAATGCCCACCTGGTTCAAAAACCCTCTGCACTGAATAGGATCACCTCCATATCGCTGAGGTAGAGGTGCAGAACCGGACATGCTCCTGGTAGGCATAGGTGCAGCAGCGGAAACAGGAGCAGCCATAACTTGCCGGACACTTTGGTCCAAATGTGCAGTGCGAGTCAGCAGGGTTTGCAGGGCTAGTGCAAATTGATCCAAGCTGTGATCCTGTTCATCCATCCTGGGAATGATGGCAGGTAAAGGTTGATTATTAGCACCATCAGGATTCATGGCCTTTGCGTAATGTCAGGGTGTCAGGAATCAGACTGAGACGAGAAGTGCAAAAATAATCACACCTTTATTCATAGCAAAAAATAATAAAATGTCCACAAGTCCAATAACAAGCCAGGAGTCAAAACCAGAGCTGGTAGTCAGACGAGTCGAGTCAGGAGCCAAAGTGAATAGTCAGACGAGCCGGAATCAGGAACAAGGAAAACAGCAGTCAGGAACAAGCCAGGGATCAGGAACCAGGAAGGACGTCAGGCAGCCAGGTAATACACAGCAACTCTCACAAACAGGTCTGAGACAACGCGAAGGCAAAGCATACTGAACAGAGGCCCTTTAAATAATAAGTGATGACATCACAATTCTGAGACTGCATCCTGTCTCACATGTATGATGCACACCAGTCTGGCCATAAAAGGAAGTGCAGGAAATGAGCAGCATCCCCCACAATGCACCATAGTCAGGAAGAGAGGTGAGTAAAATGGCTGCCCGCAGCACATGGCAAACAACAGGGAAAAAACCCTGACAGGACGACAGATTAGGGGTGTTTAGACGTGGAGTTTATGTTAGGGTGTTAGGTTTAAACATAACCTTTTTTCCCCCAATAGACATCAATGGGGCTGCGGTACGGAGCTTTTGATTCTGCGATCGCAGGTGTTAGGTTTTTTCTAACATTGATGTCCATGGGGAAAGTGTGCACGAGCAAGTCAAAACAGAGCTTGTATTTTGTGCGGTATGGAGCTCAACGCAACCATATCGCACGCACAAGCCAGCTGTTTCAAAACTTGTGATGGCTGTGCTATAGAGGGTGAAATAACGTAACTTTTGTTGCGTTCGTTAAATTCCCTATAGCGTGCATAACTCGTAATCTACCTGTATGTGAGGAACACTGGAATGTGAAATTTTCATAACTCCTGCCGGATTAGTGTGCAAGTATAGGTGTCACAATATTTTGTTAGCGCTCTCCAGGTGTTATGTCTTAAATTAAAGACTTTGTTAATAAGATTCTGTAACTTGATATGAAATAAAGGTTGTGTTGCTCTTTTATGATCTAAGCAGAAAATGAAGTTTTGAATTATCTGCATAGGCAATGTGAGCAAATTATTATGAAATCTTATTACAGACCATAAGTAAGTATTCAGATTGGAGTTAAAATCTGTATAGGTAGAATGCTTGTGCAGTAATACATATGATAATCTCAGGTTCAGAGAAAAGTCTTAAGGTATTCCACTTCCTGTCTTCACGCACACACACACTCAAACTAAAATATATACAAATCCAGTCAAATCTCACAATCCAAGTAATTCAGTATATGTAAGGTAAATCTTTAAGTAAGAATTATAGCAAGCTGAGATACAATACTGAGTTTGGTAACAGGTACAGCTGTATGAGAGATAATGAAAGTTCAAAGCAGGTTCGGTCATATGAATTAAATATGCGTATTGACAAAGGTAAGTATGACAAGCATAAGCATATAATTGTTCCCAGTTGTTAACTTGTGTAGTATACGATACCCAACCACTTTGAAGAGGAGCTCTGAAAGATCACAGCCGTTAGCGGTCAGAGGCTGTGTGTGTGTGCGGCTTAGTTCCGGGACACAGAGAGAGAAGATCCGGCGTCGTTGTGATAAGGTTAAAAAATAGAAAGTTCAAAAAGGACTGTAGTTGAATCCAATGAATCTTTAGAGGTACAAGTATAGAACTTGTCGAGGTATGACCTGAAGGATGAAAACTAGACGCTAACAAGTGTTAGCAAACAAGACACTTCAATTTTCAGGCAAGGAATGATAGTAGATTGCCACCTTATAAAGGGAGGAGAATAAGCTGGGAGGGGATAGCCCTTAAAGGGATATCACAGTTCCCCCCCCCTCAAGGAACCACCCCCGAGGACCCCAAAGAAGGTCTCCCAGGATAACGTAAGTGAAAGTTTCTCACCAATCGGGGAGCATGAATGTCAGTAGAGAGTTGCCAGGAATTATCCTCGGATCCGTAAGCCTTCCATTTAACCAAATACTCTAGATCTACGTCGTAATCTAGAGTCCAGAATAGACTCAACTTCAAATTCTTCCTGATTGTTAACAAGAATAGGTGATGGATGAGACTGACCATGAGTAGAAGGGTCAGCGGTATAAGGTTTCAAAAGCGATACATGAAATGTAGGATGGATTTTATAAGATTCAGGTAATAGTAACCTAACAGCGTTAGGATTAACAATTTTGTCAATAGAAAAGGGTCCAATAAATTGATTAGCTAACTTTTTACAAGGAACTTGTAATTTGAGATTTCTTACAGACAATAAAACTTGATCCCCTATTTGGTATGGTGGACTTGGTCGGTGATGTTGATCATAGTAACGCTTTTGATAATTTTTTGCGTTTGATAAATGAGATTTTAGAATGTCTAACCTTTCCTGAAGGTTATTTGTAAATTCTTTGGCATAAGGGGAACTAACCTCAGTCTTTGTAACAGATATGGTGTTTGGGTTATACCCATAAGTGGCAAAAAAGGGTGTCATCTTAATGGAAGCTGAAAGAGAATTGTTGTACGAGAATTCTGCCATTGGAAGATAAGTTATCCAATCATCTTGTAAGTGGGTGATGAAACATCTTAGGTATTGTTCTAACGTTTGATTTACTCTTTCAGTTAAGCCATTGGTCTGTGCGTGAAATGCTGTGGAATATCTAGAGTCAACTTTAATTAGTTTGCATAAAGATTTCCAGAAAGAAGAGGTAAACTGTGTCCCTCTGTCAGTGATGATTATATCGGGTAACCCATGTAATTTTACTATATAATCCAAAAATGTTTTAGCAGTAATTAATGCTGAAGGTAAACCTTTCAAAGGTATGAAATGTGCAAGACGTGTTAAATGATCAATTACCACTAAAATTGTAGTAAAATGTTGTGAGTTAGGGAGGTCGACAATAAAATCCATGGAAATGGTACTCCATGGCTTATCTGGAATTGGCAGAGGTGTTAAGAGGCCTATAGGTTTTTTTATGTTCAATCTTATTTCTTGCACACACGTCACAATTAGATACATAATTGTAAATTGTGTGATTCATCTCTGGCCACCAGAAAGTTCTTCTGGTTATTTCAATGGTTTTTTGAATACCAGGATGACCAGATAGGGTTCCATCATGGGTTTGTTTTAAGATGGAGCTTCTGAGTGTTTGGGGTATAAACAGTTGAGAGTTATGATAATATAATCCAGTCTTTATATTCTTGTTACAGGACGGGGGGATCTCAACGTTAGTTTTTAAGACCTCGCTTATTTCTCTTTCTAGAGTTGTCAGAACTCCTATGAATCTTTCTTCAGGTATTATAGAATCATGTTTTATATAATGGTTATTGTCATATATCCTGGATAAGGCATCTGCCTTTGTATTTAAATTACCAGGTTTGTAGCTAATAAGAAAATTAAATCGGTCTAAGAATATAGACCAGCGGGCTTGTCTTGAAGTAAGAGTCTTGCTCATCTTTAGATATTCAAGATTTTTGTGGTCTGTGTAAATAATAAATGGGAGACTAGATCCTTCAAGTAAATGTCTCCATTGTTCTAAAGAACATTTTATTGCAAGGAGTTCTTTATCTCCTATACTATAGTTGTTTTCGGCTTGAGTCAACATCCTTGAGTAAAAAGCAATAGGATGAGTATCTGTATTTTCTTTATTCCTCTGTGAAAGAATAGCTCCTATTCCAGTATTAGAGGCATCGACTTCGAGTATAAACTGAGATTCAAAATCTGGGATTGCAAGCACTGGAGCTGTTGTAAATTGCTTCTTTAGGGAATCAAAAGATAACTGTGCTTCATCTGTCCATTTATATTTTTGTTTTTTACTAGTTAGTGTTGTAAGTGGTTTAACAATAGTTGAGAAATTATTTATAAACTTTCGGTAAAAATTTGAGAAACCGATGAATCTTTGTAAAGCCTTGACAGTAGTTGGAACTGGCCAATTAAGTATAGAAGTTACCTTTTCTGGGTCCATTTGTATCTTATTAGGTGTAATGATATAACCTAAAATTTGTATCTCCTGAACATGGAAAGAACATTTTTCCATTTTAGCATACAACTTATGTTCCTTTAACCTAGTGAGCACCCAGCGTACATGTTTTACATGCTCTTCCAAATTTTTAGAATAAATGAGTATGTCATCTAAGTATATTATAACGCATACATCAGTTAGATCACGGAAGATTTCATTAATGAAATGTTGGAAGGTTGCTGGTGCGTTGCTTAACCCAAATGGCATTACATTGTATTGATAAAGGCCATATCTTGTTCGGAAAGCAGTTTTCCATTCGTCACCTTGTTTGATTCTTATAAGATTATAAGCCCCTTTTAAATCTAGTTTGGAATAAATGGTGGCTCCATGTAGCCGTTCAAGGAGTTCCGGTATTAGTGGTAGGGGGTATCTATTTTTTACCGTTATGTTGTTTAGAGCTCTATAATCTATGATGGGACGTATAGTACCATCCTTGTTTCTAACGAGAAACATACCTGCTGCTGCAGGAGAGGTAGAATGAGAGATGAACCCTTTATGTAGGTTCTCATCTAGATATGATCTTACGAAAGTTAATTCGTTTTGAGAAAGGGGGTATATCTTTCCATGAGGTATCTGACTGCCAGGTATTAAATCAATTGGGCAGTCAAATTCCCTATGTGGAGGTAGACTCTCTGCCTCTTTCATGTCGAAAACCTCTGCCAGATCCTGATAAGGTCTGGGTAGAGCATTCTCCAATGAAGCTAAAGTACAATGTGGATAGCATGTCTTTAAACAGTATGGAGAGTTTAGTTTTAATTTGTTCACCTTCCAGTCAATGCTGGGATTATGCTTTTGTAGCCATATGTAACCTAGAATAAAAGTGTGTAATGAGATGGGAATTAGATCAAATGTGATATACTCAGTGTGCCCATCTTTTGTGGTTATGAGTAGTGGAATAGTATGATGGGTGATGGGTCCATGTTGTGTAAGTGAACCATCTATCAATTTAACAAATACAGGTTTTGCCTTGCACACAATTGGAATTTTATTATTTTTAACAAAAGTTGTATCAATATAGTTTCCTGATGCCCCTGAATCAATCAAGGCTTTGGATTGGATGTTTTTCTGATCCCACTGTAATGAGAAAGATAAAGTCATTTGGGTATCTAATGTTAAATTGTATAATTGAATCTTTTGAAAATGCTTACCCTTCTTTTGTTTGAGAAGTATAGGGCATGTCGCAACTGTATGCTCCTTGTGAGCGCAATAGAGACACAATTTCTCTAGTCTTCTCCTGGATTTCTCCTCTGGAGTGAGAGGGCCTTTGATGACTCCTATTTCCATGGGAGTACTGGAGACAGAAGGTTTTTCATATGAAGGAGAGTAGACAGGGTATCTTTTAGGTGTGGTCTCATATCCGGCTCTTTCTGCTTTTCTTTCGCGGAGTCTGCGGTCCAACGCAGTACTCAGCTTTATAAGTGATGAAAGAGTATCAGGGATCTCTAAACGTGAGAGTTCATCCTTTAATCCCTCCGAAAGTCCCAGACGAAATTGATTTCTGAGGCTGATTTCGTTCCATTGTGAATCATTAGACCACATCTGAAATTCAGTTATATATTCCTCAACCGTGCGTTTCCCCTGTTTTAGTGAGCGTAGCTTGGTTTCTGCAGTAATCTGTGTGTTTGAATCTTCATATAAGTTTGCCATAGCAAAAAAGAAATCCTGTAATGAGTCTAAAATGGGATTGTTATTTTCAAAAAACCTGTTAGCCCAAGTTCTGGGTTCTCCTTGTAAAAAAGAGATAGTTGTACACACTTTAATTCTTTCTGAATGGTATGTGCGGGGCCTTAAGGAAAAAAGCAGATGACATGCATTTTTAAAATCCCTAAACTCATTACGTTTTCCAGAAAATGGTTGTGGATATTGAATATGAGGTTCTGGATGTTCTGTGGTTTTTGTAGGAAAGCATTCTGTTATTAAAGCTTTTAGTGCAACCATTTCAGCTTGTACTTCTGTTAAACCTTTATTTAAATAATCAAGTTTTTGGTAGACATTGGTTAATTCAGTTTTTACCTCCTGAGGATTCATTTTGTAGGTAATACAGAATTATTCCTTATGACTACTTTCTATGTTTTTTAATGGCCTGAAAATTATGTTATGTCTTAAATTAAAGACTTTGTTAATAAGATTCTGTAACTTGATATGAAATAAAGGTTGTGTTGCTCTTTTATGATCTAAGCAGAAAATGAAGTTTTGAATTATCTGCATAGGCAATGTGAGCAAATTATTATGAAATCTTATTACAGACCATAAGTAAGTATTCAGATTGGAGTTAAAATCTGTATAGGTAGAATGCTTGTGCAGTAATACATATGATAATCTCAGGTTCAGAGAAAAGTCTTAAGGTATTCCACTTCCTGTCTTCACGCACACACACACTCAAACTAAAATATATACAAATCCAGTCAAATCTCACAATCCAAGTAATTCAGTATATGTAAGGTAAATCTTTAAGTAAGAATTATAGCAAGCTGAGATACAATACTGAGTTTGGTAACAGGTACAGCTGTATGAAAGATAATGAAAGTTCAAAGCAGGTTCGGTCATATGAATTAAATATGCGTATTGACAAAGGTAAGTATGACAAGCATAAGCATATAATTGTTCCCAGTTGTTAACTTGTGTAGTATACGATACCCAACCACTTTGAAGAGGAGCTCTGAAAGATCACAGCCGTTAGCGGTCAGAGGCTGTGTGTGTGTGCGGCTTAGTTCCGGGACGCGGAGAAAGAAGATCCGGCGGCGTTGTGATAAGGTTAAAAAATAGAAAGTTCAAAAAGGACTGTAGTTGAATCCAATGAATCTTTAGAGGTACAAGTATAGAACTTGTCGAGGTATGACCTGAAGGATGAAAACTAGAAGCTAACAAGTGTTAGCAAACAAGACACTTCAATTTTCAGGCAAGGAATGATAGTAGATTGCCGCCTTATAAAGGGAGGAGAATAAGCTAGGAGGGGATAGCCCTTAAAGGGATATCACACCAGGTTTTGGTCGCATGCAAACGTTTTACTTTCGCACAACCCGACGCATGCAAAAAGCCTCTGACTAGTGATGAGACGCGAGTGGGAAGGCTCCACTCGCAGCCTAGCCCTATTATGGTTCTTTCCATTTATGTTTTTATATCTGGAAAAAAAAAACGTTGCGCATTATTCTGTACATCAGGATTTTGCAAAAATGGAAATGTGCAATACCAAACTGCTTGAGTCTAACATTTTAAAAGTGATGTTTTCTTATAAATTTTGCATAACCCTTTATATTTCTTAATCAACCATTTAAAAAATATATTTTCATACAAGTTGTGATGTTGCCTTATTTTTTAGGCTTGTAAAAAACCTTTGTAATTGAGGCTTTATAACTCTGATCTTTTTAAGATTTTCATTTTTATTGAAGGTACAAAAATATAAAACTTATTATGATTTTTAGAAACATAAAAACAAATTCCTAAAATGGATTGAGATAACATTAATTTTATCTAAATAAAAACACTACCTCTCTCTTTCTTTCTCTCTCTCTTTCTCACACCCTCTCTTTCTATCTCTCTCTTTCTCTAACTCCTTTTCTTTATTTCTTTATTTCTTTCTAACACTCTCTCTTTCACTCTCTTTCTCTCTCTCTCCCTCTCTCTCTTTCTCTCTCTCTTTTCTCTCTCTCTTTCTCTCTCTCTCTCTCTCTCTCTTTCTCTTTCTTTCTCTCTCTCTCTTTCTTTCTTTCTTTCTCTCTCTCCCACTTTCTCTCTTTTTCTCTCTATCTCTTTTTCTCTCTCTCTCTTTCTCTCTCTCTCTTTCTCTCTCTCTCTCTCTCTCTCTCACACACACTCTCTCTTTTTCTCTCTCTATCTTTTTCTCTCTCTTTCTCTCTCTTACTCTCTGGGGCCTATTTATCAAAGCGTCAACTATGTTGCATTCGCTGGCGTCAATACGCTCACGAGACATCTCTGCTGCGGATCTGAATATGATCTTCTTATTTATGAAAAACCCCATCAAAAACATGCGTGTCAAGTACTGTGCGAAGAGCATCGGACTGGTGTTAACTAACATTCATCGATGTTGCGGTTATTTGGGTTTTTCTCAACTTTATTTATACCATTTCATTACTATCCATGAACAAGCACATTTCTCTAAAGCTAATCTTTTATTTTTCATCTGTTAATGTCCAAGAAATAGATTGATTTATACCTCAACAAACAATATCTCATAGAAAGTTATTTTTATATTGATTTTGTATATGATACTTTCACAGAAATTAATGTGTATTTGTATTTCTAGGAGTCATATTTTATATTTATTTTTAAAGGATTATTAAAGGGACATTAAACACTAAATACATGCTAGATAGAATGATGCATTCAAAGAAAAGATTAGTCCATGACTAACATGTTGATGTATTTTTTAAAGTTTCATTAGTTGTTTAAAAAGTGACAAAATAAGTGTAAAGTTTTAGTGTCTATAAAACACTGGGAGCTGCCATGTTGTAACTTGTGTTACCTTCTCTGCTGTGGCCAATTAGGGACAGTTATACATAGGTCATTAGAGTGTGCAGCCAATGGTTGCAGTGTTCTGCACTTCTATTTCTAACAGGAACTGAAAAGCTCACAATTTCATAATGGAATTACAGGCAAATAGGAAAAAATAAATAATGAAAGTATATTGCAGAGTTGTTTTATATATACAATTTATCATTTTATAATACCATCTCAAAGTGTTTAATGTCCCTTTAATGCTAGAATTTGTACATATATCTTTGCACATACTTTTATATATATATATATATATATATATATATATATATATATATATATATATATATATATATATATATATATATATATATATGTGTGTGTGTGTGTGTTATGTCATAAATCTTTTGCAAACATATTTACATGTCCCTAAGTTCCTTTTTTTATTCTTAACAATGTTGTCTGTCATATCTCTGTGTTTATTTATACCACTATATGTATATATTGTAAATGTATTATTAGTTTGAGCAGGAATAATTGTGAATATAACATGTAATCAGAGTATCATATGTATTTATTTGCAATCAATGGATATTTTAAAGTGATAGGAAAGTAAAAATTTAAGTTGCACTAGTGGAATCTAACTGCTAATTGGTGCCTGCACACATTTGTCTCTTGTGATTGGCTAAATAGATATGTTCAGTTAGCTGACAGTAGTGCAATGCTGTTCCTTCAGCAAAGGATAACAAGAGAATGAAGCAAATTTGAGAATAGAAGTAAATTGGAAAGTTGTTTAAAATTGTATGTTCTATCCAAATCATGAAAGAATATTTTTGGGTTTCCTGTCCCTTTAAGAGCTGGACCAGTTTTCTCTCTGCACCTGTCTAACCCCTCCTGATTGCAATCTATTTTTAAAAAAACACCCCTTCACAGGTGTTATAAAAAGGGCTGGCATATAATATGACATTGCTTACTGAAAAAGAAATTCAAGAGAAAGAAGAAATACACTGAAAATAGCATGCCAGTAAAGAGGTGATTTTAATTTCTGCTGTATCTGAATCATGACAGTTTAATGTTAGGTGGGCTATCCCTTTGAGCTATCAGCTTAAGATTCTATTGAATCAAACATCAATTCGAATTTTAAAATCCTTGTCTAAAATATAACACTGTGTATCCTAATGTCAGCATCAATGTTTATCTTTAATACTAATTTTACATATACATAGTTTCAAAGTATAATGCACAATGTAACAAATGGCACTTACAAGTTCTGATGAGTGATCAATGACACAAGTATCAAGCAATTTGATTTGTTAGTGATAGTTTATGATGTGTATTTGAATCAGATTGGCTGATGTCATAAATCACCACTTTTGCATATTCCAATCAAAAGTGGTGGAAAATTCACTAGTGTGTGGGTTATTTAGGAGTTTGGTGCGAAAAGTGTTGCGTCAAATATGGCGCGAAGTGGAGAGTGGGACTTGTATTACATGGCTTAAACGTGGGGCACATAGATTTTTCCCAAAAAATAAAAATGAAGTTAGCTATATTATGTTGTGTATTTATTTCATTTTTATCTCTATATCTATTAGTGCAACAAGTTTGGGGCAAAACTTTGCACCGAATATGTAGAAATAATATTGTCCCCTTGTTTTTTAATGAGAGACAAATTTGTAGCATAATCCATAAGTAGTAATGTATTTTTCATTTTTATCTCTATCTACTAGTGCACCAAATGTGGAATATTGTTTGAATTAGAAAGGGTATACAAATGTAATAAAGTTTCTAATTTACTTTTATTATGTAATATACTTCATTCTCTTGCAGAATCGAACATAAGCGTTCTGTGTTTTCAGACTCCCATTGACTTCTATGGCATCCGCGACCTCAAGGGTGGCGGATTGAAAACCAGGTACGAACCAGTCAGAAAAGTTGCGAGCGTAAATGTAGAATTTTTGATAACTTTGTGCAAACTTCAAATAGTGTCGAATAGGAGGGCTAATGAACACAATTCCGCTCGAATACCACAGTTTTCAACTTGCATCGATCTGCGTCGGATTGAGATTGTGGGATCGTATTTTACGTCACAAATTTCAACATTTTTGAATCTTTACGCTATGATAACTATGGCGGATCAATTAGATAGAGTAAGTTAAAATTAACACTTCATTAAACATTTATGCAAAGACAGACAATTCACTTAAATTGGATCACACTATAGAAACAGATTATCACCAATTGTTACTATGTTCGAGTCATTGTGAATGATCCAACTAAAAAATAATAAAACCAAAGGTTAAAAATAAGGGCAAAGTGCTCTAGTTACTACTAGTGAAGTGTGTGATAGAATGAATCTAGATGTGGTAGTGTGGGAGATATTAAAGTTAGAATCAAGTGCAAACACACAGGCTATGCGCTCAAAGGCATCCTCCTACCTGCGTACTGCTGGGATTTAACCAGGTTTTATAGGGAACAAGTGAAAACTGTTAGATAATGTCTGGTGACATATAAAGATATAAAGAAAGCTTTGCTCTATCTACATTTATTCCATAGACTTATTGATATGAAATATATTAGAATCGATGTTTGGCAATAGAAATGTGAGCATTAACCACCTATTATAGGTACCAACGCTTAATATATAAAAATCTAAACTACTGAGGTGTTCCTATGTTGATTGCAAGTGATAGTTAGAAACTGCTGTAATACCCAAACAATCTGGTATTAATCTCTCTATTGTATGAATATACACAATCACACTGCACTAACTGTTACTCTTGATTAAGGAATGACAAGAGAAATGGAAGCCTTTACAAGTGTTGTGAAAAACATGGGTTTTACTTTGACTTAAGGAGGTAATTCCGTTACCATACCATATATACGAATTGCAAACCCATAAGCAAAGAGTAAATGGATATACTTAGGTTATCATGCAGTACAGGAGAGATTGTGTACATACTGCTGCTAATAAATCTAAATGCAACAGATTTACATATCTATATGTGAATAATAATATACTTAGTAGGAGGACAGCTTCCAATATCTTCAAATTTTCCTCTAGTAATTCGTGGATGAATGACATTGAATAAATCTACATTTTCAAACAACAGATTACTTAGTTGTATTACCCGATCGTAATACCCGATCGCCATAGCTATTGCGGTGAACACTTCCGCAATACACAAGCCGTTACTATGGCAACCGCTGATGATAAAAGACGGAATATGAGGCTGGGCGGGCCCTATGCCCTGACGAAGTCACGTACAGTGACAAAACGCATCGGTGGGCGTGCTCTAGGGCTCTAGTGTTGTGAACGAACAGCTACTGAAAACCTATGCCTCTTGGTTGCAATATCCGCTGTTTTAAAAGTGGATCTGTCTCGTAGCATTATAGTGCTAATGGTTAATAGCCGTACATTATATATGTGCAAATGGTGCCAATAATATAGAGAATTAGTTCGACCAGTGACGATATGCACTCAGAACTTAATTGAATTTTCTCTAGGCTTTAGGAGCATTATTAGTTTATTAAGATTTGCCCGTATAATTATAAGGAAATTTGATGTACACTGCAGACCTCAGAAATGATTATTAGCGTTACACCTCTGTTATTACCAAATTAGACTTTTTTTGCACACAAGCATAAGAGTGCGATTCTAATAGACACACTGATACTGTATGAATGTTGTGTTAGCTTACTGATAGGGATTTAGTTAGAAATCGGCTGACTGGGTTAAATCCCAGCAGTACGCAGGTAGGAGGACGCCTTTGAGCGCATAGCCTGTGTGTTTGCGCTTGGTTCTAACTTTAATATCTCCCACACTACCACATTTAGATTCATTCTATCACACACTTCACTAGTAGTAACTAGAGCACTTTGCCCTTATTTTTAATCTTTGGTTTTATTATTTTTTAGTTGGATCATTCACAATGACTCGAACATAGTAACAATTGGTGATAATCTGTTTCTATAGTGTGATCCAATTTAAGTGAATTGTCTGTCTTTGCATAAATGTTTAATAAAGTGTTAATTTTAACTTACTCTATCTAATTAAATAGTGCCTAATTCAGCACTTGGCTTCAATGCCACAAACCCTTTGAATTTTCCCTAACCTACCATATGGCGGATCAATCTCACGACAATTACAATGTGGAATTCCAGCGTATTTTCAGTTGACGTTTTGATAAATAGGCCCCTCTCTTTCTTTCTCTCTTGCTCTCTCTTTCTTTCTTTCTTTCTTTCTTTCTATCTCTCTCTCTCTTGAGATATATATATATATATATATATATTCCAAAGTAGAGCGCACTCGCACCTTTAAATTCAGCTGCCAGGGTGTCAACAGGCTATGGAATACAAGTAAAAAATGTGGCACTTGCTGGTCCTTTTAATCCAGTGTATTTTTTAGTGTTAATAATAAATACACTGGATTAAAAGCAAAGCCAAGCAAACCTACTTCTCTTCTCTTATATCTACTCACTCCACAAACCCTAAACGTCTCTTCTCCATTTTCAACTCTCTCCTTTACCCACCTTCACCACCCCCTTCATCTGCATTTAGTGCTCAAGACCTGGCAGACTACTTTTTCAACAAAACAATTACCATCCGAAGTAATATCCCAACACAAGTCTGCAACCTTCCATCTCCGCCCCGGCAACCCCCTCCACCACTCTCAGCACCTTCCTCCCTACCTCTGAGAATGAAGTGAGTTCTCTATTGTCTTCCTCACACCTCACCCCTGCCCACTTGACCCTATCCTTTCACACCTAATACCGTCTCTGTCCTCTACCCTCACTCCAGCTCTTACTCACATATTTAACCTATCCCTTACTACCGGTTCATTCCCATCTTCCTTCAAACATGCAAAGGTCACCCCCATCCTCAAAAAACCCTCCCTCGACCCCAATTCTTCTGCAAACTACCGCCCCATATCACTGCTTCCGCTAGCTTCAAAAGTCCTGGAAAAACTAGTCTTCGATCGCTTAACCCACTTCTTGTCCTCCAACTCACTGCTTGACCCCTTACAATCTGGCTTCCGTTCCCAACACTCAACTGAGACTGCCCTCACCAAAGTTACTAATGATCTTCTTTCTGCTAAAAAAAATGGCCACTACTCAATACTTATCTTACTTGATCTACCTGCTGCCTTTGACACAGTTGACCATCCCCTTCTCCTACAGACTCTCAGCTCCTTTGGGCTCTCTGACACTGCCCTTTCCTGGATCCACTCTTATCTCTCTAATAGGTCCTTTTCTGTCTCCTTTGCTGGTGGCGACTCCTCTCCATTGCCTCTGTCTGTTGGAGTACCTCAAGGCTCTGTTCTGGGTCCCCTACTCTTCTCTATTTATACATACTCACTGGGAAAACTTATCAGTAGCTATGGCTTCAACTACCACCTCTATGCTGATGATACCCAGATCTACCTATCCCCCCCTTCACTCTCTCCTTCTGTCCTTGCTCACATCGGTGTCTGCTTATCTGGCATTTCTTCTTGGATGGCCTCTCACCACCTAAAAATCAATATGTCCAAGACTGAGCTCCTTCTAATCCCCCCCTCTAATTCTACCCCGGTTCCTAACTTTTCAATCACTGTTGGTGATACCACTATC
Source organism: Bombina bombina (assembly GCF_027579735.1). Classification (NCBI taxonomy): domain Eukaryota; kingdom Metazoa; phylum Chordata; class Amphibia; order Anura; family Bombinatoridae; genus Bombina; species Bombina bombina. The sequence goes on from NC_069499.1 coordinate 454,307,167, forward strand.
TCCCCATCACCCCAAGTCTGTGTCCTAGGAGTTACACTTGACTCCAATCTGTCCTTCATTCCCCACATCCAATTGCTCTCTTCCTCCTGTCGCAACCATCTATGCAATATCTCCAAAATCCGTCCATTTCTGAGTGCTGAAACTACTAAGCAGCTAATCCACTCCCTGGTAATCTCCCGACTTGACTACTGTAATAACCTTCTAACTGGCCTCCCTCTCTCCCGCCTCTCCCCTCTTCAATCCATCCTAAATGCCTCTGCTAGGCTAATCCACCTCTCCCGACGCTCTGTATCTGCTGCACCTCTCTGCGAGTCCCTTCACTGGCTACCCATCCACAGCAGAATTCAATTCAAAATTCTCATCCTGACCTACAAAGTCCTTACCAACGTAGCCCCCCCCTACCTGTCCTCACTCATCAAGAAATATACTCCAGCCCGCCCCCTAAGATCCAACAATGACCTGCTCCTTGCATCTTCTACCATCACCTCCTCCCATGCCAGGCTACAGGACTTCTCTCGTGCAGCACCAACCATCTGGAATGCACTTCCCAGAGCTGTTAGACTTTCCCCTAACCTTTCCTCCTTTGAATGCTCCCTAAAGACCTTTCTGTTCATGGAAGCCTATCTCTAAATCAGTAAAAAATGAATTCTACCTGCCTAACTGCTGCCCCATCTGACTCCACACTAACATCATTCTCACCTTTGCAGTCCCCACCTCCTGTTTCTCACCCTCCTACCATCTAGATTGTAAGTTCCCACGGGAACAGGGCTGTCAATTCCCCCTGTATTTGTTTTGTTAAACTTTGGTGTCTTCTATATTGTATTGTACTGTACTTTTATCTTTGTACCCATGGACAGCGCTGCGGAATCTGTTGGCGCTTTATAAATAAATAATAATAATAATAAAATTAAAAGGACCAGCGAGTGCCACGTTTTTTTTTTACTTGTATATATATATATATATATATATATATATATATATATATATATATCTTAGCATTTGTGTAATGTGTAACTGGTTGGTTTCTGAAAACGAAACAACGGCAAACATGGTTTACTTTTTAATCTGATAATATGCAATATTTGCACTTGAGCAAAAAAACACTCCACTTGTAGGTTTCAAATGTCAATTATTAACCTTTTTTTGCCTGTGAAAGGAAGAGGTTAACAAATTGCTGTATATTGTATTTATATTTTTTCTACCCTGGCTTCCTGATTGTTGGATATCGTTTGAGCACAAAGCTTCTAATTTTGCATTCATAGTATAAATATAAGGGTATTTTTTTTTATTGCATGAGTGATAATCTAGGGTGTGTTATCATCTACATGTCAGATAGCAAAGGTACCCCAAATTCCTCACAGAAAATTTACATTGGATTTCACTCTAGCACTAAGTTCTTGTAGTTCTATGCCATACAATTATTAATAACTAGTTGGTAAGCCTGCCCAGAGGGCAATCTATGTGTTGTTTAAAAAAAAAAAAAAATGAACTACAGAAAAAAAATAAACAAATTATCAAAAATAAAAAAATTAAACCTAATCCCTATAAAAATTAAAAAGCTCCCCCCCCCCGAAAATAAAAACACCACCGAATCTAATGCTAAACTACCAATAGTCCTTAAAAGGGATTTTTGTAGGGCATTGCCCTAATTTAAACAGCTCTTTTGCAGTTACTAAAAATTCCAAGTCCCCCCTAACAGTAAAACCCACCAAACTCCCCAAAATAAATAAACCTAACACTAAAAAACCCAAAGTATCCATTGCCCTGAAAAGGGCATTTGTATGGGCATTGCCATTGAAAGGGCATTCAGCTCTTTTGCTGCCCATCCCTAATCTAAAAATATATATATATATATTTGTTTAAAAAAACCTGTCTAACCCCCCAAAAATTAAAAAAATTAAACCTAAGATTACAAAAAATAAAAAAGTCTAACATTACAGAACATAAAAAAACAAATTACCAAAGTTTTTAAAAAATTATACCTAATCCCTATGAAAATAAAAAAGCCCCCCAAAATAAAAACACCCCCTACTCTAAGAATAAACTACCAGTAGCCCTTAAAAGGGCTTTTTTGCAGGGCATTTCCCCAAGATAAACAGCTCTTTTACATTAAAAATACACAAAGTCCCCCCTAACAGTAAAATCCCCCACCCACCAAACCCCCAAAATAAAAAAACTAACACTAAAAAACCTAAACTACCCATTGCCCTGAAAATGGCATTTGTTGGGCATTGCTCTTAAAAGGTAATTTAGCTCTTTTACAAAATGCCCTCCCTAAACTTAATAACCCCCCCAAAAAATGTTTTAAAAACCTAAGTCTAACCCCCAGGTTGATACTCACCATTCCTGAAGTCCGGCGGAGAAGGTCCTGTCCCATGGGGTGAAGTCTTCTTCCAAGCAGCGACCTCTTCTTTCAGGAACATCCGGCGTGGCGCAGAGGGTGGAGCTGAAGACCGATAACCGCGGAGCTGAAGACCGGCGACCCTGGAACTGAAGACCGGCGACCGCGGAGCCATGGAGCATGGAGGATCCTCTTCATATAATCGCCGCTGTACACTGGATAGTGAATTCAAGGTACGCGATTAAAAATGGCGTCCCTTGAATTCCTATTGGCTGATTTGATTATTCAAATTCAATATATATTTTTAATCACTTAAAACATATTCTGCTATGTGCAGAACATTGGAATGTGAAATATTTATAGCAAATACACAGTATAAAATGTTTTCATCTTTTTGACTGCAAAGGGCTCAAATTCTCATATATATATATATATATATATATATATATATATATATATATATATATATATATATATACCAACAAATCCAGAGGTAAAAGCACTCTCAATCACAGTCCGGGGTGCACAGCAAAATAGTACACAATTCCAAAAAGAAGCAGGCACTCTCCGTTTTAACTTCAAAATGATTTTACTTAGTGACGTTTCGGGGTTTCACCCCCGTCCTCAGACTTACAACAATAGTGTATAAACACAGTGATATACTTATACCCCCCTAACACCTATTATGCCATCAATATATCAATAATATAATAAATCAATAAACAAGCGTTTGCAAATACAGTCACCTATGCTTCATCGTGATCAGGCTCACAGCGGTGCACACCCGGCGCTTCCATTACGTCATCTGCATGGAGACAGCGCTCTCTAGTGAATCACACCCCCGGAAGCCGCCAACCACCTACCTCTGCCAACCACAGCAAAAGAACGTCATCAACAGACGTTTGTACGTAGCTGGAGGCTTAATTCCCAGTGATCGTTTAGGCAACTATGTGATCCTATGTGAAAAAGTGAACATTAAAAACATTATCAAAACAGCATTTTGTACATAATTTAAAAATATCATTTCTCCATTAGAACTATTTCTACTCATAGTATTATATTAGGATGTCGCTTATATACAAATACTTCCAAATATACATCGCTGTCTAACATAAGGATATAAACTCAATGTTACCCCTGCATTCTGCTATTCTATGCTCCATACTATAGTACACTAAATTGGAAATAAACACATAAGTAAAGTAGTGATGGCACATATTGTAACACTATAGGAAGAAATTATTGAATAACATTTCTAAAAGACCCTTATAGAAAGATATTTCAGAAAAGTACACTTTCAGAAAAAACACTGCCAATCTAGCTTAACGTTCAGGCCCTTAGGGGTCAGGGTGTCCAATTCATATGTCCATCTGGACTCCTTCTGTAGTAGCAAATTCCCTCTGTCACCACCTCTTCTCAGTGCAGGGACATGATCAATTAGGGTATATCTTAAGTCACAGACATTATGCCCGCTCTCTAAGAAGTGGCGGGCAACTGGTTGATCCGATTCACCCTTCTTAATTGCCCTTCTGATTGAGCTTTTATGATTTGCCATACGTATTCGTAGGTTATCATTAGTTTTACCCACGTAAAATAAACTACATGGGCAATGCAGCAGGTAGACCACATGAGTGGTAGTACAAGTCATCCTGTGTCTGTGTGTATACCTTTTTCTGCTTCTTGGGTGATGGAAAATTTTTCCGGTTATTAGCCCGTTACAGGTGGTGCAGCCACTACATCTATAGCATCCTGGCTTGACATCCTCCAACCATGTCCTATTAGCGTAGCAGTGAACCGGGTCTGTGAGCTGTAGGATATCTTTCAAAGATTTTCCTCTTCGGTACCCAATCCTAGGTTCACCCATCCCTTTAAAAGGGAGGCTATCCTCTAGACGTAGAATTTTCCAATTCTGTTTTAGAATGGTGTTAAGGCCATTCTTGTCAGCCTTATATGTGGTCACCAGGGTCATCTTATCTTGTTCCACCATCTGTCGCTCAGGGACATTCTCAGAGACATTCTCAGAGTATACTTCACTGATGTGTTTTTCCAATAATCCCTTACGATAACCTCTCCTCAAGAAGCGCTCCTTCATCTCATCTGTTTGCCTTGCTGCCCGTTCTTCTTCGGTGTTATTCCTTTTAACCCTTACAAATTGGGATTTCGGTAACGCCTTCTTCAGTGCTGGGGGATGACAGCTGGTTGCCTCTAGAAGAGAATTTTTATCAGTGGCTTTTCGGAACAAAGTGGTTCCTAGACCATCATCAGTTTTGAAAATCCTTAAGTCAAGGAATTCTATTTCCTCCTGGTTCCAGTTCATTTTGAACTTGAGTGTTCTGTGCTCAGTGTTTAGTTCATTAAACCAGCTGAGTAGATCCTGTTCGTCTCCAGACCAGATCACTATGAGATCATCAATAAATCTCTTAAAGTAAAGGATCTCCCTCCTCTTAAAACACTCGGTCCCATGGTCTTCAAATTCTGCCATAAATAGGTTTGCATAAGATGGGGCCACATTGGACCCCATCGCTGTTCCCATCAGCTGTTGGTAGTGTTGCTGTTCAAATCTGAAATAGTTCTTTTTTAGACAGGTCTCAAGGAGGTCAAGGATGAACTCCACCGGGGGTCCTATATAGGGACTTCTCAAAAGTTGTTTTCTTATAGCCGACAAACCCTCTTCATGGGGGATCACTGTATACAAGCTAGTGACATCCAGGGTCACTAGCCATTCACCTCCCTTCAATCTGATCTTCACAAGGGAATCAATAACATCCTTTGAATCCTTGATGTAGGTCCTCATGCCATGCACGTATGGTTGCAGCAAACTGTCTACATAGATGGCCAGTGGTTGCAATAGCGAGTCAACCGCCGAGACAATCGGCCTCCCCGGCGGTCTCTCCAGGCTCTTGTGTACCTAAGGTTACTTTAAGAGATTTATTGATGATCTCATAGTGATCTGGTCTGGAGACGAACAGGATCTACTCAGCTGGTTTAATGAACTAAACACTGAGCACAGAACACTCAAGTTCAAAATGAACTGGAACCAGGAGGAAATAGAATTCCTTGACTTAAGGATTTTCAAAACTGATGATGGTCTAGGAACCACTTTGTTCCGAAAAGCCACTGATAAAAATTCTCTTCTAGAGGCAACCAGCTGTCATCCCCCGGCACTGAAGAAGGCGTTACCGAAATCCCAATTTGTAAGGGTTAAAAGGAATAACACCGAAGAAGAACGGGCAGCAAGGCAAACAGATGAGATGAAGGAGCGCTTCTTGAGGAGAGGTTATCGTAAGGGATTATTGGAAAAACACATCAGTGAAGTATACTCTGAGAATGTCTCTGAGAATGTCCCTGAGCGACAGATGGTGGAACAAGATAAGATGACCCTGGTGACCACATATAAGGCTGACAAGAATGGCCTTAACACCATTCTAAAACAGAATTGGAAAATTCTACGTCTAGAGGATAGCCTCCCTTTTAAAGGGATGGGTGAACCTAGGATTGGGTACCGAAGAGGAAAATCTTTGAAAGATATCCTACAGCTCACAGACCCGGTTCACTGCTACGCTAATAGGACATGGTTGGAGGATGTCAAGCCAGGATGCTATAGATGTAGAGGCTGCACCACCTGTAACGGGCTAATAACCGGAACATTTTTCCATCACCCAAGAAGCAGAAAAAGGTATACACACAGACACAGGATGACTTGTACTACCACTCATGTGGTCAACCTGCTGCATTGCCCATGTAGTTTATTTTACGTGGGTAAAACTAATGATAACCTACGAATACGTATGGCAAATCATAAAAGCTCAATCAGAAGGGCAATTAAGAAGGGTGAATCGGATCAACCAGTTGCCCGCCACTTCTTAGAGAGCGGGCATAATGTCTGTGACTTAAGATATACCCTAATTGATCATGTCCCTGCACTGAGAAGAGGTGGTGACAGAGGGAATTTGCTACTACAGAAGGAGTCCAGATGGACATATGAATTGGACACCCTGACCCCTAAGGGCCTGAACGTTAAGCTAGATTGGCAGTGTTTTTTCTGAAAGTGTACTTTTCTGAAATATCTTTCTATAAGGGTCTTTTAGAAATGTTATTCAATAATTTCTTCCTATAGTGTTACAATATGTGCCATCACTACTTTACTTATGTGTTTATTTCCAATTTAGTGTACTATAGTATGGAGCATAGAATAGCAGAATGCAGGGGTAACATTGAGTTTATATCCTTATGTTAGACAGCGATGTATATTTGGAAGTATTTGTATATAAGCGACATCCTAATATAATACTATGAGTAGAAATAGTTCTAATGGAGAAATGATATTTTTAAATTATGTACAAAATGCTGTTTTGATAATGTTTTTAATGTTCACTTTTTCACATAGGATCACATAGTTGCCTAAACGATCACTGGGAATTAAGCCTCCAGCTACGTACAAACGTCTGTTGATGACGTTCTTTTGCTGTGGTTGGCAGAGGTAGGTGGTTGGCGGCTTCCGGGGGTGTGATTCACTAGAGAGCGCTGTCTCCATGCAGATGACGTAATGGAAGCGCCGGGTGTGCACCGCTGTGAGCCTGATCACGATGAAGCATAGGTGACTGTATTTGCAAACGCTTGTTTATTGATTTATTATATTATTGATATATTGATGGCATAATTGGTGTTAGGGGGGTATAAGTATATCACTGTGTTTATACACTATTGTTGTAAGTCTGAGGACGGGGGTGAAACCCCGAAACGTCACTAAGTAAAATCATTTTGAAGTTAAAACGGAGAGTGCCTGCTTCTTTTTGGAATTATATATATATATATGTATACATATGTATTTGTTTATATGTGTACAGTATATATGTCTGCATATACATATACACACATATAAATACAAAATAAATTTGTACACACATATAGATATGTCAGATCCATACTGAGCTTCACAGGTAGATGTAAATGCTATAAGGGGCCCAAAATATGTTCATCCAAGTTTATTATGAATATTAATAATTATTTATTTTCTCATGTTTTGTAATGTGACAGAGCATGAAGCCAGTCCTTGCAATTAAAGGGATGATGTTCAAGATGCAAAATTAGCTATTTCAAATGCTAAAATAAAGGTAAATTAACTATATGTAAAAATTTATTACACTCGAATGTGGAATGGATCAGTAGGAACAAATTAAAAGGAAGACAATTTTACAGCACATCTCTTTAACTTACACTTTAGAATTACACTAAGCATTGAATATATTCCCACAGCTCTTACAATTAGGCTTAGTGACTCAGATTCTCAAACATGTGCAAAGGATACATTTTAAAACCCATTACTCCAATTAAATTGTGATTGGTTAATTGCATAACCGATTGCAATTCTTTAAAAGGATACATAGGAGAAAGACAGACTACAGCAAGGAAGATTTCTGCATGAAACATTTGCTCAAACTTGGACAATGGTCTTCAATAAAGAAAACATTTTTTAAATGGAAATAGCATTTGCATTATATGTAAGATATTGATAAATGTTTTTAGGTGTTAGTTTATTAAGAGTTTTTTTGTTTTTTTCCAGATATAAATATTTTTACATAAACAATTTTGCAAGCAAGTTTCTAAAATGTTGCAGCTGTAATCATTGTTATATATATATATATATATATATATATATATATATATATATATATATATATATATATATATATATACCGGTATATATATATATAGTGCAGTTTAAAAGAATGGTTTGTAGGCGCAGGACTAGACTAACCTTAATTATCTAGTATTAAATTATTCAATATATATAAATCACAATTACCAACAAATTCATAAGCAATATTTGACCCTTTTGTTTGCTGTTATCAGAGATCTGATGAATAAACGGGAAAGATGGTAATAGTTCTCTATTAAGATGCAGACCTAGAGAACTCAAATCTTTCTAATTCATATTAACCACATAAATATATGTAATGTTATCTTATCGATGTAATAAGTCCACAGATTGATTGTGTTTTTTGTAGAGTAGACAAAGAAAGTCCCAATAAGTGAAATTAAATGAAGTAGTTCTCAAAAACTACTTAAAGGGACATGAAACCCACATTTTTTCTTTCATGATTCAGAAAGAGAATACAATTTTAAACATCTTTCTAATTTACTTCTATTATCTAATTTCTTTTATTCTCTTGATATTCTTTGCTGAAAAGCATATCTAGATATGCTCAGTAGCTTCTGATTGGTTGCTGCACATAGAAGCCAAGTGTGATTGGCTCACCAATGTGCATTGCTTTTTCTTCAACTAAGGATATCTAAAAAATGAAGCAAAATAAATAATAGAAGTAAATTGTAATGTTGTTTAAATTTGTATTCTCTATATGAATCATGAAAGAAAGATTTTGGGTTTAGTGGCCCTTTAATAGAAAACTATTACCATCTTTCCCTTTTATTCATCAGATCTCTGATAACAGCAAAAAAATGATCAAATATTGCTTATGAATTTGTTGGTAATTGTGATTTATATACATTGAATAATTTAATACTAGATAATTAAGGTTAATCGAGTCCTGAGCCTATAAACCATTCTTTTAAAGCACACATTTTTCTTTTGACATATTGGCCTCTAGTTATCAAGCCGTCAACCTCAAATACGCTGGAATTCCGCAGCGTATTTGTGGCGAGGCTGATTCGCCATAGTTATCAAGGCCTACTGCCCTGCAAAAGTAGAATATAGTGACGTAACCGACGATCCGCCGGACTCAGTCTGACACAGATCGATGGTTACGTCACTACAGATGTTCCGAACACAAGTTCGGCACAATCTGACTACTTTTGGTAGTTATCAAACTACTACCAGGTACGCTCGCCACTATTCCCGGGCCAGCATACCTGGATTTCAATCCGCCGCCCTGGAGGCGGCGGATCCCATAGGAATCAATGGGAGTCTGACCATAGCGAAAGCTCAGGTTCGCTGCTGCCCGATATCCCATTGATTCCTATGGGAGATGTCTGCACCTAACACCCTAACATGTACCCCGAGTCTAAACACCCCTAATCTGCCCCCCCTACACCGCCGCAACTAAATAAATGTATTACCCCCTAAACCGCCGCTCCCGGCCCCCGCCGCAACTATAATAAACATGTTAACCCCTAAACCGCCACTCCCGGACCCCGCCGCAACTATATTAAACATGTTAACCCCTAAACTGCCGCTCCCGGACACCGCCGCAACTATAATAAACATGTTAACCCCTAAACCGCCGCTCCCGGACCCCGCCGCCACCTACATTATACATATTAACCCCTAATCTGCCACCCCTATACCGCCGCCACCTACATAAACTTATTAACCCCTATCCTGCGGATCCTGGACCCTGCCGCAACTAAATAAATTGTTTAACCCCTAAACCGCCGCTCCTGGACCCCGCCGCCACCTATATTAAAGTTATTAACCCCTATCCTGCCCCCCTTATACCGCCGCCACCTATATTAAAATTATTAAACCCTATCCTGCCCCCCCTATACCGCCGCCACCTATATTAAAATTATGAACCCCTAAACCTAAGTCTAACACTAACCCTAACCCCCCTAACTTAAATATTATTTTAATAAATCTAAATAATATTACTCATATTAACTAAATTAATCCTGTTTAAAACTTACCTGTAAAATAAACCCTAAGATAACTACAATATAACTAATAATTACATTGTAGCTATTTTAGGATTTATTTTTATTTTACAGGCAACTTTGTATTTATTTTAACTAGGTAGAATAGTTATTAAATAGTTATTAACTATTTAATAACTACCTAGCTAAAATACTTACAAAATTACCTGTAAAATAAATCCTAACCTAAGTTACAATTAAGCCTAACACTACACTATCATTAAATTAATTAAATAAATTAACTACAATTAACTAAAATGAAATTAAATTAAATAAACTAAACTATAGTACAAACTATAGTACAAACACTAAATTACAGAAAATAAAAAAGAATTACAAGAAGTTTAAACTAATTACACCTAATCTAAGCCCCCTAATAAAATAATAAAGCCCCCCCCAAAATAAAAAAAATGCCCTACCCTATTCTTCCCATTTCTTTATATAGGATGGGAGGGTTTTGGAGTGGTGCTCTGTGAGGAGTTTGTAGGTAAGTGATAGGGTGCCCTTGATATATGTGGTGGTGTTACATAGGGTCTCAAATGGTGTGATAGGTCTGCACATTTGCTTATTATATTTGTGTGTAGCGATATAATAATTTATTTGAAAATATTTGTACCAGTGAGTAAATATGTCTGTAAAGGTATTAATCAGGGAGGCTCTTGATGTAAGTTTGCCATTTTGTACCACTAGTTGACATGGGGCTGTGTCTCGTAATATCATTGGACGGTTTGATGTTTTAGGGATATTTAGCTGTAGTTCAGGTTTATCTATTAATGGGGTTAGTGGTGAGGGATTTATGGATTTTGTGTTTTGATGATGTTTTGGTCCCACAATGTAAAAGTTGCTTTAGTTATTGTTGGTGTTAGGGATCTTAGATTTCTATGTTGAAATGAGAGTCAACAGCAGGCTCCCAATTGTCTTTTGTTGAACAAGTTATGTTCTATATAAACCCATTCTTTATACATTGTATTTATTTTATAAGTCAATTATACGTACAAGGGCTGTTGACATATAGTAGTGTTTTAGGTTCGGCATACCCAAGCCTCCTTTGTCTTTAGGTCTATAGATGGTGTTCTTTGCTATTCAGTGCTTTTTGTTTTGCAAAAGGAAAGTGTTTAAGACCCCTTTGAGTTTATTAAGGAATGCTTTCTGGAGTGGTATCGGAACCATTTGAAAACTATATAGGATTTTGGGGAGTATGCACATTTTGATAGCACTTTACCTGCCTAACCATGACCATGACCATGTGTTGCCAGGAGGTTAGTTCATGTTCGATTTTAGATAGTGTATGTCAGCCAAATAGAATCAGTCCAGGATTGGACCCAACTGCTAGCGTGAACAAATAAACACACGCTAGCACACTGAGAGGAAACCAGGACGTGACCCACTCAGGAATAACAATGAACAGGTATATTTGTAGAAAAAGAAAAGAGTACTCACATATGCAGGTATTCGGATTGGAGTTTTAAGACAGACAGAGGATAAGGCAGTTGAGTGATCAAATGAAGCAGTTGACAATGACCCCTTTAATCAAATACAAGGATGAGGCAGCAGAGTGGTCAGGTAAAGCAATGGTCAATGTCCCTTTAATCCAATACAAGGATGAGGCGGCAGAGTGGTCAGGCAAAGCAATGGTCAATGTCCCTTTAATCAAATACAAGGATGAGGTGGCAGAGTGGTCAGGCAAAGCAATGGTCAGTGTCCCTTTAATCAGATACAAGGATGAGGCAGCAGAGTGGTCAGGCAAAGCAATGGTCAATGTCCCTTTAATCAAATACAAGGATGAGGCGGCAAAGTGGTCAGGTAAAGCAATGGTCTGTGTCCCTTTAATCAAATACAAGGATGAGGCAGCAGAGTGGTCAGGTAAAGCAATGGTCAGTGTCCCTTTAATCAGATACAAGGATGAGGCAGCAGAGTGGTCAGGCAAAGCAATGGTCAATGTCCCTTTAATCAAATACAGAGTACTCACGAGCCGGAATGCAGAAGCAGCAAGACAACAACAAACGGGCACTGGAGCGAAGTCCCGCCAAGGCTTTTAAAAGCCAGATGATGAGAAGGGGGCGGAAACAGGAAGGCCGCATTACGTTGCTAAGCAACGTGACGCGCAGTAGCTGAGAGAGATCCGGGAGCCGCAGTGACACGGCGATGATCAGATCCGATCGTGACAGCACCCCCTCCTCAACGACCCCTCCGGGGGATAGGACCAGGTTTGGATGGATGAGCTCTATGAAAAGCGTTGACCAAAGTAGGAGCATGGACTTGACTAGCTGGTTCCCAGGACTTGACTAGCTGGTTCCCAAGACCGCTCTGTGACAGGATAGCCCTTCCAGTGGATGAGATAGTATAAAATGATGCCACAACGTTTGGAATCGATAATGTGACTGACTTCAAATTCTGGTTGTCCTTGAACCAGAAGAGGAGACGGAGTGTTCCTGGGTCTGGAGTATCTGTTAAAGGTGGCGGGTTTTAGAAGAGAGACATGAAAAACTGGATGAGCCTTAAGGGTCTTAGGAAGAGCTATATGATAAGCAGTAGTGCAAACCTAACTCAGGATCCGGAAAGGACCGACATAACGTGGCCCCAGTTTGATAGAGGGTTGTTTGAGAAGAAGATGACGTGTAGAAACCCAAACCCTTTCTCCAGGACGGTCCTTGGGAGCCTTCTTACATTTATGATCAGCATAGTATTTATATTGGTTAGAAGCTTTGACGAGGAGAAGGAGGATTTTTCGCCAATGGCGACAAAGTCTGAGGACAGAGAGATCAGCAGCAGGATTTTCCGAAAGAGAGGTATGAAGTGGAAAAGTTCTGGGTTGAAATCCATGAGCTGCTTTAAAGAGAGAAGTTTTAAGAGAAGAATTGTATCGGGCATTGTGAGCCAACTCAGCTAGAGGCAAGTAGTGGGTCCAGTTAGAGTGGAGATGATCCACATAATGCCTGAGGTATGTTTCCAAACACTGATTGACTCTTTCAGTTTGTCCATTTGACTGAGGATGATGAGATGTGGACAAGGAGATGGAAGTACCAAGTTGTCTACAAAGAGATTTCCAAAAATGAGAGACAAATTGAACTCCCCTGTCCGAGACGATATCAAGAGGAAAACCATGAAGTCTCACTACATGTTGAATAAACAATTCAGAAAGGGTTTTAGCAGAGGGTAAGCCAGACAATGGCATGAAATGGGCTGATTTGGTGAATCTGTCGACTATAACCCAAATGGTATTGTTTCCAGCGGAAGGAGGAAGACCAGTAATGAAATCCATGGATATATGAGTCCAAGGTAAATGAGGGACGGGAAGAGGTTGGAGAAAACCAGAAGGTAATTGCCAAGGTATCTTGTTGGAAGCACATATGGTACATACAGAAACGTAATCTTTGGCATCCCTAGTTAAAGAGGGCCACCAGACATGTTGTTTAAGGATCCAAATAGTGTTACTGATACCCGGGTGTCTAGAAAGAGGACTATCATGAGCCCATGATAACAACTTAGATCTGAGACCATCAGGAACAAAAAACAGACCAGCAGGAGGCTTGCAGGTGGAAGGAAGGTCTTTTTGAGCAGCTTGTAGTTATTGTAAAGTAGAGGCCGATAGTAGGGCTATGATCTCATGAGGATGGAGAATAGTGCCAGATTCTGGAACATTAGAGGATTGGAATTGCCTTGACAAAGCATCAGCTTTGACATTCTTAGTGCCTGGAATATAGGATAAGACATAATGGAACCAAGAGAAATACAAAGACCATCAAGCTTGCCTGGAATTCAAACGTTTGGCTGTCTGGAGATAAAGTAAATTCTTATAATGGGATGAATAGTGCTCTCTAACCAATGTCTGCATTTATCTAAGGCCATTTTGATGGCCAGCAATTCCTTGTTGCCCACATCATAGTTTAATTCTGAGGAGGTGAACTTCTTGGAGAAAAAACCGACAGGATGAATCTTACCAGACTCTGGAATACGTTGAGAAAGGACTGCTCCTGCAGCCACAGAGGAAGCATCCACTTCCAGGATGAATTGATGTTCTGGATTAGGATGATGAAGAATAGGTGCAGAAGCAAAAGCATTCTTTAGGGAGACAAAAGCCTGAATAGCATATGGAGACCACTCTTTGACGTTTTGCCCCTTTTTAGTTAGAGAAGTAAGGGGTGCTGATATGGTGGCAAAACTTTTGATGAACTTCCTGTAGTAACTGGCAAAACCAAGGAAATGCTGGAGAGCTTTAAGGGAGTCAGGTCTAGGACACTCTAATATGGCATTGAGTTTGGTAGGATCCATTTCGAAACCAGTTTTGGATATCACATATCCTAAAAAGGGAATGGAATCCTGGTGAAAAGAACACTTTTCCATCTTGACAAAAAGATGGTTATCCCTAAGACGTTGAAGTACCTTTTTGACATGGGACACATGATCCTGATAGGTCTGTGTAAATATGAGGATATCGCCAAGGTAGGTATTACGAAGGTGTTCAAATAATCCCGAAATATCTCATTGACAAAGTGTTGGAACAATGCTGGGGCATTGCAAAGCCCAAAAGGCATGACAAGATATTCGTAATGCCCAAAACGGGTATTAAAAGCTGTTTTCCATTCATCACCTTTGCCCATACGGATGAGATTGTACACGCTACAAAGATCCAATTTGGTGAATATAGTGGAACCCTGCAGATAAGTGAACAATTCGGGGATTAGGGGCAACGGATTACTATTCTTCACAGTGATTTGATTTAGATCCCTAAAGTCTATACAGGGTTGGAGGCCTCCGTCCTTTTTCTCCACAAAGAAGAAGCCGGCCCCCACAGGAGAGGAAGAAGGTCTTATAAAGCCTCTAGCCAGGTTATCCTTGATATATTCTTCAAGGGCTAGGTTTTCTGGTCTAGAAAGAGGATACATTTTCCCACGGGGCAAAGGAGCTCCAGGGAGCAGGTCTATGGGACAATCAAAGGGACAATGGGGAGGAAGATGTTCTGGCTCTTTTTTGGAAAGCACATCAAGAAAGTCCTGATAGCAAATAGGTAAGGAGTTTGAGGTTTCAGTAGTAATTGCTATGGTGACTTGACGCTTGACCGGGGTGTGTAAACAGTTGACAAAAAATGACCCCCAAGAAGTGAGTTTGCCTTGAGTCCATGAAAATGTAGGGTTGTGCAGCTGTAGCCAGGGAAGACCCAAGATTATCTAGTACAGAAATATAAAAACATAGAGAGGCCCATGTGTGTATCAGTAGTAAATGGTGTGGGAGGATTGCAGATAAACCCCTGTGTCAGGGTACTCACATTTCCCAGGAGCACTCAGACAGTGCTATTAGGTGCAGGCTGGATATTTTTACAGCAACCCAGCTTACTGTTCTGTCGAGTGCAAACACTCCCAAATGTGAATGCCCAGGAAAGCAGGATAGCAGGAGCTCAATTCAGGAATCACAAGAGCACACAGCTGCAAGGTTTCCAGCAGCTTGTTACTTCCAGTGGAAGTGATTGGTAAAGGATAGGCGAGGCAGGTTCCAGTTAAAAAGGTTCAGCAACCGATTTATTATAAAACCATAAAAGCTATTTAAAAACAGGAACCAAAGCTAGGTGGGGTATAGTGACAGACCCCCCTAAAAAATGCTATGCGTTTCTCAGCGCTTCAAACGCTGTTTCATCAAGACCCAAAGATTATAGGAAACTGAGGAATCGGAATGACATCAAGGCTAATAGTCTCAAAATGGAGAGCCCCAACGGAGAATAGCAATTGCATGGTAGAAAACTGAATAAGTCCAGAGCCCAGCGGACCACCACTGACAGTGGAGACCTTGACAGAGTGCCCTTTAGCACGTAGAGGTATTCTGTGTATGGTTGCAAAGCTTTCGATCTCCGAGATGAAGAGTTACAGGTACAAAAAGTTTGTTGTTGAGGGAGGAGAATTCGATCTGGCTTAACTCAGTCCCTTTATCTGGAGTTAAGCCCTGGCTTTTACTGGTCTGGTGGGGCAATCCCTCAACAAATGCCCCTTTAGGCCACAGTATAAGCATACACCAAGTGCACGTCTTCTCTGGCATTCGGTCTCGGTTAACTTTATGGTAACAACTTCCATCGGTTCTGTTTGATCGGCAGTGGTAGATGAAGGAGACACAGGATTGGAAAAACGGGGTGCCAGGTGGAAAGAAGAGCGAGATAGGGTTTACGTGTTCTCTCTCTCTCCTGTTGTCGTTCACTATACATGGCGTCAATACAGAGATTAATCAGGTCTTCAAGGGATTCTGGAAGGTCCCAATACACAAACTTGTCCTTAAGACGTTCAGAGAGACCCTTACGAAAAGCCACAATTAAAGCTCCCTGATTCCAAGAGGTCTCAGCCGCAAGTGTGTGGAACTCAATAGCGTACTGTGCCACGGATTGGGCTCCCTGACGCAGGTCCAAAAGAGAGGCTTCTGCAGCTGAAGATCTTCCAGGTTTGTCAAAGACAGTAGAAAACACAGTCAGGAAGGAATCCACATCCTGAAGGATAGGGTCGTTCTTTTCCAATAAGGGGGACACCCAGGCCAGGGCTTTCCCTTTCATCAATGATATAAGGAATGTTATCCTTGAAGAAGGCATAGTGAAGAGTGCAGTGCTGTTGCGAAAGTGAAGACGGAATTGGTTCAAAAAACCCCTACAATCATCGGGATTTCCATCAGGAAAGGGGAATCCTGGGCCAATTTGCCCTTGAGTATGGGTTGTAGGAGATGAAGATGAAGGTGTAGCCAGTGAGGTAGGATTGGACTGTTTTGGAGCCACCAAACTTTGCAGTAAAACAGTAATCTGATCCAACTTGGAGTCCAGGGATTGCAAATGTACAGCATGAGATCCCAATAATTGCCCCTGGTGGGCCACGGCCATGGAAAGCTCAGCGGGTCCATAATTGGCCCGTTGTACTGTCAGCCGTATAAAATCAGTCCAGGATTGGACCCAACTGCTAGCATGAAAAAATAAACACACGCTAGCACGCTGAGAGGAAACCAGGACGCGACCCACTCAGGAATAACAATTAACAGGTATATTTGTAGAAAAAGAAAAGAGTACTCACAGATGCAGGTATTCGGTTTGGAGTTTTAAAACAGACAGAGGATAAGGCAGTTGAGTGATCAAATGAAGCAGTGGACAATGTCCCTTTAATCAAATACAAGGATGAGGCAGCAGAGTGGTCAGGCAAAGCAATGGCCTATGTCCCTTTAATCAAATACAAGGATGAGGCGGCAGAGTGGTCAGGCAAAGCAATGGTCTGTGTCCCTTTAATCAGAGACAAGGATGAGGCGGCAGAGTGGTCAGGCAAAGCAATAGTCAATGTCCCTTTAATCAAATACAAGGATGAGGCAGCAGAGTGGTCAGGCAAAGCAATGGTAAGTGTTCCTTTAGTCAGATACAAGGATGAGGCAGCAGAGTGGTCAGGCAAAGCAATGGTCAATGTCCCTTTAATCAATTACAAGGATGAGGCGGCAGAGTGGTCAGGCAAAGCAATGCTCTGTGTCCCTTTAATCAAATACAAGGATGAGGCAACAGAGTGGTCAGGCAAAGCAATGGTCAGTGTCCCTTTAATCAGATACAAGGATGAGGCAGCAGAGTGGTCAGGCAAAGCAATGGTCAATGCCCCTTTAATCAAATACAGAGTACTCACGAGCCGGAATGCAGAAGCAGCAAGACAACAACAAACGGGCACCGGAGCGAAGTCCCGCCAAGGCTTTTAAAAGCTGAGAGAGATCCGGGAGCCGCGGTGACATGGCGATGATCGGATCCAATTGTGACAGTGTAGTTGTATAATTAAGGGAGAATAAGGTTTGTGTGTTTTTGGAGACATGGAACCCCAGGTATTTTATAGAAGTTTTATGGTATGAATAGGAGTGTTTATTTATTATTTGCTGTTGTATTTTTAGGTAGGGCTATGCTTAGAAATTCTGATTTTGTGGCATTTATTTTGAAGTTAGAATGGGTGCCGTATGTATGAAGTTCCGAGTGTAATTCTGTTAAAGAATATATTGGGTTGGATAGGGTTGACGTAAAGCAAAGAGATGGGATGAAAATTTGAGGGGGAGTCTGGGCTTTTTCCTGGCTTTGGGAGGACCACTACGTGAGCTTCTAGCATAGAGGGTGGAAAAGGATTATCTGAAGTGACACTATTAAATACATTGCATAATTGAGGGAGAAGTATAGAGTGAAAAAGTTGATAATATTTGACAGTAAAACCGTCTGGGCCTGGACTTTTTCACGGGTTAAGCTCTTTAATGGCGGCCGCTTATTTCTAATGGGGTCTGACTGATTAGTCAGAATATAATGTAAATGGCTATATGTGTGTGCGGGTAGGAGAAAAAGCGTAATCTTTTATATTTGGGTGTACAAATCTCGATATATAATAGAGATTGTGATTTTTGAGTGTTTTCCAAAGGTAGGTTGCTGTGCGTTGTGAGTGTCTGGAAGACAGGTTAGGAAGGGGAAGTTGATGGAGTTCCGGTTCCGTTGGGAGGAGCTAGCGTCGTAATGGTGGAGTCTGGACGCTAAGAGCTCGAGATAGGAAAATCTTCCCTTCCACAAGCCCGTTGTTGGAGTGAACTAATACTCCCTAGGGCAAGTGCATCATATCGGTGGTGCTGGTGGCGGAACGGCGGAGCAAGCAGCGCGACTCAGCTGCATGAGTCAGCCCCCTAAGCCGAGTATTGCATTGGAGACAACCCAGATCGGACCTATGACCCAGAGGCTGGTGTGAGGGCGCTAGATTGGACTTGGTGCCCTAAGAGATACTGCTGGTAAAGAGCTGATAAAGAGCTGCAGAGCAAGCGTGGGGGCCAGATATTGCCAAATGGATCCGTGAGGTGAAGCAAAGAACAGACCTCAATCGCTGGAGCATTTCTAAACACAGTGCACCGCTCAGGTGGATGGGAGTGTCGTGCGGAGCGGAGGTTTAACCCTGGTCGCGAACGAAAGGGGCGCTGGATCACTACACACTCAGCTCTCCCCGCTATCACAGGAGATCTAGTGACAGCCGCCTGAAGATAACCTGAAGATAACCCAGCAATACTGTGAGGCACAGCAAAGCCTGGTCCAGTAAGGTTTTTTTTCACATAAGAGAGGAATCGGACACTCTCGAAATTAATGTGCAGATCTGGTGGACATATCCAAGTATACGCAAGTATATATAAGAAAAGATAAGAAATGTTTTGACCTACATGTCTCTCCTCTGCCTTGCTTTGTTTTTTCCCCTTATCCTTTCGGACACAACAGGCTTGTATTCCTTTTCTGCCTCCCTCTGAGCTGCTGGAGCTATAACTCAGGTCTGTTGCCAATTTTTTGTCCACTCTAGAGAGCGCTAAATATAAGGCAACACTTAACATTCTCTGGACTTTCTCACTGTGGTATTGGATACGGGGTGGAAAGGCAGAGGAAGAGGAAGATAGGAGAGAAGAGCAGTCTTCCCTGGAAAGCTATAAATATAAATCCACAGTTTTGAGAGAAAAATGTAATGGTTTTGAGAGTTTAGACGGTTTACAATATAATGTTTGTTGTCTAGGAGATGTGTTTGGTTAAAATAATATAGCCGGAGGTACTGGGAACAAGGTAAAAAAGTTATATA
Source organism: Bombina bombina (assembly GCF_027579735.1). NCBI lineage: Eukaryota > Metazoa > Chordata > Amphibia > Anura > Bombinatoridae > Bombina > Bombina bombina. Next base: position 454,326,727 of record NC_069499.1, read on the forward strand.
CAAGAGAGTTGAGGGCCTAAGGTGAATTAAGTAAAACAGGTCGCTTTTATTTTATTTTCTTGTTTGTTTTCTAGCCTAAATATCAAACTGATACGTTCTTTAAATTGATATGTTAATTTAAAATAGGATGTAAGGAGTTATTACAAGAAAAACTTCTGTCTCAATTAAAGAGATGGGTGGGTGGCCAGGAGAATAACGGGTGATTTAAACTTAAAAGATTGTCACTTCACATAGGTTTGCTTCACAATCAAGGTTTTTTGCTGTTTCTTGTTTTTGTTTTTGTTTTCTCACTTTTGTTGTTTTACTTATTATTTAGTCAAATACACAACACAATTTGTAAGCACAGACACACAAAGTCTAAGGCCATATTACTCTAAGGAAAGAGTTAAAGAAAGCACAGTCACAGAATTATAGCTACTACACTGTACATGGATAAATTTATTACGCACAATAAAAGTCACTCCCTGGCCATGCCTCCCAGGCAAAAAGATAAGAAAACAAGGGTTTCAGATACTCATATAGAAAGTACTCCTGACCCGATAATGCAAAAAGATGATATTCAGCTCTTAGTAACTCAGATGTCTGAAATTTTCCTGCCCCAATTTGAAATGCTTAAAAGCCAAACAGCCAACATAATGACAGAACTTAAACAAATTAACAGCCGTCTCACAGAAGTTGAAGACAGAGTATCTAGTAATGAGGATATAATTTACAAGCAGGAAAAAATCATAACAGACAATAGTAGGACACTGAGTAGACTACAAGATAAAATCCATGAGCTAGAAGATCGATCAAGACGTAATAACTTGAAAATTATAGGTTTACCAGATAAGGGCGAATTTCCAGACTTAATAACCTTTGCCAGCATTACCCTACCCAAGGCACTGGGTATCATATCCGGTGACACGCCAATTTTAGTCGAAAGGGCTCACCGGTTGGGTATGCCCAGAGACAACCTAAGAGATAATAATTACAACAGGCCGGTCCTTGTAAAGTATCTAAACTATCAGGATAAGAACAGCATCCTGAGGGCATATAGGAAAATAGTAAAGCTAGAAATTAATCAAAACAAATTATTGCTCTTCCAAGATTTCTCCAGTGACACGTCTATGAAAAGAAAAGAGCTAGCCCCCTACTGTACCAGGTTAATTAATGCCGGCCTGAAGGCCAGACTAACATATCCTGCAATGATAATAGTGGAGGAAGCGGAGGGCAATGTCACTCTGGTTAACACAGAAGAAGTGAGAGACTTTTGTAAAACTAGGCAAATAAGGTAAAACAAAGGGTTAAAAAAGAGATCCTAATTGATTATAATCTTAGTTATAGGGGACTTATGTTGTTTTATAAATAATGTGGAGGTGCTTGGTTTCCTTTCTCTTTTTTTTTTTTTTTTTTTTTTCTCCCCTCTTTCTTGCATTGCGCTTTGTGTTCTCTCCCTCGCTGCAGCTCTCAGAAAGCAACGATAGAGGGAAAAGGGCAAGGACATAAAAAATTAAAAGGCTAACAATAAGATGAGGAAGATCAAATTTATTTCATGGAATGTAGGAGGGATAACAACCCCAAAAAAAAGAAAGCTGATAATCAGGCACTTAGCTAAATTTAAACCTGATATTGTCCTATTGCAGGAAACACACTTGAAAAACACTGAAGCTCAGAAACTCAAATGTAACTGGGTAGGACACGTAATAGCATCAGACTGTTCTAGGAGGAAACGGGGGGTCGCTTTCCTATTTAACAAAGACTTGGAATATAATATACGAGAAAGCCAAATAGATTCTAATGATAGATGGATAATTTTAACAGTGGACATTAAAAAAATAAAATATGTAGTGTGTAATCTATATGGGCCTAATGTCAAAGACCAACTATTTTGGAGTGACATGATAGCAAGATTAATGTTGAAAGAAGACCCAAATATAATTCTTGCTGGAGATTTTAATTTAACCCCTACACCATCATTAGATAGGTTGTCTCACAGACAAAATAGAAGGTCTACGCAAAATTCACAAATATTTTTCCAATTATGTGAAGAATTAAGCTTACACGATATATGGCGGGTGCAGCACCCCGGGGGAAAAAGTTTTACTTGTGAATCTCAAGTACATAAATCTCTCTCGCGTATTGATTTTTTTCTAGTCTCAAATGCTCTATTGCAGGAGGAGATAGGTACAGACATCGGTGAAATTATAATATCAGATCATGCTACAATATTACTGGAGGTAGGGGTACGTGAGCAATATATACGGGGGGGAAATAATTTTTTTTTTCCAAAACATATGATTAATGATGGACCCTTTCAAATATGGATAAAAAATAAATGGCGCGAATACTGTGTTAATAACCAAGAGTATGCTAACAATTATGAAATATTTTGGGAAGCAGCCAAAGCATATCTAAAGGGAGAGATTAAATTATATATGATTACTTTAAAAAAAAGGTCATAGCTCGCGAGATTCAGTTAACAAAAACTGTTGCTAGGGCGCTTCACAACTATACAAACAACACTCTAAGGAAATATTGGTTAGAGTATAGAAAGGCCAAGCAAGAAAGAGACTCGTTTCTCCTAGCTAAAATGATAAAGCAAGAAGCCAGAGCAAACTCTGTTTATGGTGGTAGATACGGTAAATCAGTAAAGTATCTGTCAAAGTTAGAGAAAGGCAGGAATCGGAAGAATATAATTGAGAATGTGATAGTAGAGGGTCAAAATTACACACAAACTGAAGATATTAGTAAAGCTTTTTATGGATATTATAAGAACATATATGCCTCGAAAGCTATAGATGAAGAAGCCAGTAAGATATTTTGGACCACTATCACTTGTCCACAGATTACTGCAGATCAAGCGAAGGGATTGAATTTGCCTATTTCCCCAGACGAGGTCATAAAAGCGATAGAGGCAACGAAATTGGGCAAGGCACCTGGACCAGATCAAATACCGGCTGAGTTTTACAGGCTCCTAAAATCAGAAATTGTTCTTATTTTAACCTGTCTATTCAATGAATATTTTATGGAGGGAAAATTAATGTCGAGGTTTTTCTCCGCGTCAGTCATAACACTTATACCAAAAAAAGACAAAAATTTAACAGATTTAGGGTCATACAGACCTATCTCCTTGTTGAATATAGATTACAAATTGTTAACATCTATAATAGCGAATCGTCTCAAGGTAGTACTCCAAGAAATTATCCACCAAGACCAAGCGGGTTTCATGTGTAACAGATCACTTACTAAAAACATTAGAAAAACATATACGCTAATAGAATATTTTTGGAACAAAATCAATAAGGAGAAAATAACATATCAAGACGATATTGCTATGGTTATGATTGACGCGGAGAAGGCATTTGACTCCATAATATGGGATCATTTATATGTGGCCCTGACAAAATTCGGCTTTACAGGAAAGCTGATAGAATTTATCAAAACTATATACAATTATCCAATCTCCTCAATAGCGATCAATAATACCCAAACTCCTTTTTTTAAAATCGAGAAAGGTACACGTCAGGGTTGCCCACTGTCCCCCCTTTTATTTAATTTGGCCATTGAACCCCTAGCAATTTATTTACGCCAAGAACTCGAGGGGATAAATATAGGCGAACAGAAACTAGTGTTGTCACTCTATGCAGACGACCTATTATTATACTTTAAACATACATATAAAAATATCCCCATAGCGTTTGGTGCTTTAGAACTATTCAGCAAAATTTCAGGCTATAAGGTAAACACAATTAAATCCGAGATATTATGGATATATAAAAAGAAGGATAGCAGGATTCAATATGACCTAAAAGAGGTCGAGACGCTCAGATACCTTGGGATTATTCTACATAGAGATCCAAATAGTTGGTACAAACTTAATTTTACTCCTTTTTTTACCAATATTAAAGCTAAATTACAACGTTGGGCATTACTTCCAATTTCCCTATCAGCTAAAATCATAATGATAAAAAATATCTTGTTCCCACAGATATTATTTGTAATGAATAATCTCCCTCTATTTATTAAAGCTAAAGATATTAAAATATTTAACCAGGCCTGTGCCAAGTTCCTTTGGAATAAGTCTAGACAGATGATTTCGATTAAAAAACTATCTCAACAGAAGGAACAAGGTGGCTTAGCTCTCCCAGACATTAAGGCGTATAACTTAGCTATCTTGGCACGTTATGGGATAGATTGGCTGTATGATGGCAAGGCATTGACGAATTTAAGGCTAGAAGAGACTATTATACACCCGTTTTCTTGTAAAACAATTCTCCATTGTGTTAGTGTCCAATTACCAAAAAGTATAAAGTTGTATATCAGTATCTATAATGTAGTTAAAGCTTGGCAACTTTTATGCTCTCGGCTTAAGACTAATTTCTACATATCATCTTTTCTGTTGATCAGAGGAAATCCTGAGTTTCTACCTGGGTGTTCTTATAAGCCATTTAGAGAATGGGACAATAAAGGGCTCTCTAAGATAACACAGCTCTTAGATGAGCAAGCCATTATAAGAACCTTTGAAAGCATTGCTAATGAATTTAATCTTCCCAATAAACATTTTTTCGCTTATTTACAGCTACGTAATTTTTTGAATAAGAAATTGCAGCTTGGAAACTGGTCGGAATGTTTTGCTGAAATTGGAGGGTATATAAAGTTATATAAACAAGGAAAACATTCTATCTCGCTTTTATACAATATCCTGTTGGCTAAGCAGGGTCAATTATACTCTGAGCAACATATCTCTCATTGGTCGAGGTACTTTGAAGGAGTTAATTATGACTTAATTAAAAAAAGTATTAAATGGTTGATGAAAGCGCCCCTTCGTTCCTCCTGGCATGAATCCCATCTAAAATTACTTAACAATGCATACATCTCACCGAAAAGATTAGCACAGTGGTCGCAGGACAGCATGGGCCTCTGTCATAAATGCTCTCTGCCTCGGGCAGATTTGTTACACTGTTTTTGGCATTGCCCGAAAGTGTGGCAATTCTGGCAGGAAGTTAATTTTTGGTTAAACAAGTTGGACTCGGAGTATTTTATTGCTAGCCCAAAAATGATGGTTTTCTTAGACTCGGGAGGCCACAATGCTGACCTGATTAATACAATTATACTAATTGTCCGCAATCTTCTACTAAAAAGCTGGAAACATAGAAAAGCCCCCCCTTTCATTAGATTTTTGGAAGCTGTAAAACAACAGATAATTTTTGAACAATATAATATTTCTACAATGCATAACAAACAAATTCAAAGATTCTTTAATAAATGGACCAAAATTATTCAAACATATCCACTTAACATACAGTATATTCTTACTAAAGAACTACATAAAACAGAATATTTTGAAGGCTTAATTTTGAGAGAAGTGTTCCCAGTGGCATGGTTCTGAGAGCTTATAGCGGGGGAGAGGCAACAAATTTAACAAATTTTTTTTTTTTTTTTTTTTTTTCTTCTCTCTCTTTTTGCTGTTGTATCTTTTTTTTTTTTTTTTTTTTTTTTTCGCTTGGATAAATATGCATATAAACAAAATTAAATGTTAAATGTATTATGTATTGATCAACCGATCTCTTTATTATGCATGTACCTTGATTTACCCTGCGTGGTGCACAAATGTGAGCGAATGTGCTCTTTTGATACTTTTTTTTTTTTTCTCTTCTGTCAAAAACTAAATAAAATATTTAAAAAAAAAAAAAAAAAAAAAAAAAAGGAAGGGGAAGTTAAAGACGCCTCCAATAAAGACAGCGCCTTTGGAAAGGTTGAGAGATCTCAGAAATAGGGATTTGAAAAAGGGTATATGGTGTGTATTAGGGGCGTAGATATTTATTATTGATATGGGTCTACCATATATTAGTCATATTATCCCCAGGAATTTACCCTTAGTGTCTCTTACCATTTGTAGTAGTTTAAATGCAATATTTTTCTTAATGAGGATACTAACTCACATCGTTTGACTGTAGCTGTGCTGTGGTAAATTTGTGTGAAATGTTTACCGAAATATTTTGATTCTTTTGTGCGCTTGAGGAGAAGGATGTTGGCTCCCCTTTTAGTTAAATTGGAGATTGCTTTGGATCTATTGCTGGGAGAGTTAAAACCTTTGACATTTTGTGTTAGAATAGTGATGTTGTGACTTTTAGATTCCATTAATTAAGATTTCAAATTGTGCATAATAGACATTTGTAAGTGCAATTCAATTAAATATAACCAATGAAACATAACGGCGTAGAAAAAAACTATGCAACATAGAAAATAACAAATGCCAAACAGTGACCTCAGAACCTTTGCTGAAAACGCCAGTAGGGACATGGCAGATGGATATGCAGTCTCCCCCGCCACATCTCTAGATTTGAAATATAACTAGGTGGGTGAATGGCCGCTTTAATTAGCTATATGGCTTAACCATGAAAGGGAGAAAAAAGAAGACATGGAATACACCATCCCTAAATTTAAAAAGTGTCCACTTCTGCTAAATCATGTGTTTGGCGGCTATGAAATTTATAGTTAGGCCTTGGAAAGTCAGTATGTGATCTTGAAGAGTCTAAATAAGATGGGCTATTTCCCAATGTTCAAGGGCCTTGGTGATCGATAGTGTCCACGTCTCTTGTTATACTAGAGACGGTATAATGTATAGTCATAGTATGCTAGTACTCACGGTTTGAAGAGTATTGATCTTCAGTTTAAGGTAGTCTGTGCCCTAGATTTGGGCTGATCCAATTTCGGGAACTTTGGGTCAGATTGTTGTAAGGCTAAGAGTCTTCTGTTATGCTTGGCAGGTGTCTTTTACCATCTTTTTCCTGTTTCTCGTTGTTGGGAGTGCGCTGGTTCTGTAGCTGCTGGTGCGACCAAGGCTGGCAGGTCCAGGGGTGGTAGGCCTAAAGCATTGCAAAAGTGTTGTACATCTGAGGCGTCTTTGCATATCAGCCTTTTATCTTCATGAATTACCAGGATGTGGGTAGGGAATCCCCAGTGATATGGTATTCTACGGTTGCGTAGAAGTTGAGTAAGTGGGAAAAATTCCTTCCTTTTTTGAAGGGTTCTAGGGGACAGGTCAGCATATAGTTGTATGACCGTTCCATGAAATCTTATTGGTTGATTTTTCCTAGAGAAACCTAGAAGTTCCTCTTTGTCTCTTTAATTTTTTAACTTAATTATAATGTCCCTGGGTGGTGCAGAGTCCAGTGGGCCTAGGACGGAGTGCTCTATGAGCTCTGTCCCAAGGGATTTCTTCTGTAGAAGTATTGCCCCTCAGGTGTTTGAATAAAGCTGGTAGATATGTAGGTAGGTATTTTGGTAAGACCGATTTGGATACGCCTCTGATGTGTAGGTTTTTCCTGCGACTCCTATTCTCCAAGTCTTCTATTTTGTTGTGAAGGGAGTCTAGGGATGTGTTATAAGACTCTATTTTTGATTGTAATTGGTCAAATTCTTCTCTCATATTGTCTGTCCCATCTTCAAGGGCTTCCACTCTAAAGCCAAGTGCATTCATATCCTGTTTAAGATCTAATCTCTAATGCATGCTCTAACGATATCTGCTATGTCCTGTTTGGACAGCAGTGAGGAGAGGATCGACGCTGAGATCTGAAGCATGTCAGTTGCAGCAGAGTCTGCAGTATTTTTGGGTGATCTGTTGTTTTCCTCTTGGAGTGGTGAGCTTTGCACTGAGTGTGAAGAGGCTTGTTCTTGTTGATTGAAGTATGAAGTCATCGTTTGACTTTTAGTAGTGTGTGGTTTTGTGCCTTTATCTTGTTTAGGGCCTTTTTAGTGGCCATGGTTAGTAGTGAGCCTGTGGAATTACAGTGTAGGTGGAATTAATCTCCAGTTATCGTGTCGTTTATGAAATTACTGTTTGTGCAGTGTGCCTGATCAGGCGGCTTTATGTTGCAGCTTTGCAGCTCTGAGATAAGAGACTGTAGTTAAATGTCTGTTCCCACCACACTTAGCAATACAGGTGAAGGAAACAGGGATAAGATTTATATATCAGCAAGCAGGTTATGCGTTCCCTTCCATCCCCAGATTATAACATGAAGCCAGAGTTTCCCTGCCTTAATTAAGGGGTAACTGTGTGTGCCTTATAGCAAGGAGTAGGAAAGTATATTTAAGTTTAGTTATGCAGTTCACTTTAGGTTGATAAGGGATTGTGCACTTTATGAGTCAGCCTGTAGTTATGCATGTACATCAGTAAGCCTGGCTGTATATTTATTCTATATGTTAGACACTGTGTGTCCGGATGCAAGTTGTTGCTTACTGTGTCTTGAGATCCATGCTGAGAGCGTGCAGGGGGTCAATTAAGCTGCCACGTGGGTATTGATGATTATGGCGCTGTATGTTTGGGCCTGGACGGCAGGCTTCATTCTTGTGGTGAGCTTGTGTCAGCTATTCAGAGAGGTTGTTGCCTCTAGTGATGCCACTTAGTTACCAGAGACCGGGTGTTATACGGTCTTTGTGCTGTGCTGTGTGGCCGCAATGAAGTTAGGGGCCTGCAAGATGGCGACCTCTTCTATGCAGCGGTCGGTGGTAAGTCTCCCTAGGAGGACGGTAGGGTCACACCATTGTCCTTCCGATGGTCTCTGAGTGTTTATGGAGATTGCAAAGGTGAATACCTGTTGTTATTCTCGGAATGAGTGTTCCATATCGCCTTAGATAGCAACCACTACAGGGAGTGCAGAATTATTAGGCAAATGAGTATTTTGACCACATCATCCTCTTTATGCATGTTGTCTTACTCCAAGCTGTATAGGCTAGAAAGCCTACTACCAATTAAGCATATTAGGTGATGTGCATCTCTGTAATGAGAAGGGGTGTGGTCTAATGACATCAACACCCTATATCAGGTGTGCATAATTATTAGGCAACTTCCTTTCCTTTGGCAAAATGGGTCAAAAGAAGGACTTGACAGGCTCAGAAAAGTAAAAAATAGTGAGATATCTTGCAGAGGGATGCAGCACTCTTAAAATTGCAAAGCTTCTGAAGCGTGATCATCGAACAATCAAGCGTTTCATTCAAAATAGTCAACAGGGTCGCAAGAAACGTGTGGAAAAACCAAGGCGCAAAATAACTGCCCATGAACTGAGAAAAGTCAAGCGTGCAGCTGCCAAGATGTCACTTGCCACCAGTTTGGCCATATTTCAGAGCTACAACATCACTGGAGTGCCCAAAAGCACAAGGTGTGCAGTACTCAGAGACATGGCCAAGGTAAGAAAGGCTGAAAGACGACCACCACTGAACAAGACACACAAGCTGAAACGTCAAGACTGGGCCAAGAAATATCTCAAGACTGATTTTTCTAAGGTTTTATGGACTGATGAAATGAGAGTGAGTCTTGATGGGCCAGATGGATGGGCCCGTGGCTGGATTGGTAAAGGGCAGAGAGCTCCAGTCCGACTCAGACGCCAGCAAGGTGGAGGTGGAGTACTGGTTTGGGCTGGTATCATCAAAGATGAGCTTGTGGGGCCTTTTCGGGTTGAGGATGGAGTCAAGCTCAATTCCCAGTCCTACTGCCAGTTTCTGGAAGACACCTTCTTCAAGCAGTGGTACAGGAAGAAGTCTGCATCCTTCAAGAAAAACATGATTTTCATGCAGGACAATGCTCCATCACACGCGTCCAAGTACTCTACAGCGTGACTGGCAAGAAAGGGTATAAAAGAAGAAAATCTAATGACATGGCCTCCTTGTTCACCTGATCTGAACCTCATTGAGAACCTGTGGTCCATCATCAAATGTGAGATTTACAAGGAGGGAAAACAGTACACCTCTCTGAACAGTGTCTGGGAGGCTGTGGTTACTGCTGCACGCAATGTTGATGGTGAACAGATAAAAACACTGACAGAATCCATGGATGGCAGGCTTTTGAGTGTCCTTGCAAAGAAAGGTGGCTATATTGGTCACTGATTTGTTTTTGTTTTGTTTTTGAATGTCAGAAATGTATATTTGTGAATGTTGAGATGTTATATTGGTTTCACTGGTAAAAATAAATAATTGAAATGGGTATATATTTGTTTTTTGTTAAGTTGCCTAATAATTATGCACAGTAATAGTCACCTGCACACACAGATATCCCCCTAAAATAGCTAAAACTAAAAACAAACTAAAAACTACTTCCAAAAATATTCAGCTTTGATATTAATGAGTTTTTTGGGTTCATTGAGAACATGGTTGTTGTTCAATAATAAAATTAATCCTCAAAAATACAACTTGCCTAATAATTCTGCACTCCCTGTATAGTCTTCTTGTTTTTAGATCATGCCAAACTGGAAATTGTGCTTTTACAATCAATATATGTAAGTATTGTTAAAAAACAATACTTTTAAAATATTGAAGGTGACAATATAGTTATTGAGCAATTGTACGCAGTATTTCCTTGATGCCTACATACAATTGTCATTTAAATGGCTTAGTAGTGATGAGGATGGAATCGGATTGTAACAGGTTAATCTCACAAATGTAAATGAGAATTTCCTTTACACACTGAATAAATAGGTTAATTCAAAATCACTTTACTGTAGCCTAAAGTGGTGTGAAAGGGCTATTGTATGTGTTAGTTTCCGGTGGCTTCCCAGTTTGTATTCTAATAACAAGTACTTAAACATTAAAAGGCTTTTCTGGGAACATATCTAATGAAAACAAGTTGGCGGCTATGTGCTTTCAATGCACGAATCCATTTTGTATTAGGATCACTGAAAAAACATTGACAAATCAGCCAGAAAGCAATATATATATATATATATATATATATATATATATATATATATATAAAAATGAGGGCAAATCATAGACAGATAGTAATTAACACCTGAATTTATTGCTCGGCATGTGGTATAAGTATCAATGTGTGAGTGTATATATGGCTATGTGTTTAAATGTATGTGTTACTGAATGTTTCTGAATGTCTCACTGTATGTGGTTCAAGATATGCATGTTTGTGTGTAATTATATTAGGTTATAAATGCCAGTCTTTTATGTGTCAGTGTGAGTGGTTCATAGAGGTATGTGAGTCTGGGTGTGTATCAGTGTATAATCAGTGTATAATCTAAATATAATGACAGCAGAATGCATGTAACCTGACCATTACTGTAGTGATGTTTTAATAATTTACTATTATGAATAGTTGCCATGGAGAATTGAAGGCATTAGAAAATATGCGATCCAAGGTGCTGGATCAGTGTTGTAATTTACAAGAAATAATAGGAAATTAACCAGTTGATTTTTATTTCATTAAATTGACATGATTTGCTAAGAAGAACCAGAAAAAATACAGACTATGGGCGAGATTACATATGTGGCGAAGGTTTTAGCGCAACTGCTGAAACCTGAGTCGCCCGTAAATTCACCTCGCACATCGGGTGAATCACATAAACCGTGCCGGCAGTCGGATAAACTGGCTATGCTCAGAAATGTGCGGAAATAGACATTTCTAGAGTCGCCAGTGACTTACGGCAGTTTAAGATCTGCGTTGTGGGGGTTGGTGGATTTGAGGTTAATAGTGTAATTAGATACTTTGCGATGTGGTTTATTGCATTGAGGGGGGGTGGCGAATTAAGGGTTTAAACTTTATTAGGTACTTTGCGATGTGGGGGTTGGCGGATTAGGGTTTAATACTTTTATTAGTTATTTCGGGGGGGGGGGGCGGTTGACAAGTAGATATTGCGCATGCATTAGGTGTTTGTTAAGACTTCCAGGGAGTTATGGTGCTTATATATTTTGCGCAAGACTTGCTGCGCCTGCCTATGTGTGGCATGGGGAAAATGGAGTAAAATGTCTCTATTTTCGCTGCGTAAGTCCTTGTGCTGAATATATGATAGCGATTTGCGATGCCGGTTCTATGTGAGTTTATGGGAGTAAAATTAACGATGGGTGAAATATACATGTCGCAGCGATGTATATGTGATCTGTCTAAAAACAGCCGACGACGGCTTTTGCGGGCGATGTCGCATATGTAATCTCACCCTATATCTTAGATGATAGTAACTTATTTTTTGTTGTTAATTTTGAAGTCTACCAAAGCAATAATGCATTTAAAGGGGCATTCTACACCAGAATTTTTATTGTTTAAAAAGATAGATAATCCCTTTATTACCCATTCTCCAGTGTTGCATAACCAACACAGTTATATTAATATACTTTTTACCTCTGTGATTACCTGAAATCTAAGCCTCTGCAGACTGCCCATTATTTTAGTTCTTTTGACAGACATGCATTTTAGCCAATCAGAGCTGACTCTTAGGTAACTCATTGTGCATGAGCACAATGTTATCTATATGGGACACATGAACTAACTCCTAGTTGTAAAAAAACTGTCAAAATGCATTCAGATAAGAGGTGGCCTTTAAGAAATTAGCATATGACCTACCTAGGTTTAGCTTTCAACTAAGAATACCAAGAGAACAAAGCAAAATTGATGATAAAAGTAAATGGGAAAGTTGTTTAAAACTACATACCCTATCTGAATCATTAAAGTTTATTTTTGGCTACACTGTCCCTTTAAATACCTTGGCCACATTTACATTGATGCTGATAATCAGGAGTTGTAAAATATTAATAATATTGCTTCACAAAATCCTACATCGGCTTTAATTTTATATAAATTTTGCATACTTTTGCATTTAACCAGCTCATGAAAAAAATCAGCAGGTACTAAATGTGTTTCATTTTGTTTTACATTTAACACTAGGCAGGAGGTGTTATGTGTCCTTTTAAAGGGACATTCTGCTCAAAATTTAAATGCACATAGATGAATTACACATTTGAATAGAAACATATTTGCAACATACATGTAGTGCCAAAAATGCTTCTGGTAAGTTATCACTGTTTTAGTGTTAACCTTTTTCTCTGCACGTGCATATGAAGCATAGCTAGATATTCTCAGTGCACTAGCTTTTTAAATAACACACCTGCTCAGAGCACCATGTCAACAATTAACAAACTCACACCTAGATTACGAGTTTTGCGTTAGGAGGGGTGTGGTGCTAATGAGCAGTTTATGCTCACCGCTCACTTGCAGACAGCGCTGGTATTACGTGTTTTTACAAACCAGGCGTTAACCGCAAAAAAAGTGAGCGAAGAGCAAAATTTAGCTCCACATCTCACCTCAATACCAGCGCTGCTTACGTTAGTGGTGAGCAGGTAAAACGTGCTCGTGCACGATTTCCCCATAAGAATCAATGGGTGAGAGCCGGCTGAAAAAAAACCTAACACCTGCAAAAAAGCAGCATAAAGCTCCTAACGCAGCCCCATTGATTCCTATGGGGAAATACTTTTAATGTCTACACCTAACACCCTAACATGAACCCTGAGTCTAAACACCCCTAATCTTACACTTATTAACCCCTAATCTGCCACCCCCAACATCGCTGACACCTGGATTATATTATTAACCTCTAATCTGCCGCTCCGGACACCGCTGCCGCCTACATTAGAGTTATGAACCACTAATCTGCTGCCCCCAACATCGCCGAAACCTACATTATATTTATTAACCCCTAATCTGCCGCCCCCCCAATGTCGCCGCAACCTAACTACATTTATTAACCCCTAATCTGCCACCCACAACGTCGCCACCACTATAATAAAGTTATTAACCCCTATACCTAAGTCTAACCCTAACCCCCCCTAACTTAAATATAATTATAATAAATCTAAATAAAATTACTACAATTAACTAAATAATTCCTATTTAAAACTAAATACTTACCTATAAAATAAACCATAATTTAGCTACAATATAACTAATAGTTATATTGTAGCTATCTTAGGATTTATTTTTATTTTACAGGCAACTTTGTATTTATTTTAACTAGGTAGAATAGTTATTAAATAGTTATTAACTATTTAATAACTACCAAGTTAAAATAAAGACAAATTTGCCTGTAAAATAAAACCTAACCTAAGTTACACTAACACCTAACACTACACTATAATTAAATAAATTAACTAAATTAAATACAATTAATTACAATTAAATAAAATTATCTAAAGTACGAAAACAAACAAACACTAAATTACAGAAAATAATAAAATAATTACAAGATTTTTAAACTAATTACATCTACTCTAATCCCCCTAACAAAATAAAAAAGCCCCCAAAATAAAAAAAGCCCTACCCTACACTAAATTACAAATAGCCCTTAAAAGGGCCTTTTGCGGGGCATTGCCCCAAAGTAATCAGCTCTTTTACCTGTAAAAAAAAAGTACAAATACCCCCCAACATTAAAACCCACCACCCACACAGCCAACCCTACTCTAAAACCCACCCAATCCCCCCTTAAAAAAACACTAACCCCTTGAAGATGAAGATAGAAGATGCCGTCTGGATGAAGACTTCTGCCCGTCTGGAGGACCTCTTCTGCCCGGCTTGGATGAAGACTTCTGCCCATCTGGAGGACCACTTCTGCCCGGTTGGGTGAAGACGTCTCACGGTAGGGTGATCTTCAAGGGGTTAGTGTTATTTTTTTTTTAATAGGGGATTGGGTGGGTTTTAGAGTAGGGTTGGTAGTGTGGGTGGTGGGGTTTTTAATGTTGGGGGGGTATTTGTACTTTTTTTTACAGGTAAAAGAGCTGATTACTTTGGGGCAATGCCCCGCAAAAAGGCCCTTTTAAGGGCTATTTGTAATTTAGTTAATTTAGATAATTTTATTTAATTGTAATTAATTGTATTTAATTTAGTTAATTTATTTAATTATAGTGTAGTGTTAGGTGTTAGTGTAACTTAGGTTAGGTTTCATTTTACAGGTAAATTTGTCTTTATTTTAACTAGGTAGTTATTAATTAGTTAATAACTATTTAATAACTATTCTACCTAGTTAAAATAAATACAAAGTTGCCGGTAAAATAAAAATAAACCCTAAGATAGCTACAATGTAACTATTAGTTATATTGTAGCTAGCTTAGGGTTTATTTTATAGGTAAGTATTTAGTTTTAAATAGGAATAATTTAGCTAATTGTAGTAATTTTGTTTAGATTTATTGTAATTATATTTAAGTTAGGGGGTGTTAGAATTAGGGTTAGACTTAGATTTAGGGGTTAATAACTTTAATATAGTGGCAGCGACGTTGTGGGCAGCAGATTAGGGGTTAATAAATGTAGGTAGGTGTCGGCGATGTAGGGACGGCAGATTAGGGGTTAATAATATTTAACTAGTGTTTGCGATGCGGGAGTGCGGCGGTTTAGGGGTTAATATATTTATTATAGTGGCGGCAATGTCCGGTTCGGCAGATTAGGGGTTAAAATATTTATTTTAGTGTTTGTGATGTGGGGGGGCCTCGGTTTAGGGGTTAATAGGTAGTTTATGGGTGTTAGTGTACTTTTTAGCACTTTTGTTAAGAGTTTTGTGCTACGGCGTTGTAGTGTAAAACTCTTAACTACTGACTTTAAAATGCGGTACCAGGCTTGACAGGATAGGGTCTACCGCTCACTTTTGGTCAGACTCGTAATACCGGCGCTATGCAAGTCCCATTGAAAATATAGGATACGCCATTGACGTAAGTGGATTTGCGGTATTTCTGAGTCTGGCCAAAAAAGTGAGCGGTGAGCCTGTCATTTCAAGACTCGTAATACGCAGCTTTGGGACCGGCCAACACTGCTTTTTAAGCCAAACGCACAACTCGTAATCTAGCCATTAGGCTCTCTGAGCAAGTGTTGTGTTTAATATGCTGATGCATGGTGCATACTTAAATACACCTTTGAAATAGCTATAACTTTTATTAGAAGCATTTTTGCTAATACATTTATAATACAAAAATGCTTCTTTTCAAAATGGAAATGCATCCATGTGGATTCCAATTTTGGCTGGAATGTCCCTTTAAGTATTTATTAACCAGGATCAAAACTGGGGAAGGAAATGAAGCTGACAAATACAATGGCCATTGGCACTTCTAAAAGTTAACATTACAGGTGTCTGAACTGAACCCTTTGTTCAGTGCCAAAGGAAAATAATCATTTTAATTTATAATAAGTCTTCAACAGTCTGAATGTCAGTTGTTTATTAGCATGATGGGTATACTGAGTATGCTTGATCAATTATATTTTTTATTAAAGGGACATGATACCCAAATGTTGAAACATTTGAAAGTGATTCAGCATAGCTGTAAAAAGCGGACTAGACCATATCACCTGAACATCTCTTTGTAAAAAAAGAAGTTCATTTATCTCAAAATTTCCTAAGTATTCACACCCCACTGTAAAGAGACTTTGAGCAACTAATCAGGATGCTAGTCCCAGTACTTGCAAGGGAGTGTGTATCTGGCATGTTATTTTCCTATTCAGTTTAAAGGGACAGTCTACACCAAAATGTTTCTTATTTAAAAAGATAGATAATCCCTTTATTACCCATTCCCCAGTTTTGCATAACCAACACAGTTATATTAATATACTTTTTACCTCTGTGATTACCTTGTATCTAAGCCTCTGCAGACAGCATCCTTATCTAAGTGCTTTTGACAGACATGCAGTGTAGTTAATCAGTGAAGACTCCTAAATAACTTCACGGGAGTGAGCACAATGTTATCTATATGACACACATGAACTAACACTGTCTAACTGTGAAAAACTTTCAAAATGCTCTGAACTAAGAGGTGGTTTTCAACGGTTTAGAAATCAGTTTGAGCCTAGCAAGGTTCAGCTTTTCAAAAATACAACCAAGGGAACAAAGCAAATTTGATGATAAAAGTAAATTGGAAAGTTGTTTAAAATTGCATGCCCTATCTGAATCATGAAAGTTTAGTTTTGACTTTACTGTCCCTTTAAGGAAGTTTACTATGAGATCTCACAAGATTTCAGTGAAATCTCATCAGATCACAGCAAAGCAATGCATGACCTCAACACTGCTGATTGGCTATCGCTTTATTTATTTTTTTCCAACTTGCAGTTGGACAGCAGCTGAAGTATAACTTTTCACAGAGCACTTACTCTGGTGAGCTGATGAATTGTGAGGTAAAATATCTTCCTATTTACATAGAGATGTTCAGGTGATATTTTCATGTCAGCTTTTACAGTTATGTTGCATCACTTTCACTTGTGCACACACTCCTTTAAACTTGTGCACTATGGAACTCTCTTTCTGTCTGCAACAAACTTACAACCATTCATGACCTTTTTATATCAAATGCTTTCACCCTTTTAGCAATTACCGAAACATGGCTATCTTCGTCTGACACCGTTTCCATTGCTGCTCTAACACATGGTGGCCTCCACTTTAGCCACACCCGAAGCCAGGTGGGAAACATGGCGGTGGTGTTGGGATCCTGCTCCCTCCTGCACTTATCAGTACCTACCTCCAATCTCATCTCTCTCCTTCTCCTTCTTTGAAGTCCACTGTATTTGCCTGTTGTCCCCCCTCTCCCTCAGAGTGGCATTCATCTATTGCCCTCCTGGACCGACCCCCCAATTCCTTGATAACTTCGCAGCCTGTCTTCCTCACTTTCTCCTAATTCTTGGGGACTTCAACATTCCCATTGACAATCCATCTGACCCTGCTGCCTCTAAACCTCTTTCACTCACATCCCTCCTTCTGGTCTCTCATAATCCACCCTATTCCCTACTCATCGTGATGGACACTCCATCAACCTGGGGTATTTACCTACCTCTGCTCTATATCTCACTTCACCTGCCTCCCTTTTCCCATTTCAGACCATCACCTGGTCACCTATAATAATGCTACAGCTATATCCACTTCTCCATCCCGCACCTGTAGAAATCTATATGCTGTGGATCCGCTATAATTTTCAAAAATCATTCAAGATCTCCTCCCTCACACTTCCACTATAACCTGCCCTGATCTCGCTACAACCCACTATAACAAAACTGTTTCCTCTAGTGCACTAGACACACTTGCCCCTCCCCAACTGCACAAAGCATCACGCCGTCAGTCACAGCTCTGGCACTCTCAGCACTCTATCTGCAAAAATGCTTCCGTACTGCTGAGCGTGTCTGCCAGAAAACTCACTCTGAACCTGATTTTATCCACTATAAGTTTATTCTTCGTTCATACACTTCTAGCCTTCACTTAGCCAAGCAATCCTACTTCTCTTCCTCTCTATATACTCCTTTCCTCAAACCCTAAATGACTCTTCTCCACCTTTAACTCTCTCCTCTACCCACCTGCTCCACCCCCCCCCCCCCGTCTGTCTTTAGTGCTCAAGACCTGGCAAACTACTTTTTAAACAAAACACATATTATCCGAAACAACATCCCAACACCAACCTGCAATCTTACAACAGGCCCAGTTACCACCCTCTGCATCTTCGATCCAGCCACTGAGAATTAAGTTTCTTTATTACTATCTTCCTCACGCCTCATTACCTTCCCGCTCAATCCTTTCCCATCCCATTTAATACCCTCCCTGTCTTCCACCCTCACTTCTGCTCTTACTCACATCTTCAACCTATCTCTCTCTACCGGTTCATTCCCATCTTCTTTCAAACATGCAAAGGTCACTCTCATTCTCAAAAAACCCTCCCTTAACCCTAATTCTCCTGAGAACTACTGCCCAATATCACTGCTTCCTCTAATATAAAAACTCCTTGAAAAACTAGTTTACAATCACCTAACCCACTTCCTGTCCACCAACTCCTTGCTTTACCCCCTGCAATCTGGATTCCACCCCAAACACTAAACTGAGGCTGCCCTTACCAAGGTTACTAACGATCTTATTTCTTCCACTATTCTATACTTATCTTACTTGACCTCTCTGCTGCCTTCGACACAGTTGACCACCTCTCCTCCTACAGACCCTTAGCTCTTTTGGCCTCTGTGAAACTGCTCTTTCTTGGATTCACTCTTATCTTTCTCACAGGTCTTTTTCTGTGTCATTTACTGATGACTCCTCCTCTCCAATGCCTCTGTCTATTGAAGTACCTTAAGGATCTGTTCTGGGTCTTCTACTCTTCTCAATTTATACTTCTTCACTGGGTAAACTTATCAACAGTTACGGCTTCAAATATCACCTCTATGCTGATGACACCCAGATCTACCGCTCCACCCCTGCTCTCTCTACCTCTGTCCTTTCTCATGTCAGTGACTGCTTATCTTGTATTTCTTCCTGGATAGCCTCTAACCACCTAAAGATTATCATGTCCAAGACTGAGCTCCTTCTAATCCCCTCCTCAAGCTCTATGCCGACTTCTGACTTTTCTATCCCTGTCAACAACATCACCATCTCCCCATCGCCCCAAGTCCGCTGCCTCGGAGTTACACTTGACTCAAATCTATTCTTCGCCCCCCACATCTAATCACTTTCTTCACCCTGTCGCAACCACCTACACAATATTTCCAAGATTCGCCCTTTTCTGAGCACTAACACCACAAAGCAAATAATCCACTTCCTTGTTATTTCCCAACTTGACTACTGCAATAACCTACTTATTGGCCTTCCTCTTTCCTGCTTCTCCCCCCTTCAATCCATCCTAAATGCCTCTGCCAGGCTATTCCACCTTTCCCGTCACTCTGTATCTGCTGCACCTCTGTGCGAGTCCCTTCATTGACTCCTCCTTCACAGCAGAATTAAATTCAAAACCCTCACCCTTACATACAAAGCTCTCATCAACACCACTCCCCCCTACCTAATCCTCTCTAATCACCTCTTCCCATGCTAAACTGAAGAACCTCTGTTGTGCAGCACCTACCCTCTAGAACACTCTCCCTCGTGCTGTCAGGCTTTGCCCTAATCTTTCTTCCTTTAAATACTCCCTGAAGACTTTTTTTGTTCAGAGAACCCCTACCCACCCAACTCAGTAATAAATTAATTTCAATTACCTAACATTTCCCTCATCTAACTCTGAATTTAACATCTTTCTCAATCTTGCAGTCCTCATCTCCTGTTGCTTAACCTCCTACCCTTCTAGATTGTAAGTTCCCATGGGGATAGGGCCCTCAATTCCTCCTTTGTAAAATTTTGTCTTGTCTCTTACATGTTTGATATCATTGTTTTATTTACATGAATTGTACCCATGGACACCACTGCAGAGTATAATAATAATATGAGTATTATGTCCCTTTAAAGTGTTTTCAATCATTAATAGAGAACAAAGCAGTTTCCGATTTGGCAAGATTTTTGTCTGAAATCATGAAGAACAGAGCAGGTAAGTATTTTCTATAAGATGTAAGTAGCTATAATTTATATTGGGCTAGATTAAAAATAGAGTGATCCACTCAGTAATACCAGTTTACGCAAATATGCGCTGGTATTACAATTAAAGTGCAAGGAGAATGCGACCTCGCGTTTGCATTGCATTGAAGCTATGCCCTCCAAAGGGAGACTCGTTATGATGCAGATAGACACGGTACAGAAGCGAGTGCAGTGAAGGGGGTAAGTTACGCAGCATTGGGCAACATATTTAAAATATATATGTACTGTATATGAATATATACATATATATTTATGTGTTTATATGTGTATATACACATATTAACACATAAATATATATATATATATATATATATATATATATATATTCATATACATGTATATTTACAGTTTAAACACAGTCCCTATAGACCGCTATGTAAAGGCACTTTTCACCCCACATCCCCTCACTTTAACCCCTTATAACTACTTTGTGCAGTTGTTTTTTTAAAAAAAACAAAGATGCTGATATTTTTTATTTTCATAAAGGAACTGTCCACTTTATTTGGGGGGCAATTGGGGCATATTTTTTAAGTTAATCAGAGATCTGACCTCTGGTTAATTTTTGCTT
Source organism: Bombina bombina (assembly GCF_027579735.1). NCBI lineage: Eukaryota > Metazoa > Chordata > Amphibia > Anura > Bombinatoridae > Bombina > Bombina bombina. Next base: position 454,347,391 of record NC_069499.1, read on the forward strand.
AGGGCAAAGTGCTACCACAAGATCAAGAGAGCATTAACCAGACACTTGTAATGGCTGGTTATTTATCATGCACCCGTAATTTATACCCCCACTTGTCTCCTTTCAATATTGTGGGGCTTTTAAGACCGCAGGCTTTGGTGCTTATAGGGTCTGGGTTGATTTAAATGTGTGCAATGAACACTGCTGGCCCCCCATATTATGTGAGGGAGGTATTATTTGCTATGACTCTCACAACCTAGTATAACTGTCTTAGTGTGGTCTTTATAAGGCCAGATAGGTGTTATCCCAGCAGTTCTGTGAGATACGTGACGTACCTTTAAAATGGCGTTTGGTGCCAAGCCGCTGCTGCTGCCTTTATTCTTTTTAATATCTGGCTTTTTTTGGAACTTCAACAACCAGGCTGCCCAAATCCCAGGACTCTTCTACGACCAGATTGATTCTGTGCTGGATATAGTCCAGCTAGCTCTCACCCATCTGGTTCCTGCTCCACTCTTTACCAGGCCCGAGGCCCAGCTCTCAGCGATCTTGCAGCAGGGTTTTCCACCTGTAGAAGGCAGAACACCTCCAAATCTGCTCAGCTGTCCAACCGGAGGTAGTTGGGTGTCTCCACAGTATATTTATAGGTGCGTGGTGTCTTCTGTAGTAGGCCACAGCCGCGGTCTTTCCTACTACTTTACCAATGGTGTTTAGGAGGAGATTGCTGTGAAAACACTTTACAGTCTTGTGGATGCTATTGCTGGTATCCTGGAGCTCTCCTGATCAATTAGTGGTGTTTTCAAGCCTTCTTATTTAGTATAAATAGCGTTTTTCTGTCAGTTTTTAAGCAGAGCTCTGATTTTGTGCGACTGCTCTGAACTGCAGTTGGCCTCCGCCCATCACGCAAACATATCTTTTAGAATTTAGGCTGAAAAGCCTCAAACTTTGTCTCCTTAGACCATAGCACATTTTCCCACATGATCTGGCGTGAATGAATTAACTTTTGGCGTAATTTAGATTGGCTTGGATGTTCCTTTTTGTAAAAAAATGTGCAAAACACAAGAGATGGTGGTCGCATGCAAGGAGTGACCTGTACTTGCCAGAAATTCCTAAGCTTTGTCAATGTTGCTGTTTTGCCTCTTGGTAGCCTCCCTGGTAAGTTTTTTCCTCATCAGCTTTGAAGGGTCCATCCTAAACTTTGCAGTGTCTTTGTGGTGCCACATTTTCTTCACTTATTTATGATATTTTTACTGTGCTCCATGGTACATCCAGTGCTTTTGATATTCTTTTATATCCCTTTCCTAATTGGACCCTTTCAACAATTAGTTCTTGCGGTGTCTTTGGCAACTCTTTGTGGATTATGGCTCTCCCCAGTAATATGCAACCCCAAACATTCAAACAAATCCTTAAGCAACAGCTGACTTTTATAAGGTTTAATCAGACTCACTTTTGTTGGTCGCAGGTGTATGCAATACCTAAAGGCATGATTTAGAATGTGATTGGTTAACTATGAACACAACCCCAATTAAGAAAGTCTGTGTTGCAGTTATTTTATATTTTTTTATTTTTTAAATGTTAACAATTAGGGGGGGCGGAGTTAGCCTTTCAAGCAAACAAGACGCGCCTTCATGAAGCTCCTCTTTTTTAAGGCAACTTTCAACTATCTTTTTTGATAAATATGCCATTAATGTGATATGATATTGCAGGTTATGGGGATATATATATACACTGCAACCTGAAGGAGTGGACAAATTGACTACACCCTGTCCAAGATTTGCTTTAACTTTCGGCAGAGATCAGATACCATGGATACCATCCCTAAGATGGCGGCGATGTGTACATGGGAGGCGAAAGTACAACATGAGCTGGAACTATGCTTGCAGAGAATTGAACAAAACCTAACAACTGAGATAACCTCTCTCTTTGTAACTGCTGCTCACAGGGATACATGTTCACGGCAGTTTAACTTGGATCACCAGTCACGCAGCATAGTTACGACGGTGCCTGAGAGACAGCTAGCCCGGTCGGAAGAAATTACCTTGCGTGCAGTAGATTCTCCTGCCCACACGGGAGGTGGTGCCTGCTGTGGGAGATATTCGTCTCGGATCTGCTCACTCGATCCACGGAAGTCTTGCAGAGAACCGGTTCTGAGTTGCCCTCAGGAGAATGTGATTTCATCTCTCTTGTGTGCTGAGAGGGTGCCAGAGGAAAGGTGCACAGGCCCTGGGGAGCTGCTGATACAACCTAACAAAACCGGGTCATCCCGGAACCCATGCGGCGCTAACAAAGCTCCTCCATCTCTCCATGCTAACACGCTGCTGTTGGAAGCTGAGGAGGCAAAGGAAAATGAATCCCATAGAAACATTTATTTTCTCTTTGCATGACAACCACCTAATTCATTCATTGGCACCATTCTCTCTGAGTGATCTTAACAATATTGTGATATTAAATGTAAGCAGTTGTTTGTTCAAATGTTTTTCTTTAGATAATGAGGACTTGATGATGAGTGTACCACATATGTTTCCAGGAGAATGACGTTATTCATGTTGGTTGAAACTCATTTCTTAATTATTGTTGATATATATTTAATGTTATATACTATACCAAACCCAAAAGTGGCTATAGACCCAATTTGCTCACCTCCATTGAGTATTTATATTATACCATGGTCCAAGACCGGCCTGCTATTTTCAGAGGAGGTATATACCAATATAAAAATGAGGAAATAGCTATATTTGCCCATCATATTTTGAATCTGTATTTACCTGATTGTACTCTGTTTATTATTGTGAATGATATCCCAATGTTTGTAATACTTAAGTTTTGGGAACTCCTCATACGCTGTATATGTTTATAATAACCTCAATAAAAACTATTTAAAAAAACAAATAAAATGTTAACAATTAAAGGGATATGAAACACAAAACTTTTCTTTTGTTATTCAGACAGAGCATAAAAGAGTTTAAAACTTACTTCTATTATCACATTTGCTTTTTTCCCATGGTATTCCTTGTTGAAGAGATACCTAGGTAGATCTAGAGCACTATATGGCAGGAGATAGTACTATCATCCAGTGCTCTTGCAAATGGATACAATTATAGCAAAACTTCTGCCATATAGTGCTCCAGACACATGCATGCACCTGAGTTTACATTCCTGCTTTTCAATAAAAGATGCCAAGAGAACAAAGAACATTTGATAATAGAATCAATTAGAATATTGTTTAAAATTGCATGCTCTATTTGAATCGTGAAAGAAATATGTTGGGTTTGATGTCCCTTTAATTATTTGTTTTTTTTTTTTCTTGGAATTTTGTTTGTTGGAAGATCACATTACAGATGGAAAAGTCTGACATTCATATAGCCTGTTATTTATGTATTTACATAAAAAAAAACTCCTTCAGTTTCATAAGGTTCTGTAGACTTTTATATCCACTACATCAATACAGGGTCGGCTCAACCATGGGACCAAGTGGGTCCAAGGGACCCAGGCAGCACTTGACAAGGGGCAGCACTTCAGTAACTTTCAGGTGCAGACCACTCCTGTCCTCTGTCTCCTTGGGGAAGTCACAGGCTCTGAGCAGTATAACCGCACAATGACAAAGACAGACCCAGTCAGGGATGACATTGAAGGTGGGACAAGTGCATCTTTTACCTAACTTCCTTCCCACCTATTTCATAACTGTGCATAACCATTGATTGCATGCAGGTAGGTAGGCTTAGTAAGGTCAGTGGCCAGGCTAGTAGGTTTGAAATGCTAATAAGTAATGTTACTACTGTGTGTATGTGGGGGGGGGGGGGGGGGAGGGGCGGTCATTGCATTTTCAGACTCAAGCAGCACAATATCTTGAGCCAGTCCTGCATCAATAATAACCTAAAGGCAGCTGCAGAGGCTTAATAAAATAAGGAGCACAGAAGTACAAGATTACATTATTGAAAGAACTTTCCATGCAATGCCACAACGTCTCTATAATTCATAAATTCTGTGACAACTGCCTGTAGCACTGGCAGACCTCTTCCTTGGAGAGTTTCCACATGTTTATCCCTGTGTGAACCAGGTCTCCACATTCTTCAGAAATCTCCCTTTCTGACTTATCAGTTGCCACAACACCATCACCAGCATCTTCATTAAGCAGATCTTAGAACTGCACAACATTGTTCACCTATACGTTTCTGCTGATGTTTGAACTGCATATTCTTTGCATTTGTTTTTAAATATTTACTAATGGGCCCCTCTCTTTTTTTTTAGGAGTTCAACCCTTATTATGAAGTAATAACTTTGACCAAAATATTTGGTTCTAACGCCTATATCACTTATCCTATACCTAAATAATAACCACCAGAGCCACAGAAATTGGTTAAAGGGGACACTCAAGTCAAAATTAAACTTTTAATATTCAGATAGAGCTTGCGATTTAAAAAACTTTCTAATTTATTTCTATTAAAAAAATGTGCACAGTCTTTTTATAGTTACACTTTTTGAGTAACCAGATTCCTACTGAACATGTGCAATAATTCACAGAATATACGTATGTGCATTTGTGATTGGCTGATGGACATCACATGATATGGGGGGAGTATAAATAGACGTAACTTTGAAATCTGTCAGAATTTCTTTTTTACTACTCATTTGTAGTTCAGACAAAGGGGGGTAGTTATCAAGCCGTCTACTTTTCTGGCTTTGCCGGCCCAATACGCCCGCCTAAGCTCGCCTACCTTCGCTGCCGCGGACCTGAAAAAAATACGCCTAAGTTATCAAATAAAGCTGTCAAAAAGCCGCGGGGCGATGAGCAGCGGACTGTGACAGTTATCACTCATCCGATCTCGCTGCCCTTCGGCTTTTTCCCAGCTTTATTGCTAGCCTGTCACTAAGCACTCACACTAAACTACACTGTTCTATCCCTATACCTGCGCCCCCGGAGCCCCCCGCAACTAAATAAAGTTAATAACCCCTAAACCCGCCGTTCCTAGACCCCGCCGGCAACTCCTATAAATGTATTAACCCCTAAACCCGCCGCTCCTAGACCCTGCCGCAACTGCTTATAAATGTATTAACCCCCTAAACCGCCGCTCCTAGACCCTGCCGCAACTCTTATAAATGTATTAACCCCTAAACCGCCGCTCCTAGGACCCCGCCGCAACTCTTATAAATGTATGAACCCCTAACCCGCCGCTCCTAGACCCTGCCGCAAGTCTTATAAAGGTATTAACCCCTAAACCGCCGCTCCCGGACACCGCTGCCACCTACAGTATACCTAGTAACCCCTATCCTGCCCCCCCTACACCGTCGCCCTCTATTATAAAATTATTAACCCCCTATCCTGCTGATCCCGCACCTCTCCGCAACTAAATAAATAGTTTAACCCCTAAACCGCCGCTCCATGAACCCGCCGCAACCTATATTAAACCTATTAACCCCTATCCTGCCCCCACTACACCGTCGCCACCTATAATAAATTTATTAACCCCTAATCTGCCCCCCCGACACCGGCGCCACCTATAATAAATTTATTAACCCCTATCCTGCCCCCCACTACGCCGCCGCCACTGTAATAAAATTATTAACCCCTAAACCTAAGTCTAACCCTAACGCCCCCCTAACTTAAATATTAATTAAATAAATCTAAATAAATTAACTCTTATTAACTAAATGAATCGTATTTAAAACTAAATACTTACCTTTAAAATAAACCCTAATATAGCTACAATATAAATAATAATTATATTCTAGCTATCTTAGGATTTATATTTATTTTACAGGTAACTTTCAATTTATTTTAACCATGTACAATAACTATTAAATAGTTATTAACTATTTAATAGCTTACCTAGCTAAAATAAACTGAAATTTACCTGTAAAATAAATCCGAACCTAAGTTACAATTACACCTAACACTACACTATACTTTAATAAATTATTCCTATTTAAAAATAAATACTTACCTGTAAAATAAACCCTAAGATAGCTACAATGTAATTAATAATTATATTATAGCTATCTTAGGATTTATATTTATTTTACAGGTAACTTTGTATTTATTTTAGCTAGTTAGAATAGTTATTAAATAGTTATTAACTATTTAATAACTACCTAGCTAAAAGAAATACAAAATTACCTGTAAAACAAATCCTAACTTAAGTTACAATTAAACCTAACAATACACTATCATTAAATTAACTAAATAAACTACCTACAAATAACTACAATTAAATACAATTACATAAACTAACTAAAGTACAAAAATAAAAAAAGCTAAGTTACAAAAATAAAAAAAGTTACAAACATGTTAAAAATATTACAACAATTTTAAGCTACTTACACCTAATCTAAGCCCCCTAATAAAATAACAAACCCCCCCAAAATAAAAAAAATCCCTACCCTATTCTAAATTAAATAAATTTCAAAGCTCTTTTTACCTTACCAGCCCTTAAAAGGGCCATTTGTGGGGGCATGCCCCAAAAAGTTCAGCTCTTTTGCCTGTAAAAGAAAAATACAACCCCCCCCCAACATTAAAACCCACCACCCACATACCCCTAATCTAACCCAAACCCCCCTTACAAAAACCTAACACTAATCCCCTGAAGATCATCCTACCTTGAGTCGTCTTCACTCAGCCGAGCCACCGATGGAACTGAAGAGGACATCCGGAGCGGAAGAAGTTAATCCTCCAAGCGGCGCTGAAGAAATCTTCCATCCGATGAAGTCATCATCCAGGCGGCGCTGAAGAAGTCTTCGATCCGGCCGATGTCATCTTCAAAGAGGCGCTGAAGAGGTCTTCTATCCGGGCGAAGTCATCTTCCAAGCCGGGTCTTGAATCTTCCTTCCGCCGACGCGGAACCACCTTCTTCACCGACGGACTACGACGAATGACGGCTCCTTTAAGGGACGTCATCCAAGATGGCGTCCCCCTCAATTCCGATTGGCTGATAGGATTCTATCACCCAATCGGAATTAAGGTAGGAAAATCTGATTGGCTGATGGAATCAGCCAATCAGATTCAATTTCAATCCGATTGGCTGATCCAATCAGCCAATCAGATTGAGCTCGCATTCTATTGGCTGATCGGAACAGCCAATAGAATGCGGAGCTCAATCTGATTGGCTGATTCCATCAGCCAATCAGATTTTTCCTACCTTAATTCCGATTGGCTGATAGAATCCTATCAGCCAATCGGAATTGAGGGGACGCCATCTTGGATGACGTCCCTTAAAGGAGCCGTCATTCATCGTAGTCCGTCGGTGAAGAATTTGGTTCCGCGTCGGCGGAAGGAAGATTCAAGACCCGGCTTGGAAGATGACTTCGCCCGGATAGAAGACCTCTTCAGCGCCTCTTTGAAGATGACATCGGCCGGATCGAAGACTTCTTCAGCGCCGCCTGGATGATGACTTCATCGGATGGAAGATTTCTTCAGCGCCGCTTGGAGGATTAACTTCTTCCGCTCCGGATGTCCTCTTCAGTTCCATCGGTGGCTCTGCTGAGTGAAGACGACTCAAGGTAGGATGATCTTCAGGGGATTAGTGTTAGGTTTTTGTAAGGGGGGTTTGGGTTAGATTAGGGGTATGTGGGGTGGTGGGTTTTAATGTTGGGGGGGGTTGTATTTTTCTTTTACAGGCAAAAGAGCTGAACTTTTTGGGGAATGCCCCCACAAATGCCCTTTTAAGGGATGGTAAGGTAAAAGAGCTTTGAAATTTATTTAATTTAGAATAGGGTAGGGATTTTTTTTATTTTGGGGGGTTTGTTATTTTATTAGGGGGCTTAGATTAGGTGTAAGTAGCTTAAAATTGTTGTAATATTTTTAACATGTTTGTAACTTATTTTTTTATTTTTTGTAACTTCGCTTTTTTTATTTTTTGTACTTTAGTTAGTTTATGTAATTGTATTTAATTGTAGTTATTTGTAGGTAGTTTATTTAGTTAATTTAATGATAGTGTAGTATTAGGTTTAATTGTAACTTAGGTTAGGATTTATTTTACAGGTAATTTTGTATTTCTTTTAGCTAGGTAGTTATTAAATAGTTAATAACTATTTAATAACTATTCTAACTAGCTAAAATAAATACAAAGTTACCTGTAAAAATAAATATAAATCCTAAGATAGCTATAATATAATTATTAATTATATTGTAGCTATCTTAGGGTTTATTTTACAGGTAAGTATTTATTTTTAAATAGGAATAATTTATTAAAGTATAGTGTAGTGTTAGGTGTAATTGTAACTTAGGTTAGGATTTATTTCACAGGTACATTTCTCTTTATTTTAGCTAGGTAGCTATTAAATAGTTAATAACTATTTAATAGCTATTGTACCTGGTTAAAATAAATTGAAAGTTACCTGTAAAATAAATATAAATCCTAAGATAGCTAGAATATAATTATTATTTATATTGTAGCTATATTAGGGTTTATTTTAAAGGTAAGTATTTAGTTTTTAAATACGATTCATTTAGTTAATAAGAGTTAATTTATTTAGATTTATTTAATTAATATTTAGTTAGGGGGGCGTTAGGGTTAGGGTTAGACTTAGGTTTAGGGGTTAATAATTTTATTACAGTGGCGGCGGCGTAGTGGGGGGCAGGATAGGGTGTTAATAAATTTATTATAGGTGGCGACGGTGTAGGGGGGGCAGATCAGATTAGGGGTTAATTAAATTTATTATAGGTGGTGACGGTGTAGGGGGGGCAGGATAGGGGTTAATACATTTAATATAGGTTGCGGCGGGTTCAGGGGAGCGGCGGTTTTAGGGGTTAATACATTTATTATAGTTGCGGTGGGCTCCGGGAGCGGCGGTTTAGGGGTTAATATGTATAGAGTAGCTTGCGGTGGGCTCCGGGAGCGGCGGTTAAGGGGGTAATAACTTTATTTAGTTGCGGCGGTGTAGGGGGGGTCAGATTAGCGGTGTTTAGACTCGGGGTACATGTTAGGGTGTTAGGTGTAGACAGCTCCCATAGGAATCAATGGGATGTCTGTCAGCAGCGAACTTGTACTTTCGCTATGGTCAGACTCCCATTGATTCCTATGGGATCCGCCGCCTCCAGGCTGGCGCTTTTGAAAACCAGGTACGCTGGGCCGTAAAAGTGCCCGAGCGTACCTGCTAGTTTTTTGATAACTAGCAAAAGTAGTGAGATTGTGCCGCACTTGTGTGCGGAACATCTGGAGTGACGTAAGAATCGATCTGTGTCGGACTGAGTCCGGCGGATCGAAGTTTACGTCACAAAATTCTATTTTTGCCGGTCTCGAGCCTTTGATAACTAAGGCGAATCATCCTCGCCACAAATACGCTGCGAAATTCCAGCGTATTTGAGGTGACGGCTTGATAACTAGGCCCCTAAGGGGGATATTTATCAAAGCGTCAACTGAAAATACGCTTGAATCCCACGTCGTATTTGATGCGAGATTGATCCGCCGTAGTTATCAAAGTGTCAAGATAGTCAAAAGTAGAAATTTGTGTCCTAATATACGCTCCCATGATCTCAATCTGACATAAATCGATGCTTGTGTTATTCGAGCGGAAAACTGTGGTATTCAAGCGGAATTCTGATCATTCGCCCTCCTAACCGGCACTATTTGAACCTCTCAAGTTATCAAAAAATCAACAGTTATGCCTCGCGTCTATCCCAACACAGCGTACCCTATCATTCAAACCCGCCACCTCCGAGGGCCGCGTCTGTTTTGGACTCCCTGTTTCCAACCCACAATTCCTTCGTCCTCCAGAATTCTGCCATCTACCATCGGTTCCAGGAGGGACAAATGCCAGAGGGAATCCTCATGGGTAAATATCTATTATATATTTTCACATATGTATAATATAGATATTATTTATTCTGCTTGCTAATATCAATGCTCTATTTCTTTTACGCAGGTGATTCTTGTCTTCTGTGGCTGTTCAAACCCATCCACAACCCCAACGGAGTGGAAGAGGTGCACTACAACGAGGCCCATATCGCCACATGATCAGTGATTGAGCGCACCTTTGGTGTATTGAAGAGACGTTTCCGCTGCTTGGACATCTCCGGTGGGGTTCTTCAGTACGCCCCCTCCAAAGTCTCTTTTATTTTCCTTATATGATGTATGTTGCACAACATTGCCATTAAAATCCCTGATATAGATCTGAAGTTTGGATGTCCCCGAGTATGGAGATCATTTAGCTCAATTAGAGGGAAAATGATGTCAGGGAGTCCAAGCTCATGCAGACTATATTCAGGCGGCTTTTGGCCAATAATGTTGTCAATACTGACAGGGCAACATACAGTATTTTTATTTCTGCAATATTACTTTACACTATTGTTATTTGTCAAAAAGATTATATATTGGATCTTTTGCAATTATTGTCATTTAAATAGTGACAAAAGATATTGTATTTCACTGTCTTGCTATTAAGCGAAAGTGGTTCATTTTGGCTATCTTGCAATTGTTCAATGCAAAGGTTTGTCCAAACCGACTCTTTAAATAAATATCTTCAAATAAAAATTTTTTTTGGGACATTGATTCTGTTTTTCATTTTAAAGTTATAGAAATACACTTTTTACCTCTGTGTTTACCTGTATCTATGCTTCTGCAAACTGCCCCCTTATTATAGTTCTTTTGACAGACTTGCATTTTATCCAATCAGTGCTAACTCCAGGGTAACTTCACGTGCATGAGCTCAATGTTATGTATATGAAACACATGAACTAATTCCCTCTAGTGGTAAAAATGAATTCAGATTAGAGGCTTGCTTCAAGGTCTAAGAAATTAGCATATGAACCTCCTAGGTTTAGATTTCAACAAAGAATACCACAGAGAACAAAGCAAAATTGTTGATAAAAGTAAATTGTAAAGTTGTTTAAAATTACATTCCCTATTGAAGTCGTGATTTTTTTTTTAGGACTTCACTGTCCCTTTAAACAACTTTACATTTCACCCATACAAAAAACTTCTATTAATTCTGTTGCTATCATTTGTTGAAGGAGCAGCAATGCACTACAGGTTTCGAAATGAATAGATGTGTAAGGCAATTACCAATATACCTGAGGTGCCTGATGTTCTTCTCTTTTGCCGAATATATATATATATTATATATTTTTATATATATATATATATATATATATAATATATATATATATATATATATATATATATATATATATATATATATATACTAACATCAGACTCCAGATTTGCAGAACATTTTACAAGCCTCACACCTAACATCAGACTCCAGATTTGCAAAGACATTTTACAAGCCTCAAACCTAACATCAGACTCAAGATTTGCAAATACATTTTACAAGTCTCACATCTAACATCAGACTCCAAATTTGCAAGCACTAGCCCCCCCAATCCCTTCCCACCATCACCCACCCTATTGTTTACCTTAATATATACACACACCTTCTAACAGTAATTATGTGCAGCTGTCACTAATAATTCAAGATAGAGAAACCACTTCAGACTCACAGCCTTTGTACTAACATTTTACCACATTCTTTTACATTTTTCCAAACCTCACTTCCTCAGTCACCCCTCCCCCATGTCATCACTCGCTCTCAGTTCACTCTGCCTTATATCAGACATATTTCCTTTCTCCCTTATCTTCTGTGTCCATTCCCTCTCCTTAAGATTGTAAGCTTGAGAGCCTTTCTACCTGCAGGGCACTTTGTGTTTAAAGTGAACTACTACTGATTGTGCTCAAGGGCAGGGCATTCCTCTCCTTTTGTATAACTGAATTATCGTACCTACAACTGTTATTTACCTCTACTGTAATTGTTTGTGTACTACTCTATCCCTGTAATGCTTTTTATTCTTTGTATAGAGCTGCGTAATCTGCTGGCCGCTTTATAAATAAATGATAATAATAATAATTTACAAGCTCTCAGCTAAAATTAAAATCAAAAATAGAAGGTTTAGTTACTTGTGCACCCTTCACTTGTTCACATTTGTTTGGTTAAGGAGCTTGCATTGTGTGGCTGCTTTAGGGGGACACAGGTTTTGGAAGGGTCCCTTGACGTGGTACCTAGGCTGTGTCCCATTTGGCCAGATGCGGTAACTAACCCTTCCATTTTTGCTTTTAATCGTAGCAGAGAGCTTGTAAGTGAGTGCTGTACTTTCTCTGTGTGCTGTATTATTTTTGTATTTTCACCATGGGCCTTGCACCCAGGCCTGTCTGGGGTTAACTGCCTGTGGACTCTGGGACAGCGTAGCTTCCTGTGAGTGCCGGGTGAGTACCCCAGGGCTGAGCATGTTGAAGGGTCATAGGATGTGTACCCAATCCAGTCTGAGAAAGATAAAGAGAGAGAGAAAGAAAAAGCGAGAGAGAAAGAAAAAGCGAGAGAGAAAGAAAGAGAGAGAGAGAGAGAGAGAGAGAGAGAGAAAGAGAGAGAAATAAGCAGCTGTCACCTATATTCTTATCTGCTCATGAGATTGAGAGAGGGATAATAAAACAAAATATTTGCTTTCATGATTAAGATAGAGCATGCAGTTTGAAGCAAACTTCTAATTTTCTCCTATCGTCGATTGCTCTTCATTCTCTTGCTATCTTGATTTGAAAAGCAAGATTTTAATATTTAAAGCCGTATTATGTTTGGTTCACAAACTTGGTTTGTTCTTGCTGATTTGTGGATAAATGCATCTAACATTAAACAAGTTGTGTCCATGCTTATGAACCTAAAATTTGCATTCTCCATAGCTTAGATGCCTTAATTTGCAAATAAACACCTAGATTGCGAGATTTGAGCGCTTATAGGGAAAGTAAAGAACGCAACAAGCATTTAAGCAGCTCTCATTCTATTGGCTAAGTCGAATTAGCCAATAGAATAAGAGCTGCTTAAATCCTATTGGCTGATTTAAACAGCCAATAGGATTTTAGCAGCCCTAATTCCTATTGGTTGATTTAAATTTTTCAGCCAATAGGAATGCAAGGGACGCCATCTTGAATCGTGTCCTTTGCATTGAAGATTCAGTGTATGGCGGCGACCGTATGAAGAGGATGCTCCTCGCCGGATGTCTTCAGGATGGACCCGCTCCACGCCTCTGGTATCAAGATAGAAGATGTTGCCTGGATGAAGATTGAAGAGGCCCCTTGGATGAATACTTCTCGCCACTTGGATCAGGACTTCAACGCCGGGATGAAGATTGAAGAAGCCGCCTGGATGAAGACTTCTCACCGCCTGGATCAGGACTTCAACTCTGGGATGAAGATCGTTCAAGCGGGACTTCAAAAACTTTAAGTGGATCATCAGGGGGTTAGTGTAAGGCTTTTTAAAGGGTTTTTTGGGTGGGTTTCTTTTTAGTTTAGGGGTCTGGGCAATGGGTAGCTTAGGTTTTTTTTAGAATTAGGTTTTTTATTTTGGGGGGTTGGTTGATTGGTGGGTTTTACTGTTGGGGGGTTCTTTGTGTTTTTTTTTTTACAGGTAAAAGAGCTGATATCTTTGGGGCAATGCCCCACAAAAGGCCCTTTTAAGGGCCATTGGTAGTTTATTTTAGGCTAGGGTTTTTTTTATTTTAGGTGGGCTTTTTTATTTTGATAGGGCTATTAGATTAGGTGTAATTCTTTTTTATTTTGGATAATTTCGTTTGTTATTTTCAGTAATTTAGTGTTTGTTATTTTTTGTAAGTTAGTTTTTTTTGTTTTTGTATTTAGATAGTTTGTAATTTTTAGAGTAGTGTTAGGATTAGGATTTTTTTTATGTGTAGTTTAGTTTAATTTAATGGTAGTTAGTTTAATTTTAGTTTAATTATTATATTAGTTTAATTGGTAGTTTAAACTTACGCCTAGATTACAAGTTTTGTCGGTAAAGACCTGCAGGGATAACGATGCTTTTTTTCCAGCGCTCACTTAAGGCAACGCTGGTATTACAAGTTTACTGAATGGCTGCGTTAGCCTCAGAAAAGTGAGTGTTGAGCAAATTTAGCTCCACTTTTACCTGTAATACCAGCGTTGCTTAAGTCAGCGGTAAGATGGCTAAAACATGCTTGTGCACGATTTCCCTATAGGAAACAATGGGGCTGAACTGGCTGGAAAAAAAACTAATACCTGCAAAAAAGTAGCGTCCAGCTTCTAACGCAGCCCCATTGTTTCCTATGGGGAAAGAAAAGTAATGTCTGCACCTAACACCCTAACATGAACCCCGTGTCTAAACACCCTTAATCTTACACTTATTAACCCCTAATCTACTGCCCCCAACATCGCCGACACCTACATTATATTTATTAACCCCTATTCTGCTGCCCCCAACGTCGCCTCCACCTACCTACACTTATTAACCCCTAATCTGCCGACCGGACATCTCTGCCACTTTAATAAATGTATTAACCCCTAAACCGCTGCACTCCCGCCTCGCAAACACTATAGTAAATGTTATTAACCCCTAATCTGCCCCCCCAAAACCTAAGTCTAACCCCTAACCCTAACACCCCCCTAAATTAAATATAATTTAAATAAATCTAAATAAAATTACTATAATTAAATAAATTAATCCTATTTAAAACTAAATACTTACCTGTAAAATAAACCCTAATATAGCTACAATATAACTAATAGTTAAATTGTAGCTATTTTAGGATTTATATTTATTTTACAGGCAACTTTGTATTTATTTTAACTAGGTACAATAGCTATTAAATAGTTAATAACTATTTAATAGCTACCTAGTTAAAATAATTACAAAATTATCTGTAAAATAAATCCTAACCTAACACTACACTATCAATAAATAAATTAAATACAATTATCTATACTAAAATACAATTAAATAAACTAAACTATATTACAAAAAAACAAACACTAAATTACAAAAAATAAAAAATTATTACAAGAATTTTAATCTAAGCCCCCTAATAAAATAAAAAGCCCCCAAAATAATAAAATTCCCTATCCTACACTAAATTACAAAGTAATCAGCTCTTTTACCAGCCTTAAAAGGGCTTTTTACGGGGCATTGCCCCAAAGTAATCAGCTCTTTTACCTGTAAAAAAAACAAATACAATACCCCCCAACATTACAACCCACCCCACCACCACACCCCTACTCTAAAACCCACCCGATCCCCCCTTAAAAAAACCAAACACTACCCCATTGAAGATCACCCTACCTTGAGCCGTGTTCACCTAGCCGGGCACCGATGGGCCAGAAGAGGACATCCGGACCGGCAGAAGTCTTCATACCGATCGGGGCAGAAGAGGTCCTCCATTCAGCAGCAGTCTTCATCCAAGCGGCATCTTCTATCTTCAATCAATCAAAGCGGAGCGGGGGTCCATCTTCTATACAGCCGCCGCGGAGCCATCCTCTTCTTCCGATGTCCTAACGAAGAATGACGGTTACTTTAAAGACTTCTGCAAGATGGAGGAATTTAGTGTTTGTTTTTTTTGTAATATAGTTTAGTTTATTTAATTGTATTTTATTTTAGATAATTGTATTTAATTTATTTAATTAATTTATTGATAGTGTAGTGTTAGGTGTATTTGTAACTTAGGTTAGGATTTATTTTACAGGTAATTATTTTAACTAGGTAGATATTAAATAGTTATTAACTATTTTAATAGCTATTGTACCTAGTTAAAATAAATACAAAGTTGCCTGTAAAATAAATATAAATCCTAAAATATCTACAATGTAATTATTAGTTTATATTGTAGCTATTTTAGGGTTTATTTTACAGGTAAGTATTTATTTTTAAATAGGATTATTTTTTTTAATTATAGTAATTTTATTTAGATTTATTTAAATTATATTTAACTTAGGCGGGGTGTTAGGGTTAGGGTTAGACTTAGGTTTAAGGGTTAATAAGTTTATTATAGTAGCGGCGACGTTGGGTGCGGGAGATTAGGGGTTAATAATTGTAGGTAGGTGGCGGCGACATTGGGGGGGGCAGATTAGGGGTTAATAAAATTTACTATAGTGTTTGCGAGGTGGGAGTGTGGCAGTTTAGGGTTTAATACATTTATTATAGTGGCGGCGATGTCCGGTCAGCAGATTAGGGGTTAATAAATGTAGGTAGGTGGCGGCGACATTGGGGGGGGGGCAGATTTGGGGTTAAGAAATATAATGTAGGTGTTGGCGATGTTAGGGGCAGCAGATTAGGGGTTCATAAGTATAATGTAGGTGGGGGCGGGTGGTTGTCCCGGTCAGCAGATTAGGGGTTAAATAATTTTATTATAGTTTTTGCGATGTGGGGGGGCCTCGGTTTAGTTTTTAATATGTAGTTTATGGGTGTTAGTGTACTTTGTAGCACTGTAGTTAAGAGCTTTATGTTACGGCGTTAGCCCATAAAACTCTTAACTACTGACTTTAAATGTGGTTGGAGTCTTAGAGGTAGAAGCTCTACCGCTCACTTTCTCCAAGACTTGTAATACCAGCGTTAGCAAAATCCCATTAAAAAGATAGGATACGCAATTGACGTAAGGGGATTTGCGGTAGCCTCGAGTCGTGGAAGAAAAAGTGAGCAGTGAGCCCCTATACCTCCAAAACTTGTAATACCAGCGTTAGGTAAAAAGCGGGTTGGGAAATCTCAACGCTGCTTTTTAAAGCTAACGCAGAATTCGTAATCTAGCAGTTAGTTTTTTTAATTTGACAGGTGAGTTTTAATTTAATTTAAGATAGGGAAATTGTAATTTTAATTTAAAGCTAGGGGGTTGTTAGGTTTAGGGGTTAATAGGTTTAGTATATTTCGTTGTGGGGGGCTTGCGGTTTAGGGGTTAATAGGTTTATTATAGTGGCAGCAGTGTAGGGCTTAATAACTTTAGTATAGTGGGGGTGATGTGGGCGGACGGCAGATTAGGGGTTAATAATATTTGAATATTGTTTGCGATGCAGAAGGGCGGCGGTTTAGGGGTTAATAACTTTAGTATAGAGGTGAGGATGTCAGGCGGAATAGGGGTTCATATTTTTAAAAGTGGCGGCAATATCGGGAGCGGCAGATTAGGGGGGTTAAGAAATTTAATATAGTGTTTGCGAAGCGGAGGGCCTCGGTTTAGGGGTTAATAGGTAGTTTATGGGTTGTTTAGTGTACTTTGTAGCAGTTTAGTTATGAGTTTTATGTTACAGCTTTGTAGCATAAAATTCATAACTACTCACTTTAGATGGCGTTATGGATCTTTTTGTTTTAGGCTGTAACGCTCGCTTTTTAGCCAGAACGCAAATGGAATCCCCATGAAAAAAGAGTGCAGTACTGACGTTGCATTACAGGCCTAAAAGGCTTGCAGTACAGCTATAAGAACAAGACTTGTAAAAGCTGCGTTAGGGAAAATGATGCGCTATGGGCCACAACGCTGCTATTTGACTCATAACGCAAAACTCATAATCTAGGTGAAAGATAGCAAGCAAACAAATATAAATTGATAATATTATTATATTATAAATTAGCTTAAAATTGCATGCAACTATCTGAGTACTAAAAGACATTCGCCTAGATTACAAGTTATGCGGTTAACAGGGGTGCATTGCTAACTTGCAGTTTATTGTCACCACTCACCTGCAGCGCTGGTATTATGGGTTTTTATAAACCCGGCGTTAAAAGGCAAGAAGTGAGCGTAGAGCAAAAATTGCGCTCCACACTGCACTCCAATACCAGCGCTGCTTAAGTCAGCGGTGAGCTGGTTGTACGTGCTCTTGCACGATTTCCCCATAGACATCAATGGGGAGAGCCGGCTGAGAAAAGTCTAACCACCTGCAAAAAGCAGCGTAAAGCTCAGTAACGCAGCCCCATTTATTCCTATGGAGAAACACATTTTATGTTTACACCTAACACACTAACATGAACCCCGAGTCTAAACACCCCTAACCTTACACTTCTAACCCCTAATCTGCCGCCCCCAACATCGCCGACACCTACATTATATTTATTAACCCCTAATCTGCCGCCCCGACATTGCCGCCACTATAATAAACATATTAACCCCCTAAACCGCCATCTACTTCCGCCATCGCAAACACTAGTTAAATATTATTAACCCCTAATCTGCCGCCCCCAACATCGCCGACACCTACATTATATTTATTAACCCCTAATCTGCCGCCCCGACATTGCCGCACTATAATAAACATATTAACCCCTAAACCGCCATACTTCCGCATCGCAAACACTAGTTAAATATTATTAACCCCCTAATCTGCCGCCCCTAACATCGCCGCCACCTACCTACATTTATTAACCCCTAATCTGCCGCCCCCAACGTCGCCGCCACTATAATATATTTATTAACCCCTAAATCTAAGTCTAACCCTAACACCCCCTAACTTAAATATAATTAAAATAAATATAAAGAAAAATTCCTATCATTAACTAAATAATGCCTATTTAAAACTAAATACTTACCTGTAAAATAAACCCTAAGATAGCTACAATATAACTAATAGTTACATTGTATCTAGCTTAGGGTTTATTTTTTATTTTACAGGCAAGTTTGTAATTATTTTAACTAGGTAGAATAGTTACTAAATAGTTATTACCTATTTAATAACTACCTAGCTAAAATAAATACAAATTTACCTGTAAAATAAAACCTAACCTAAGTTACAATAACACCTAACACTACACTACAATTAAATAAATTCCCTACATTAAATACAATTAAATAAATTAAATAAAATTAGCTAAATTACCAAAAAACCCCCACTAAATTACAGAAAATAAAAAACAAATTACAAGATCTTTAAACTAATTACACCTAATCTAATAGCCCTATTAAAATAAAAAAGCCCACCCAAAATAAAAAAAAACCCTAGCCTAAACTAAACTACCAATATCCCTTAAAAGGGCCTTTTGCTGGGCATTGCCCCAAAGAAATCAGCTCTTTTACCTGTAAAAAAAAATACAAACAACCCCACCCACACAACCAACCCCCCCAAATAAAAGTATAACTAAAAAAAAACCTAAGCTCCCCATTGCCCTGAAAAGGGCATTTGGATGGGCATTGCCCTTAAAAGGGCATTTAGCTCTATTGCAGCCCAAAGCCCTAACCTAAAAAATAAACCCACCCAATACACCCTTAAAAAATCCTAACACTAACCCCCGAAGATTCACTTACTGGGAGAAGTCTTCATCCAAGCGGCAAGATGTCCTCAACGAAGCCAGCAGAAGTGGTCCTCCAGACCGGCAGAAGTGGTCCTCCAGATGGGCAGAAGTCTTCATCCAGATGGCATCTTCTATCTTCATCCTTCCGACGTGGAACGGTTCCATTTTCAAGACATCCGGCGCGGAGCATCCTCTTCTTTCGGTGGCTAACGACAAATGAAGGTTCATTTAAATGATTTCATTCAAGAAGGCGTCCCTTAGATTCCGATTGTCTGATAGAATTCTATCAGCCAATCAGAATTAAGGTTGAAAAAATCCTATTGGCTGATGCAATCAGCCAATAGGATTGAACTTCAATCCTATTGGCTGATCCAATCAGCCAATAGGATTGAGCTCGCATTCTATTGGCTGTTCCAATCAGCCAATAGAATACGACCACTTCTGCCCGTCTGGAGGATCACTTCTGCCAGCTTCGTTGAGGACATCTTGCCGCTTGGATGAAGACTTCTCCCGGTAAGTGAATCTTCGGGGGTTAGTGTTAGGATTTTTTAAGGGTGTATTGGGTGGGTTTATTTTTTAGGTTAGGGTTTTGGGCTGCAATAGAGCTAAATGCCCTTTTAAGGGCAATGCCCATCCAAATGTCCTTTTCAGGGCAATGGGGAGCTTAGGTTTTTTTAGTTAGGCTTTTATTTGGGGGGTTTGTTGTGTGGGTGGTGGGTTTTACTGTTGGGGGGTTGTTCTTTGGGGCAATGCCCCGCAAAAGGCCCTTTTAAGGGCTATTGGTAGTTTAGTTTAGGCTAGGATTTTTTTTGGCGGGCTTTTTTATTTTGATAGGGCTATTAGATTAGGTGTAATTAGTATAAAGATCTTGTAATTTGTTTTTTATTTTCTGTAATTTAGTGGGGGGTTTTTGTGGTAATTTAGCTAATTTAATTTATTTAATTGTATTTAATGTAGGGAATTTATTTAATTGCAGTGTAGTGTTAGGTGTTATTGTAACTTAGGTTAGGTTTTATTTTACAGGTAAATTTGTATTTATTTTACCTAGGTAGTTATTAAAAAGTTAATAACTATTTAGTAACTATTCTACCTAGTTAAAATAAATACAAACTTACCTGTAAAATAAAAATAAACCCTAAGATAGATACAATGTAACTATTAGTTATATTGTAGCTAGCTTAGGGTTTATTTTATAGGTAAGAATTTAGTTTTAAATAGGAATTATTTAGTTAATGATAGGAATTTTCCTTTATATTTATTTTAATTATATTTAAGTTAGGGGGTGTTAGGGTTAGGGTTAGACTTAGGTTTAAAGGGTTAATAAATTTAGAATAGTGGCGGCGACGTTGGGGACGGCAGATTAGGGGTTAATAAATGTAGGTAGGAGGCGGCGATGTTGGGGGCAGCAGATTAGGGGTTAATAGGTATAATGTAGGAATTTAAAAATGCCTGGGACATGCATAAGGCTATCCTAAGGAAAAAGTAACATGTAATATGGGTAGACTTGATGGGCCTTTTTGGTTCTTATCTACCGTCAAATTCTATGTTTCTATGTTTCTATGTTTAGCTGGCGGCGATGTCCGGAGCTGAAGATTAGGGGTTAATAAGTATAATGTAGGTGGCAGCAGATTAGGGGTTAATAGGTATAATGTAGGTGGCGGCGATGTTGGGATCAGCAGATTAGGGGTTAATAATATGTAATATAGTGTTTGCGAGGCGGGAGTGCGGCGGTTTAGGGGTTAATATGTTTATTATAGTGGTGGTGATGTCTGGAGCAGCAGATTAGGGGTTAATAATTTTATTTTAGTGTTTGCGGTGCGGGAGGGCCTCGGTTTAGGGGTAAATAGGTAGTTTATGGGTGTTAGTGTACTTTTTAGCACTTTAGTTATGAGTTTTATGCTACAGCTTTGTAGCGTAAAACTCGTAACTACTGACTTTAAAATGCGTTAGGAATCTTTGCAGTAGGGCGTTGTACCGCTCACTTTTTGGCCTCCCAGGACAAACTCGTAATACCAGCGCTATGGAAGTCCATAGAAAAAAGCCTTTACGAAATTTACGTAAGTTGATTTGCGGTAAGGCCAAAAAAAGTGTGCGATACACCTATACCTGCAAGACTCATAATAGCAGCGGGCGTAAAAAAGCAGCGTTAGGACCTGTTAACGCTGCTTTTTTACCTTAACGCACAACTCATAATCTAGCCGTATGTTTGTGTTCAGTTTCCCTTTAATGAAAAACAGATATGTTTTTCAAAAAAGGATACAAGAGAAGGAATCAATTTACATTATCGAATTTAATTACAAAGTAGTTTACTTTCACATGCTATTTATGACTCATGGAATAAATATTTTCGATTCATGAACCTTTTAATAGAAATGATTTGTTTATGCAAAACTTGTAACTATTCAATTTATTTATTTATTTTTAAATAAAAACTCAGGTGTAGACTGGCCCTTTAATAAGTAGAGCCAAGTATATCTTACCCATAAATTGAATTTGATCAACAAGCATTTGTAACATTTGTATTATGTTAATAAAATAAAAACAAACCAACAAATTTATAAATTCCCAATATAATTTATTCATTTATTCAGAAAAAGAAAAAAAATAACATGCATAAAAAAAATTAAATGATAAATTATATATTAAATAAATTGATTTAAAAAAAACTAAAAACTAACAGCTAGATTACAAGTTTTGCGTTAGAGGCTGTGCGGTGCTAACGAGCAGTTTATGCTCACCGCTCACTTACAGACAGCGCTGGTATTACGGGTTTTTACAAACCAGACAAGAAGTGAGCGTTGAGCAAAATTTTGCTCCTTAACGCACTCCAATACCAGCGCTACTTACATTAGCAGTGAGCTGGTGTAACGTGCTCGTGCACAAGTTCCCCATAGGAATCAATGGGGAGAGCCGGCTGAAAAAAAGTCTAACACCTGCGAAAAAGCAGCATAAAGCTCCCTAATGCAACCCCATTGATTCCTATGGGGAAAAACATTTAATGTCTACACCTAACACCCTAACATGAACCCCCGAGTCTAAACACCCCTAATCTTACACTTATTAACTCCTAATCTGCCACCCCCGACATCGCCGACACCTACATTATATTTATTAACCCCTAATCTGCCGTGCCCCACTGTCGCCGCAACCTACCTACACTTTTAACCCCTAATCTGCCGCCACCACTATAATAAACATATTAACCCCTAAACCGCCGCACTCCCGCCTCGCAAACATTAGTTAAATATTATTAACCCCTAATCTGCCGGCCCTAACATCGCAGACACTTACCTACATTTATTAACCCCTAATCTGCCGCCCCAACGTCGCCACAACTATATTAAAGTTATTAACCCTTAAGTCTAACCCTAAACCTAACACCCCCTACCTTAAATATAATTAAAGAAATCGAAATAAAAATTACTATCATTACCTAAATTATTCCTATTTAAAACTAAATACTTACCTGTAAAATAAACCCTAAGCTAGCTACAATATAACTAATAGTTACATTGTATCTAGCTTAGGGTTTATATTTATTTTACAGGTAAGTTTGTATTTATTTTAACTAGGTACAATAGTTATTAAATAGTTATTAACTATTTAATAACTACCTAGCTGAAATAAATACAAAATTACCTGTAAAATAAAACCTAACCTAAGTTACAATTACACCTAACACTACACTATATTACACCTAACACTACACTATAATTATTTCCATAAATTAAATACAATTAAATACAATTAAATTAAATTATCTAAAGTACAAAAAACAAACATTAAATTACAGAAAATAATAAACAAATTACAAGATTTTTAAACTAATTACACCTAATCTAATCCCCCTAACAAAATAAAAAAGCCCCCCCAAAATAAAAAAAGCCCTACCCTACACTAAATTACATGGTGTCGCTACATTAAAGGGACACTGAACCCAAATTTTTTCTTTTGTGATTCAGATAGAGCATACAATTTTCTCCTATTATCAATTTTTCTTCGTTCTCTTGCTATCTTTATTTGAAAAAGAAGGCATCCAAGCTATTTTTTTGGATCAGAGCACTGGACAGCACTTGTTTATTGGTCGGTTAAATTAATCCACCAATCAGCAAGAACAACCCAGATTGTTCATCAAAAATGGGCCGGCATCTAAACTTACATTCTTTATTTTCAAATAAAGATACCAAGAGAATGAAGAAAATTTGATAATAGGAGAACAATAGAAAGTTGCTTAACATTGCATGCTCTATCTGAATCACGAAAGAAAAAAATTGTGTTCAGTGTCCCTTTCATTTAAGTATTATCTTGAAGGAACATGAAAAAAAATATATATGTTGAATTATGTATAAATAGCATGCAATGTTGTTGATTATTATTTTGTTTGATATACATTTTATTTGTATCCATTTTTTAGATCTATCCTTTGATGTGGAGCTTATTTATATAAAGTATATAGCTGCTGATTGATGTCTGCATATTGATGACTCATGTGATGGCTTGCGCATTTCTTTTTCTAATAAATAGGATATCTGAGGAATAATAGAAGTTAAAAGGATTAATGCTGCTTGAGAATGTCTTGTCTATCTGCATAATGAAATAACATATATGAGTTTGATGTCCCTTTAGGATTAGAACTAACATTCTTTGAAATTGAACAATAAATTGACTAATGCTTAACATTTCATGTTATATTTTAAAATATTATTGATCTGAATAATAATATACCGGTATTTACAATATATACAAATAGTCGTAAGACTGAATACAGAGATATGAAACACAACATTGCTTTATTCAAACATTACAATATTGAGGACCTTGTAAGATTTTGAAAAGAAAAATATTAAATATATATATTTCTATATATCTTTATATATCTATCTATATATCTATCTATCTATCTATCTATCTATCTATATATATATATATATATATATATATATATATAGTTATATATATATAGTTATATATATATATATCTTTATATACAGGTATATATATAACATAATTTATGTAAGAACTTACCTGATAAATTCATTTTTTTCATATTGGCAAGAGTCCATGAGCTAGTGATGTATGGGATATACAATCCTACCAGGAGGGGCAAAGTTTCCCAAACCTCAAAATGCCTATAAATACACCCCTCAGCACACCCACAATTCAGTTTAACGAATAGCCAAGTAGTGGGGTGATAGAAAAAGGAGTAAAAAGCATCAAAAAAAGGAACTGGAAATATAATTGTGCTTTATACAAAAAAACATAACCACCATAAAAAGGGTGGGTCTCATGGACTCTTGCCAATATGAAAGAAATTAATTTATCAGATTTAATGACAGGCTTGATACGGACCAAAGTCTACACAAAACAGTGAATATCAGGAAGGTTAGCAATATTTCTGTGAAATAAAACAGAAAGAGCAGAGATTTGTCCCTTCAAGGAACTTGCAGACAAACCTTTATCCAAACCATCCTGAAGAAAATGTAAAATTCTAGAAATTCTAAAAGAATGCCAGGAGAATTTATGAGACGAACACTATGAAATATAAGTCTTCCAAACTTGATAATAAATCTTCCTAGAAACAGATTTACGAGCCTGTAACATAGTATCAATCACTGAGTCAGAGAAACCTCTATGACTAAGCACTAAGCATTCAATTTCCATACCTTCAAATTTAACGATTTGAGATCCTGATGGAAAAACGGTCCTTGAGACAAAAGGTCTGGATTTAAGGGAAGTGGCAAAGGTTGACAACTGGACATCCGGACAACATCCGCATACCAGAACCTGTGAGGCCATGCTGGTGGTACCAGAAACACAAACACATGTTCCATGATGATCTTGGAGATCACTCTTGGAAGAAGAACTAGAGGCGGGAAGATATAAGCAGGTTGGTAAAACCAAGGAACTGCTAACGCATCGACCAACTTCGCCTGAAGATCCCTGGACCTGGACAAGTACCTGGGAAGTTTCTTAGATGGGAAGCTATCAGATTTATTTCTGGAAGACCCCACATCTGAACAATCTGAAAAAACACACCTGGATGGAGAGACCACTCCCTCGGATGTAAAGTCTGACGACTGAGATAATCAGCTTCCCAATTGTCTACACCTGGGATATATACTGCAGAAATTAGACAAGAGCTGGATTCTGCCCAAGAAAGTATCTGAGATACTTCTTTCATAGCTAGGGGACTGTGAGTCCCACCCTGATGATTGACATATGCCACAGTTGTGATATTGTCTGTCTGAAAACAAATGAAAGGTTCTCTCTTCAACAGAGGCCAAACCTGAAGATCCCTGAAAATAGCACAGAGTTCTAAAATATTGATTGGTAATCTTGCATCTTGAGATTTCCAAACCCCTTGTGCTGTCAGAGATCCCCAGACATCTCCCCAACCTGAAATACTTGCATCTGTTGTGATTATAGTCCAGGTTGGACGAACAAAAGGGGCCCCTTGAACTATACGATGGGGATCTAACCACCAAGTCGGAGAGAGTCGAACATTGGGATTTAAGGATATTAATTGTGATATCCTTGTAAAATCCCCTGCACCATTGATTCAGCATACAAAGCTGAAGAGGTCTCATATGAAAACGAGCAAAGGGGATCGCGTCCGATGCTGCAGTCATGAGACCTAAAAACTTCCATGCACATAGCCCACTGAAGGGAATGATTGAGACTGAAGGTTTCGACAAGCTGAAACCAATTTATTTGTCTCTTGTCTGTTAGAGACAGAGTCATGGACACTGAATCTATCCGGAAACCTAAAAAGGTGACCCTTGTCTGAGGAATCAAGGAACTTTTTGGTAAATTGATCCTCCAACCATGTCTTTGAAGAAACAACACTAGTTGATTTGTGCGAGATTTGGTAGAATGCAAAGACTGAGCTAGTACCAAGATATCGGCCAAATAAGGAAACACCGCAATACCCTGTTCTCTGATTACAGAGAGTAGGGCACCGAGAACCTTTGAAAAAATTCTTGGAGCTGTCGCTAGGCCAAATGGAAGAGCGACAAATTAGTAATGCTTGTCTAGAAAAGAGAATCTCAGAAACCGATAGGGGTCTGGATGAATCAGAATATAAAGATATGCATCCTGCAAATCTATCATGGACATATAATGACCTTGCTGAACAAAAGGTAGAATAGTGCTTATAGTCACCATTTTGAAAATTGGCCCTCTTACAAAACGATTCAAAATTTTCAGATCCAGAACTGGCCTGAATACAATTTTATTTGTATCCATTTTTTAGATCTATCCTTTGATGGGGAGCTTATTTATATAAAGTATATAGCTGCTAATTGATGTCTGCATATTGATGACTCATGTGATGGCTTGCGCATTTCTTTTTCTAATAAATAGGATATCTGAGGAATAATAGAAGTGAAAAGGATTAATGCTGCTTGAGAATGTCTTGTCTATCTGCATAATGAAATAACATATATGAGTTTGATGTCCCTTTAGGATTAGAACTAACATTCTTTGAAATTGAACAATAAATTGACTAATGCTTAACATTACATGTTATATTTTAAAATATTATTGATCTGAATAATAATATACCGGTATTTACAATATATACAAATAGTCGTAAGACTGAATACAGAGATATGAAACACAACATTGCTTTATTCAAACATTACAATATTGAGGACCTTGTAAGATTTTGAAAAGAAAAATATTAAATATATATATTTCTATATATCTTTATATATCTATATATATATATATATATATAGTTATATATATATATATATATATATATATATATATCTTTATATACAGGTATATATATAACATAATTTATGTAAGAGCTTACCTGATAAATTCATTTCTTTCATATTGGCAAGAGTCCATGAGCTAGTGACGTATGGGATATACAATCCTACCAGGAGGGGCAAAGTTTCCCAAACCTCAAAATGCCTATAAATACACCCCTCAGCACACCCACAATTCAGTTTAACGAATAGCCAAGTAGTGGGGTGATAGAAAAAGGAGTAAAAAGCATCAAAAAAAGGAACTGGAAATATAATTTTGCTTTATACAAAAAAACATAACCACCATAAAAAGGGTGGGTCTCATGGACTCTTGCCAATATGAAAGAAATTAATTTATCAGATTTAATGACAGGCTTGATACGGACCAAAGCCTACACTAAACAGTGAATATCAGGAAGGTTAGCAATATTTCTGTGAAATAAAACAGAGAGCAGAGATTTGTCCCTTCAAGGAACTTGCAGACAAACCTTTATCCAAACCATCCTGAAGAAAATGTAAAATTCTAGAAATTCTAAAAGAATGCCAGGAGAATTTATGAGACGAACACTATGAAATATAAGTCTTCCAAACTTGATAATAAATCTTCCTAGAAACAGATTTACGAGCCTGTAACATAGTATCAATCACTGAGTCAGAGAAACCTCTATGACTAAGCACTAAGCATTCAATTTCCATACCTTCAAATTTAACGATTTGAGATCCTGATGGAAAAACGGTCCTTGAGACAAAAGGTCTGGATTTAAGGGAAGTGGCAAAGGTTGACAACTGGACATCCGGACAACATCCGCATACCAGAACCTGTGAGGCCATGCTGGTGGTACCAGAAACACAAACAAATGTTCCATGATGATCTTGGAGATCACTCTTGGAAGAAGAACTAGAGGCGGGAAGATATAAGCAGGTTGGTAAAACCAAGGAACTGCTAACGCATCGACCAACTTCGCCTGAAGATCCCTGGACCTGGACAAGTACCTGGAAGTTTCTTAGATGGGAAGCTATCAGATTTATTTCTGGAAGACCCCACATCTGAACAATCTGAAAAAACACATCTGGATGGAGAGACCACTCCCTCGGATGTAAAGTCTGACGACTGAGATAATCAGCTTCCCAATTGTCTACACCTGGGATATATACTGCAGAAATTAGACAAGAGCTGGATTCCGCCCGAGAAAGTATCTGAGATACTTCTTTCATAGCTAGGGGACTGTGAGTCCCACCCTGATGATTGACATATGCCACAGTTGTGATATTGTCTGTCTGAAAAGAAATGAAAGGTTCTCTCTTCAACAGAGGCCAAACCTGAAGATCCCTGAAAATAGCACAGAGTTCTAAAATATTGATTGGTAATCTTGCATCTTGAGATTTCCAAACCCCTTGTGCTGTCAGAGATCCCCAGACATCTCCCCAACCTGAAATACTTGCATCTGTTGTGATTATAGTCCAGGTTGGACGAACAAAAGAGGCTCCTTGAACTATACGATGGGGATCTAACCACCAAGTCGGAGAGAGTCGAACATTGGGATTTAAGGATATTAATTGTGATATCCTTGTAAAATCCCTGCACCATTGATTCAGCATACAAAGCTGAAGAGGTCTCATATGAAAACGAGCAAAGGGGATCGCGTCCGATGCTGCAGTCATAAGACCTAAAACTTCCATGCACATAGCCACTGAAGGGAATGATTGAGACTGAAGGTTTCGACAAGCTGAAACCAATTTATTTGTCTCTTGTCTGTTAGAGACAGAGTCATGGACACTGAATCTATCTGGAAACCTAAAAAGGTGACCCTTGTCTGAGGAATCAAGGAACTTTTTGGTAAATTGATCCTCCAACCATGTCTTTGAAGAAACAACACTAGTTGATTTGTGCGAGATTTGGTAGAATGCAAAGACTGAGCTAGTACCAAGATATCGGCCAAATAAGGAAACACCGCAATACCCTGTTCTCTGATTACAGAGAGTAGGGCACCGAGAACCTTTGAAAAAATTCTTGGAGCTGTCGCTAGGTCAAATGGAAGAGCGACAAATTAGTAATGCTTGTCTAGAAAAGAGAATCTCAGAAACCTATAGTGGTCTGGATGAATCGGAATATAAAGATATGCATCCTGCAAATCTATCATGGACATACAATGACCTTGCTGAACAAAAGGCAGAATAGTGCTTATAGTCACCATTTTGAAAATTGGCCCTCTTACAAAACGATTCAAAATTTTCAGATCCAGAACTGGCCTGAATACATTTTCTTTTTTTGGGACAATGAATAGATTTGAATAAAACCCCAGACCCTGTTCCTGGAACGGAACTGGTATTATTACCCCTGGAAGCTCCAGATCTGAAACACACTTCAGAAAAGCCTGAGCCTTCACTGGATTTGCTGGGACATGTGAAAGAAAAAAATCTTCTCACAGGAGGTCTTACTCTGAAACCTATTCGATACCCTTGAGAGATAACAATAAACATTTGGGACAGAATCTGACCAAATGTTCTGGAAAAATTTAAATCTGCCCCCCCACCAGCTGAGCTGGAATGAGGGCCGCACCTTCATGCAGACTTGGGGGCTGGCTTTGGTTTCTTAAAAGGCTTGGATTTATTCCAACTTGAAGAAGGTTTCCAATTGGAACCAGATTCTTTGGAGGAAGGATTGGCTTTCTGTTCCTTATTCTGTCAAAAAGAACGAAAACGATTAGAAGCTTTACGCCTAAATTTAGAGTTCTGCGTTAGCCGTCAAAACCAGCGTTAAGGGCTCCTAACGCTGGTTTTGGCCGCCCGCTGGTATTTAGAGTCAGGAAAGGAAAGGGTCTAACGCTCACTTTCCAGCCGCAACTTTTTCATACCGCAGATCCCCTTACGCCAATTGCGTATCCTATCTTTTCAATGGGATCTTTCGCCGGTATTTAGAGTCTTGGCTGAAGTGAGCATTTGAAATCTAACGACAAGACTCCAGCCGCAGAGGAAAGCCAGGAGTTAAGAGCTTTATGGGCTAACGCCGGTTCATAAAGCTCTTAACTACTGTGCTCTAAAGTACACTAACACCCATAAACTACCTATGTACCCCTAAACCGAGACCCCCAACATCGCTGCCACTCTAATAAAAAATTTTAACCCCTAATCTGCCGACCGCACACTGCTGCAACCTACATTATCCCTATGTACCCCTAATCTGCTGCCCCTAACACCGCCGACCCCTATATTATATTTATTAACCCCTAATCTGCCACCCCCAACGTTGCCGCCACCTACCTACAATTATTAACTCCTAATCTGCCGACCGGACCTCACCGCTACTATAATAAAGTTATTAACCCCTAATCCGCCTCACTCCCGCCTCAATTACCCTATAATAAATAGTATTAACCCCTAATCTGCCCTCCCTAACATCACTGACACCTAACTTCAAGTATTAACCCCTAATCTGCCGACCGGACCTCCTCGCTACTCTAATAAATTTATTAACCCCTAAAGCTAACCCTAACCCTAACACCCCCCTAAGTTAAATATAATTTTTATCTAACGAAATAAATTATTACCTATTAAATAAATTATTCCTATTTAAATCTAAATACTTACCTGTAAAATAAACCCTAATATAGCGTCAATATAAATTATAATTATATTGTAGCTATTTTAGGATTAATATTTATTTTACAGGTAACTTTGTATTTATTTTAACCAGGTACAATAGCTATTATATAGTTAATAACTATTTAATAGCTACCTAGTTAAAATAATTACAAAATTACCTGTAAAATAAATCCTAACTTAAGTTACAATTAAACCTAACACTACACTATCAAAAAAATAATTAAATAAAATACCTACAATTATCTACTATTAAACCTAACACTACACTATCAATAAATTAATTACATACAAATACCTACAAATAAATACAATTAAATAAACTAACTAAAGTACAAAAAATAAAAAAGAACTAAGTTACAAAAATAAAAAATAATTTACAAACATTATAAAAATATTACAATTTTAAGCTAATTACACCTACTCTAAGCCCCCTAACAAAATAAAAAATGCCCTACCCTATTCTAAAATAAAAATAGAAAAGCTCTTTTACCTTACCAGCCCTTAAAAGGGCCTTTTGCGGGGCATGCCCCAAAGAATTCTGCTCTTTTGCCTGTAAAAAAAAACATACAATACCCCCCCCCAACATTACAACCCACCACCCACATACCCCTAATCTAACCCAAACCCCCCTTAAATAAACCTAACACTAAGCCCCTGAAAATCTTCCTACCTTGTCTTCACCACGCTGGGTATCACCGATCCGTCCAGAGGAGGCTCCGAAGTCTTCATCCAAGCCCAAGCGAGGGCTGAAGAGGTCCATCATCCGGCTGAAGAGGTCCATCATCCGGCTGAAGTCTTGATCCAAGCGGGGGCTGAAGAGATCCATCATCCGGCTCAAGTCTTCTATCAAGCGGCATCTTCAATCTTCTTTCTTCCGGATCCATCTTCATCCCACCAACACGGAACATCCATCCTGGCCGACGACTTCCCGACGAATGACGGTTCCTTTAAGGGACGTCATCCAAGATGGCGTCCCTCGAATTCTGATTGGCTGATAGGATTCTATCAGCCAATCGGAATTAAGGTAGGAAAATTCTGATTGGCTGATGGAATCAGCCAATCAGATTCAAGTTCAATCCGATTGGCTGATCCAATCAGCCAATCAGATTGAGCTTGCATTCTATTGGCTGTTCCGATCAGATTGAGCTCGCATTCTATTGGCTGTTCCGATCAGCCAATAGAATGCAAGCTCAATCTGATTGGCTGATTGGATCAGCCAATCGGATTGAACTTGAATCTGATTGGCTGATTCCATCAGCCAATCAGAATTTCCCTACCTTAATCCCGATTAGCTGATAGAATCCTATCAGCCAATCGGAATTCGAGGGACGCCATCTTGGATGACGTCCTTTAAAGGAACCATCATTCGTTGGGAAGTCGTCGGCCAGGATGGATGTTACGCGTCTGCGGGATGAAGATGGATCCGGAAGAAAGAAGATTGAAGATGCCAATTGATAGAAGACTTCAGCCGGATGATGGATCTCTTCAGCCCCCGCTTGGATCAAGACTTCAGCCGGATGATGGACCTCTTCAGCCCAATGATGGACCTCTTCAGCCCCCGCTTGGGCTTGGATGAAGACTTCGGAGCCTCCTCTGGACGGATCGGTGATACCCGGCGTGGTGAAGACAAGGTAGGAAGATCTTCAGGGGCTTAGTGTTAGGTTTATTTAAGGGGGGTTTGGGTTAGATTAGGGGTATGTGGGTGGTGGGTTGTAATGTTGGGGGGGGGTATTGTATGTTTTTTTTTACAGGCAAAAGAGCAGAATTCTTTGGGGCATGCCCCCGCAAAAGGCCCTTTTAAGGGCTGGTAAGGTAAAAGAGCTTTTCTATTTTTATTTTAGAATAGGGTAGGGCATTTTTTTATTTTGTTAGGGGGCTTAGAGTAGGTGTAATTAGCTTAAAATTTTAATATTTTTATAATGTTTGTAAATTATATTTTTATTTTTTGTAACTTAGTTCTTTTTTATTTTTTGTACTTTAGTTAGTTTATTTAATTGTATTTATTTGTAGGTATTTGTATGTAATTAATTTATTGATAGTGTAGTGTTAGGTTTAATTGTAGATAATTGTAGGTATTTTATTTAATTATTTTTTTGATAGTGTAGTGTTAGGTTTAATTGTAACTTAAGTTAGGATTTATTTTACAGGTAATTTTGTAATTATTTTAACTAGGTAGCTATTAAATAGTTATTAACTATATAATAGCTATTGTACCTGGTTAAAATAAATACAAAGTTACCTGTAAAATAAATATTAATCCTAAAATAGCTACAATATAATTATAATTTATATTGTAGCTATATTAGGGTTTATTTTACAGGTAAGTATTTAGATTTAAATAGGAATAATTTATTTAATAAGAAATAATTTATTTCGTTAGATAAAAATTATATTTAACTTAGGGGGGTGTTAGGGTTAGGGTTAGCTTTAGGGGTTAATAAATTTATTAGAGTAGCGAGGAGGTCCGGTCGGCAGATTAGGGGTTAATACTTGAAGTTAGGTGTCGGTGATGTTAGGGAGGGCAGATTAGGGGTTAATACTATTTATTATAGGGTTATTGAGGCAGGAGTGAGGCGGATTAGGGGTTAATAACTTTATTATAGTAGCGGTGAGGTCCGGTCGGCAGGTTAGGGGTTAATAATTGTAGGTAGGTGGATTAGGGGTTAATAAATATAATATAGGGGTCGGCGTTGCTAGGGGCAGCAGATTAGGGGTACATAGGCATAATGTAGGTTGCGGCGGTGTACGAAGCGGCAGATTAGGGGTTAATAATAAAATGCAGGCATCAACGATAGCTGGGGCGGCAGATTAGGGGTTAATAAGTGTAAGGTTAGGGGTGTTTAGACTCGGGGTACGTTAGGGTGTTAGGTGCAGACATAGGAAGTTTTTCCCCATAGGAAACAATGGGGCTGCGTTAGGAACTGAACGCTGCTTTTTTGCAGGTGTTAGGGTTTTTTTCAGCTTAAACGGCCCCATTGTTTCCTATGGGGGAATCGTGCACGAGCACGTTTTTGAAGCTGGCCGTGTCCGTAAGCACCGCTGGTATTGAGAGTTGCAGTGGCGGTAAATTATGCTCTATGCTCCCTTTTTGGAGCCTAACCCAGCCCTTCTGTGAACTCTAAATACCAGCAGTATTTAAAAGGTGCGGGGGGGAAAAAGCACGCGTAGCTAACGCACCCCTTTGACCGCAGAACTCTAAATCAAGCGGTTCGATTTACCCTTAGATCTTTTATCCTGAGGTAAAAAACTCCCTTCCCCCCAGTGACAGTTGAAATATTTGAATCCAACTGAGAACCAAATACATTGTTACTTTGGAAAGAAAGAGATAGTAATCTAGACTTAGATACCATGTCAGCATTTGAATATTTGAGCCACAAAGCTCTTCTAGCTAAAATAGCTAAAGGCATAGATTTAACATCAATATTGATGATATCAAAAATAGCATCACAGATAAAATGATTAGCATGTTGAAGCAAGCGAACAATGCTAGACAAATCAGGATCTGTTTCCTGTTGTGCTAAGCTTTCCAACCAAAAAGTTGATGCAGCTGCAACATCAGCCATAGATATAGCAGGCCTAAGAATGTAGCCAGAAAATAAATAAGCTTTCCTTAGATAAGATTCAAGTTTCCTATTTAAAGTACTATCTTTCATAGGAATAGTAGTACATTTGGCAAGAGTAGAAATAACCCCATCAACTTTGGGGATTTTTTCCCAAAACTCTAACCTAACTGCTGGCAAAGGATACAACTTTTTAAACCTAGAAGAAGGAATAAAAGAAGTACCAGGCCTATTCCATTCCTTTGAAATCATATCAGAAATATCATCAGGAACT
Organism: Bombina bombina; assembly: GCF_027579735.1. Taxonomy (NCBI): domain Eukaryota; kingdom Metazoa; phylum Chordata; class Amphibia; order Anura; family Bombinatoridae; genus Bombina; species Bombina bombina. The sequence goes on from NC_069499.1 coordinate 454,381,548, forward strand.
GGAAAAACCTCTGGAGTAAACACAGGAGGTTTATAAACAGAATTTAACCGTTTACTAGTTTTAGTATCAAGAGGACTAGTTTACTCAATATCCAAAGTAATCAACACCTCTTTTTGCTAGGAACAAATATACTCCATCTTAAAGAGATAAGTAGATTTGTCAGTGTCAATATCTGAGGTAGGATCTTCTGAACCAGATAGAACCTTTATCAGAGGAGGATAATTCAGTATGTTGTTGGTCATTTGAAATTTCAGCAACTTTATGAGAAGTTTTAAAAGACCTTTTACGTTTATTAGAAGGCGGAATAGCAGACAAAGCCTTCTGAATTGTATCAGCAATAAAATCTTTTATATTCACAGGGATATCATGTACATTAGATGTTGAAGGAACAACAGGCATTGTACTAGTACTGATGGATACATTCTCTGCATTTAAAAGCTTATCATGACAACTGTTACATACTACAGCTGGAGATATAATCTCCGCTAACTTACAACAGATACACTTAGCTTTGGTAGAACTGTTATCAGACAGCAGGGTTCCAACAGTCGTTTCCGAGACAGCATCAGATTGAGACATCTTGCAAATGTAAGAGAAAAAAACAACATATAAAGCAAAATTATCAATTTCCTTATATGGGAGTTTCAGGAATGAGAAAAAAATGCAAACAGCATAGCCCTCTGAGCATAAAAAGAGGCAAGAGGCAAATAGGAAGTGGGGTTTAAATAATTAAATTATTTAGCGCCAAGTATGGCGCGCAACGCAAAATGGAATTTTTTGGCACTAACAACATCCGGAAATGACGCATCTCGCATTATTGCAGACGCAACCTTGTGCAATGAAACCTGGTGTCAACTAAGACACTGGAAATGATGAATTGCGTTACCGAACCTACCTTTGCGCCAAAAAATTCTCGCACCAAGAATGACGCAATAACTATTAGCATTTTGCGACCTTGCGAGCCTAATTTTGCCCGCAAAAATTAATGAAAAAGCAGTCAATTTGAAAAAAAGACTATACACCAGGTAAGAAAAAATAACTTCCTAAATATGTTTCCCAATTTTGAAACTGATAGTCTGCAAAAATGAAATATACCTAAACCTGACTCATGGCATATATAAGTAGAGAACATATATTTAAAACTTTATATTAATACATAAAGTGCCAAACCATAGCGGAGAGTGTCTTAAGTAATGAAAACATACTTACCGAAAGACACCCATCCACATATAGCAGATAGGGGCGGCAGTTTAGGGGTTTAGTGTAAACTGCCGATGGCCCTTAAAAGGGCCTTTTGTGGGGCATTGCCCCAAAGAAATCAGCTCTTTTACCTGTAAAAAATATATACAAACACCCCAACAGTAAAACCCACCACCCACACAAGCAAACCCCCCAAATAAAATTCTGTCTAAATAAACCTAAGCTAACCATTGCCCTGAAAAGGGCATTTGGATGGGCATTGTCCTTAACCTCTTAAGGACATATGACGGAATTTTTCTGTCATAAAACAATTGAGCAAACTGAAAGCTGTGTCCTTAAAGGGTTAAAAGAGCATTTAGCTCTTTTACGGTGCCCAACCCCTAAGCTAAAAATAAAACCCACCCAATAAACCCTTAAAAAAAACCTAACACTAACCCCCCATGATCCACTTACAATTTTCGAAGACCGGACATCCATCCTCATCCAGGCGGCATAAGTCTTCATCCAAGCGGGCAGACGTCCTCATCGAAGCCGTCAGAAGTCTTCATCCAAGCGGGCAGAAGTCTTCATCCAGACGGCGCGGAGCAGGTCCATCTTCAAGACATCCGGCGCAGAGCATCCTTTTCTGCCGATCGTCGCTGGAAAATGAAGTTCACTTTAAGTGACGTCATCCAAGATGGCGTCCCTTACATTCTGATTGGCTGATAGAAATCAGCCAATAGGAATTAAAGGGGAAAAAATCCTATTGGCTGTTGCAATCAGCCAATAGGATTGAGCTTGCATTCTATTGGCTGAATGTAATAGCCAATAGAATGCAAGCTCAACACTATTGGCTGATTGGATCAGCGAATAGGATGAAAGCTCAATCTTATTGGCTGATTGCAACAGCCAATAGGATTTTTCCCCTTCAATTCCGATTGGCTGATAGAATTCTATCAGCCAATTGTAATGTAAGGGACGCCATCTTGGGTGACTTCACTTAAAGTGAACTTCATTTTCCAGCGACGATCGGAAGAAGAGGATACTCCGCGCCGGATGTCTTGAAGATGGACCCGCTCCGCGCCGGATGGATGAAGATAGAAGATGCCGTCTGGATGAAGACTTCTGCCCGCTTGGATGAAGACTTCTGCCCTCTTGGATGAAGACTTCTGCCGGATTCGATTAGGACTTCTGCCCGCTTGGATGAAGACTTCTGCCGCCTTCTTTGAAAACTGTAAGTGGATCGTCGGGGGTTAGTGTTAGTTTTTTTTAAGGGTTTATTGGTGGGTTTTATTTTTAGCTTAGGGTTTGGGCACCGTAAAACAGCTAAATGTCCTTTTAAGGGCAATGCCCATCCAAATTCCCTTTTCAGGGCAATGGTTTGCTTAGGTTTATTTAGATAAAATTTTATTTGGGGGGTTTGGTTGTGTGGGTGGTTGGTTTTACTGTTGGGTGTTTTTTTGTTTTGTTTTTTTACAGTTAAAAGAGCTGATTTCTTTGGGGCAATGCTCCTCAAAAGGCCCTTTTAAGGGCCCTTGGCAGTTTAGTGTAGGCTAGGGTTTTTTTATTTTGGGGGGGCTTTTTTATTTTGATAGGGCTATTAGATAAGGAGTAATTAGTTTTTACTTTTCATAATTTCATTTTTTATTTTGTGTAATTTAGTGTTTATTTTTTTATAATTTAGATAATATAATGTATTGTATTAATTTAATTTATTTTACTGTAATGTTAGGCTTTAGTGTAAGGCAGGTTAGGTTTTATTTTACAGGTAACTGTATTTATTTTAACTAGGTAGTTAGTAAATAGTTAATAACTATTTACTAACTAGTCTACCTAGTTAAAATAAATACAAAGTTACCTGTGAAATAAAAATAAAACCTAAGATAGCTACAATATTATAACTATTAGTTATTTTGTAGCTAGCTTAAGTTTTATTTTATAGGTAAGTATTTAGTTTTAAATAGAAATTATTTAGGTAATAATTGTAAGGTTTATTTAGATTTATTTTAGTTATATTTAAGTGGGTTAGGGTTAGACTTATGCTTAGGGTTACGTTAGGGTTAGGTTTAGGGGTTAATATATTTATGTAGTGATGTGGGAGGCCAGAGGTTATGGGGTTAATACTTTAATTTAGTATATTTCGTTGTGGGGGGCTTGCAGTTTAGTGGTTAAAAGGTTTTTTATAGCGGCGGTGTTGGCAGACGGCAGATTAGGGGTTAATAATCTTTAAATAGTGTTTGCGATGTGGGAGGGTGGCGGTTTAGGGGTTAATAGGTTTATTATAGTGGCGACGATGTCGGGGAGCGGCGGAATAGGGGTTAATAAATTTTAATAGTGGCGGCGATGTCCGGAGCAGCAGATTAGGGGTTAATAAACTTACTATAGTGTTTGTGATGCAGGAGGGCCTCGGTTTAGGGGTTAATAGGTAGTTTATGGCTGTTAGTGTACTTTTTAACACTTTAGTTATGAGTTTTATGTTACAGTTTTGTAACATAAAACTCATAACTACTGACTTTAGATGGCGGTACGGATCTTGTGGTTATATGGTGTACCGCTGACTTTTTGGCCTCCCAGGGAAACTCATAATACCGGCGCTATGGAAGTCCCATTGAAAAAGGACTTTTTTTAAAGTGCGGTACTGATGTTGCGTGACGGCCAAAAAGGTATGCGATACACCTATACCTGCAAGACTTGTAATAGCGGTGTTAGGGAAAAAGCAGCGTTATGAAGCATAACGCTGCTTTTTCACTCATGATGCCAAACTCGTAATCTAGCTGAATATTAGCTTATATATCTAGCTCATTTGGTAGGATGCTTTTTATAAAATTATTTAATGTTTAAAAAATGTATGTGTGTATATATGTATATAATATATATAGTTCTAGAAAAAAATGTTAACATTAGGAGTCCCAAAAAAGTCCCTAAAACAGATTCCTGAATATATTCAATTTGGCAAAACTACAGCTTCCACCCACACACTTCTGATCATACTGCAGTAGGGGAATCAGGTTTCCTAAGGATTGGAATGTTGTTGGTTTTCTCTTTGGCATCACATAATGACACAGCCAAAAATAACAATCTTCGCTATAGCATATGAGTTTCTGTTTTTCTTTAGAATCATATAACTATAACATGACATAATAACACCTCCCCCACATGCAAGTTGTTGTTTTAATAAGCGTAAACCAAAATATCTTATAATTATTATAATTATAACTTTAAACTTCTCTTTTTCATACTAAAATTCTGAAAAAAGTAATTTACTAATTATTTATGTGTACGAGTTTGTACATCTTATGCTGTAGTCCATCCTCTATTTTAATTGAATTGATTCTCTTTATGCGTTGTTGTTGTAAATTCAATATACACTTATCACGCCATGTTTTTCCCATGTTTGCTTTGTAATGTTTAGCTACCTGTTGGTCTGGATATACACCGTCTGGTTATAGATTGGATGCTTGAGTGATTCTTCACATTAATAAACATGTGCACTGTTGCAATATGAACACCTCGGAAGTGGCGTCACATATGACGTATTTCCGGTAAGACCGGAACCAGAAGTGATGTATCTTCCGGTTTTCCGGATATGTGGGATTGATGACACATAATCACGACATGTTTGGGCACTATAGTATGTGATATTCAACATTGTGGTTTCTATAAAGATGTTAAACCGTATAAGGGAATAAGAATGTTCACCATGTATATAATTATGTACATTTTTGACTGAATGGTTTGATATATACTAATACCGGAAGTGAAGGTTGTTAACTTCCGAGTTCACTTTATACTATACCGGATATGATATATGTTCAACAAAAAGGCAATAAATTTGACTTTTGCATTTGAAAAATCCTGGTTTGTCTCTGTTTCTGTTGGAGCTATATATATATATATATGTGCCCTCCACTAATATTAGCACCCTTGGTAAATATGAGCAAAGAAGGCTGTGAAAATTTGTATTTATTGTTTAACCTTTTGATCTTTTGTTCAAAATTTTTTCAAAATCACTCTGCTCTCATGGATATCAAATAATTGCAAACACAACAAACGTTTATAAAAAAATAATTTTTTTTGTTAAATATATATGTTTGGCACCCTTTTAGTCAATACTGTGTGCTACCTCCCTTTGCCAAGATAACAGCTTTGCCAAGATAATAGTCTTCTCCTATAATGCCTGAAGATGCTGGAGAATACATGGCAAGGGATCTGAGACCATTTCTCCATACAGAATCTCTCTAGAGCCTTTAAATTTTGAGGTTGATGCTGGTGGACTGACCTCTTCAGTTCACCCCACAGGTTTTCTATGGGGTTCAAGTCAGGGGACTGGGATGGCCATGGCAGGACCTTAATTTTGTGGTCAGTAAACCATTTTTGTGCTGATTTTTATGTATGTTTTGGATCATTGTCCTGCTGGAAGATCCAACCATGGCCCATTTTAAGCTTTCTGGCAGAGGCAGTCAGGTGTTAATTTAATATCTGTTAATAATTATATTTAAGTCCATGATGCCATATATCCTAACAAAATGTTCATGTCCTCAGGCAGAAACACCGCCCCAAAACATTAAAGAGCCATTAACAATTTCATGTTTCTAGTCATCCAGGTGTACTAAAATTGAAAAATATCAATGGGAATATATTATACTTCAAATATATTTTTCTCATATGAATTCATAGGGATGCCAAAAATGTGCCACACATATATTTAACAAAGTTTTTTTTTTTTTTTTTAATAAACCTGTTTTGTGTTTGCAATTGTTTGATATTCATGAGAGCAGAGAATTTTTTGACCAATTTTTAAATTTTTCACAGCCTTCTTTGCTCATTTTTACCATGGGTGCCAATATTAGTGTAGGGCACTATATATATATATATATATATATATATATATATATATATATATCATAATTAGAGCCACATTATTTAATGCTCCCACCTCATCGTTAACTGCGCTAGAAGCAAGCTTTTTGCATGCGTCGGGTTGCGCTCCTATTATAAGTTGAAAGTAAACTGTTTTCAGTGACATGACGCACATAAAAAGCGGAACTTACAATTTCTCACGCACCATAACCTTTTCCCCCATAGAAGTCAATAGAGCAAAAAAAGTGGGGGAAATAACCTAATACCCTAGAGACATCAGACTAGCCAGGTAATACACAGGAACTCACAAACAGGTCTGAGACAATGCAAGGGCAAAGCATACTGAACAGAGGCCCTTTAAATAATAAGTGATGACATCACAATTCTGAGACTGCAACCTGTCTCACACGGATGATGTACAACAGTCTGGTCTGAACCAGATTCAGCAAGAATGGTGAGTAAAATGGCTGCCAGCAGCATATGGCAAACAAAGCAGGGAAAAAACCCTGACAGTACCCTCCCCTCAACGACCCCTCCCCCGCGGGAGGAAAAAAGGCTTATTGGGGAAACGGGCATGGAAGGCACAGAGGAGGGCAGGATCATGAACATCAGAGGAGGGAACCCAGGAACGCTCCTCCGGACCGTAACCCCTCCAGTGAAACAAATACTGTAAGTGACCCCTGGACATACGAGAGTCAATAATGCTGCTGACCTCATATTCTTCATGGTTGTCTACAAAGATAGGATGGGGACGAGGCAACACAGTGGTAAACTGATTACAAACCAATGGTTTCAAGAGGGAGACATGAAAAACATTGGAGATGCACTTTGCAGGAGGAAGGTCAAGAGCGTAGGCCACAGGATTGACCCGTTGGAGTATCCAAAAAGGACCAACATAATGGGGAGCCAGTTTATTGGAAGGCACACAGAGGTTCAAGTTGCGGGAGGACAGCCAAACCCTCCCATCAACCTGGTAGGAAGGCGCGGGCAGACGCTTACGATCAGCCTGGAACTTTTGGCGCTGCATTGAACGATGAAGGCAATCCTGAATCTGCACCCACGTGGAACAGAGTTGCTGGAGATGCTCCTCCAAAGCCGGAATTCCCTGAGACATGAATGAATCGGGCAACAAGAATGGTTGAAACCCATAATTCACCATGAACGGGGATAACTGGGAGGAAGCATTAATAGCACTATTACAAGCCAACTCTGCCCAAGGTAAGAGTTCAGACCAATTATTGTGGTGATCTGAGACATAGCAGATCTTAATTACAACATTCCACAGCCCCATTGGATTGAGGGTGATATGCCGATGAGAAGGAAAGCTGGATCCCCATTTGAGCACAAAAGGAATGCCAAAATCTGGAGACAAACTGGCTACCCTGGTCCAAGACTATCACCTTGGGAAACCCATGTAAACGAAAGAGGCGAAAATTGTCAAAAGAGGGCATCAGCCCTAACATTCTTACTACCAGGCAGGTAGGAGACCACATAATTAAACCAAGACAAAAATAGCGCCCATTTAGCCTGTCGGGGCGACAAACGTTATGCTTCGGATAGATAAGTCAAATTCTTGTGGTCAGTAAGAATGAGCACTGGTACGCTAGTACCCTTGAGAAGGTGCCTCCATTCCTTAAGTGCCAAAATTATGGCCAGCAATTCCCTGTCGCCAATTTCATAATTGCACTCCGCCGGAGACAATTTCTTAGAGAAAAAACAACACAGATGCAAGGAACCGTCAGGCGTAGGACGTTGAGACAAGAGGGCACCTACTCTAGTCTCAGACGCATCGACCTCAAGAACAAAAGGCAGGACAGGGTAAGGATGAGCCAGAACTGGAGTGGCAGCAAAGGCAGTCTTAAGACTCTCAAAAGCCTTTTTGGCAATAGGTGACCAATGGAGTGGATCATTGTCCTTACGGGTCATGTCAGTGATAGGTTTGACCAAGGAAGAAAAGTTTTTAATAAACTTCCTATAGTAATTGGCAAAAAAACGTTGAATGGAGCGAAGAATGGAGTGAATGGAGCAAAGACCAACTGGGCGAGGCCACTGCAGGACTGCAGACAACTTGTCAGGATCCATTGAGAACCCTGCAACGGAGATTACATAACCTAGAAAGGTTACTTGAGTCTGATGGAACTCACATTTCTCGAGTTTACAAAACAGGCCATTCTCACATAGTCTCTGAATTACCGTTGTAACATCAGAACGATGAGCCTCAAGAGTGGGTGAGTGTATGAGGATATCATCTAAGTACACCACATCACACTGTTGCAACATATCTCATAGAGCATCAATAATAAATTCCTGGAAAACAGCTGGAGCATTACATAGGCCAAAGGGCATTACAAGATACTCATAATGCCGCTCCTGGTGTTAAATGCTGTTTTCCATTTGTGGCCCTCCTTAATCCTACAGAGATTGTATGCTCCTCTCAAATCAAGTTTAGAAAAGACCGTAGCTCCCTTGAAGTGGTCAAAGAGTTCCGTAATGAGCCGAATAGTGTAAGCATTTTTAATGGTAAGACGATTAAGACCCCTATAATCGATGCATGGTCTTAACTCGCTACCCTTTTTTCTTCATGAAGAAGAAGCCAGCCCCTGCAGGAGAGCAGGATTTGCGGATGATCCCCGCGACAGAGCATCTCCTCCATAGCACAATTCTCTGCAACCGAGAGAGGGTATACCCGGCCCGAGGAGGAATGGCTCCGGGTTGCAGGTCTATGGCACAATCGTAAGACTGGTGAGGAGGCAACGTACCGGCACGCACCTTGTCAAAAACGTCTTGGAACTCTCGGTACTCCTCAGGCAATTGAGATACCGAAGAAGTGCACAGGACTTTGACTGGTTTCCAAAGACAAGTGGAAATACATTGCAGCGACCACGACAAAATTTCGGACCTACGCCAGTCGAAACTGGGATTATGCTTTTGGAGCCAGGGATATCCCAGAACAACCAGAAAATGTGGAGAGTTAATCACCTGGAACTGGAGGGTTTCAAAATGGAGAGCCCCAACAGCCATGGATAACGGAGTGGTTTCATGAGTAACGAGTGCAGGCTGAAGAGGCCTGCCATCAATGGCCTCAATAGCAAGTTGAATGGACCAAGGCAATACAGGAATGGAGTGCTGTGATACAAAAGCATTGTCAATGAAATAGCCTGCAGCACCGGATTCAACAAGAGGCTGGGTGACTATGGAGGAGTCCACCCAGGAAAGGACAACCATGACCAAAGGTTTCTCCTTTAGTGGTTCCGGGGACGAGTATAAACCACCCAAGGTCTGCCCCCGACAGGACCCTAGGTGCAAGCGTTTAACCGGCCGTATAGGACAAAACTTTAAAAGGTGGCCCTGTAACCTGCAATAGAGACAGAGCCCCTCCCTCCTCCTAAAAACCCTCTCTGCCGTGGAGAGATGCATAAATCCCAACTGCATCGGCACAGCAGTACCTGGTGACTCGGGACCAGGAGACATGAACTACAACGTAAGAGACAACAGTACAGGAGGCTTCCGCAAGTGCTCCTTGAAAGAGGGTCTCTCTCTGAGTCTGATGTCAATTAGGATTAAAAAAGACACCAAAGCCTTGAGATCTTCTGGTAAATCTCTGGCAGCAACTTCGTCTTCAATCACATCAGAAAGCAACAAGGGCTTTATTGTTCAAACCAACCTCTGCGGCAAGCATACGGAACTCAATGGCATACTGAGCAACAGATCTCGTATATTGCTGAATGGACATGAGTCGTTTGGCAGCAGAGGAGGAGCGAGCCGGAACATCAAATACCCTTCAAAAGGAGGCCACAAATTCAGGGTAATTAGAAATCACAGGTTTATTAGTTTCCCACAAGGGATTAGCCCAGGCAAGGGCCGTGTCCGAGAGTAAAGAGATGAGAAATCCTAACCTAGCTCTGTCAGAGGGAAACGCCTGAGGTAACATCTCAAATAAATGCCCACCTGGTTCAGAAAACCCTCTGCACTGATTAGGATCGCCTCCATAACCCTGAGGTAGAGGTGCACAACGGACATACTCCTGGTAGGACTAGGTGCAGCAGCGGAAACAGAAGCAGCCATAACCTGTGGGACACTCTGGTCTAAATGTGCAGTGCGAGTCAGCAGGGTTTGCAGGGCTAGTGCAAATTGATCCAAGCGGTGATCCTGTTCATCAATCCTGGAAATGATTGTAGGTAAAGGTGGATTATTAGCACCATCAGGATTCATAACCCTTGCGTAATGTCAGGTTGCCAGGAATCAGACTGAGACAAGAAGTGCAAAAATAATCACACCTTTATTAATAGCAAAAATAATAAAAAGTCCACAAGTCAAATAACAAGCCAGGAGTCAAAACCAGAGCTGGTAGTCAGACGAGCCGAGTCAGGAGCCAAAGCGAGTAGTCAGATGAGCCGGAATCAGGAACAAGGAGAACAGCAAAGTTAGGAACAAGCCAGGGATCATGAACCAGAAGAGACGTCAGACTAGCCAGGTAATACACAGGAACTCACAAACAGGTCTGAGACAACGCAAGAGCAAAGCATACTGAGCAGAGGCCGCTTAAATAATAAGTGATGACATCACAATACAGTACCTATATCTACAGTATTTACAAATACATAGAACATATTCTGCTATGTGCTGAACATTGGAATGTGAAACATTTACAGTAAATACACAGTATAACACTTTATTAAATATGAATATTGCATAGATATGTTTTTACATGTTTTCATCTACTTCACTGCAAAGTGCTCCAATGCATTTATATACAGTATATGTCTATATGTGTGTACATCTGTATTTATGTGTTTATATGTGTATATATATGTCTGTAAATACATATGTACACATATAAATACATAAATACATATGTACACAAATATATTTATACAGTATATAGATCGATAGATAGATAGATAGATAGATAGATATACACACACACATATTTAGACATGTATATGTATGCATCTCTATGTTAAAATCATTTGCCTGCCTTTTTTCCCCTAACACCTGAGACCTCATATCTTTGAGCCCTTAAAAAAATGTGTGCAATATTTTATTGTAATAATTTGTATTAGATAGTGGTATTATTAGTGTAAGTGTACTTTGTAATGTATTTTTGATGTGTTTTGTGACACTTTTACCCCCCCCCCCGCAAAATAGTTAGGCCTCGCTTCCATTGAGTCATTAAAAATGGAGCCGTAAGCTACCGAAGCGGCCGACAGCTAAAAGTAATTTACGGCTCCATTTTAGTACCAGGTTTCCATTGAAATATTTTGCGGATAGTGTGCATTCGCTCTTTTCGTGTAGCTGTAAGTTAACATTGTGTTAATGCTTCCATCTGATGTCGGATTTCTTGAAAATCAATTAGTTGCTAAGTTAACCCGACCTTACGCTATAGAATTTACGTTTAATGTCCGTGCTCCTTACCGGTGATCACCTCTCAAGAAAAATAAAGATACACTTATCCATATTTTTAATAATCAAATACTATTTTTTAATATAATTATATTTACCACTTCATAAATATAAGTAATATGTATTGCTGCCCTAGCCATAGGTCTAGTTTGCATTCTGTAGATATGTTCTTGCATTATTATATTTAAATATATACTGATATTTCTATTAGAATATAAGTTCAACTATTTCTATACATGAGACAACAATAAATATTACTTATAACAATTTATTTCTACATTAAAACACTTGCATTATTTGCAAGTTTTATCATTTCAATAGAAAATAGGTCTCAAAAAGCACAATTTTCCTCTTTTACACCTAGTTGAGCTGGGTGTAATATTTCTCAATGTATCGACAGCCTCCGACAATGTATTAACGGTTTGCGCTTTCATTGGAAACTTGGTATAATTTATCGATTAAGGGCTTCTATTACTTTCTATGGGACGCAAAGATTTTTTCGGCAGCCGGAGTCCAGCTGCCGATATTGAGGTATAACGCGCCATTGGAAACAGTCGATAAACGATATTGCTTTCAACAGCATATTTAACGGTTTGCGAGTGCACGCAAACTGAATTACGACTCAATGGAAGCGAGCCCTTAATCAGAGCTCTTAGGTTGCCCTAATTTCACTTGCACTCAAGCGTTCGCTTTACTTTCAACTTGTAATATGAGCAAAAAACCCTACATGCGCAAACAGCCGTGATAAAACCCTTTTCGCTTGCGCGCAACAGTTAGCGCACCACTCGTAATCTACCCCTTAGCACAAGAAAATTTTGAAATGTAAAGAAATTTACAGAAGTGTGTGTTTTAATAAACTTCAACACAAATGCTCACTTTACTAGAAATGTAAGGTATCCTCTGTGACAGATGATAACGATGAATAATAGAACAGGCATTTTGCTGCTGCAGTTTAAGGGAAGGACATATAATGTGAGGTTTGCTGGCAAGTCTGTACAGTGAGTAAAGTGTGTGCATGCCAAGAAGAGAAGGAATTCTCTGAAGAACCGGAAACAGCAGGATGATGTATGAGATTAATCAGGTCTTATTATTCAGTTTGGTGAATGATATAATGCAGTTTAAGTAGCTATTAGGTGACAGTAAGAATAAGAATTTAGACACAAAAAAGACTAAGTTAATGGACATGTTTGTTTGTTTGTTTTTTTACTTGAATGCTTTGGCCTCTATTTATCAAGGTCTGTCTGACCTGATCCGACAGTGCGGATCAGGTCCGACAGACCTCGCTGAATACGGCCAGCAATACGCTCGCCGTATTCAGCATTGCACCAGCAGCTCACAAGAGCTGCTGGTGCAACGCCGCCCCCTGCAGACTCGCGGCCAATGGGCCGCCAGCAGGGGGGTGTCAATCAACCCGATCGTACTCGATCGGGTTGATTTCCGGCGATGTCTGTCCGCCTGCTCAGATCAGGTGGACAGGTTATGGAGCAGCGCTCTTTGTGACCGCTGCTTCATAACTGCTGTTTCTGGCGAACCTGCAGGCTCGCCAGAAACACGGGGCATCAAGCTCCATTCAGAGCTTGATAAATATGCCCCATTATCTCCATTACTGAAGTTATATTCAGTTGCAAAAATGACATTCTCAAAATATAATTGTAACATTTCTGATCTTAGCTTACTATGGGCTAGTAGAGAGCCATTGACAGTACACAATGCATTTTTCTTTTGTGAAACCTTTTAAGCAACATTAAAGGGACAGTAAAGTCATAAGTAGACATTCATGATTTAGACAGAACATACATTTTTAAATAACTTTCCAATTTACTTCTATTATTTAATTTGCTTCCTTCTCTTGTTATCCTTTGCTGAAAGGTTTGTCTAGGAAATCTCAGGAACAGCAAAGAACCTAGGTTCTAGCTGCTGATTGGTGGCTGTATATATATACCGGTTGTCATTGGCTCACCCATGTGTTCAGTTAGAAACCAGTAGTGCATTGCTGCTCAGTCAACAAATGATACCAAGAGAATGAAGCAAATTTGATAATAGAAGTAAATTGAAAAGTTGTTTAATATTGTATTATCTACCTAAGAAAATGTTTGGGTTTCATGTCCTTTTAAACTACAGTAGCAAGTTACTACTCACCATGCTATAGTCCCCCCCCCCCCCCGTCCCCCCCGTGACTGCAGTGCTCTTCAAAGCCGTTCTCCTATTTATAACCTTTCAAAAGTGCTGGTTAGTGACTTTCTGCATCTTCACACTGGGTGCCGCCATATTAGAATGTAAGTGTTCCTGTACCCAGTAACAGAAATAGTGCACATGCACTGGCATTGTTGTCAGTGGGAGCTGTATGTTTTTCTCTATATTATTCAGTTTTATTTGTTATGTAACTTTTAAAAATGTATGTCTTCGGGGGCAGAGTCTGGCCACGCAGGAACATGGCTGCTTAAACCCTGGCTCCCATGCCCTGCGCCCAATGCTTTAAAATAAATGAAGGAAGCAGCTTTTAAAATTGAACCTTAACCAGGGGTACCTCTATGTAATTTGCTCTGGCACAACATCAGGGCATTTTTATCACCTCCCGCTGCGTCCTATGAGCTATCGAATGTCACGGCCTAATTGGAGCTGGGAAAGGACAGACCGGGCCCTCAGGTGACGCACTATATTGCCGGCTGATCTTACCGGAGCCTTACCACCTACCCGCACACAACAGAAGATCGGTGTAGGTCGCGGACGACCTGACCAGGGAACAAGCCGGCAACCTTCTACAGATTTTTGCAGACGGAGGCGCTCAGCGGCTGCAACGCCCACGAGACATACTCACGAAAGAAGGTACGTCTGGCATCAGCACTAGAGGGTGCGGGAGTCTTGGCTTATCAGATATTGGATTCCTCCCTGGCGCACCCAAATTAGAGGGGAGGACTGGGGTGAGGCCTGTTGCCGCTTCACTCATACGCCTGAGGCCTTGTTTTTTACCTGAGTCACTAGACAGCGGCCAACTGTCACGGCCCCTTGTGATCTCTGAGCACCTACTGCTGAGGTAGACATAGATTCTATGCTGAGGGGATCAAATCAGTCCCTAAACAACTTCGCAATAGCAATCTAGTCCCGGTCAGTTAAGGGGAATTAATAGCCCAAGAGTGGTGAAGTAAAGCAGGGAGAGATAAGCTCAGGATAACTACGTGTACCCTCACCCAGCACTTTGCTGATTACAGGCCTGAACCCCCACTCTATTAGCTCCTGTAGCAGCACAGGATTGTACTTGGCTGAGTGGCTATTTTCACAGCGGGACTTTATTAGTGGGCCAATCCATCCAGCATCGCATATAGCTATATAGAATTGGGCCCTGCAACTTCCCTATTACAATGTCCCACAGGAAAAATATGAAAGGGGACAAAAGGCCTAAAAGTGCTAGCCTTACTAATTACCTCAAGATGACCTCTGTTGGATCTGATTCAACGAATAATGAATGCTCAATGCCTGCCCTCCACCTGACGGCCACCCCTGACACAGTGCCGGCTACACAGACACAGGAGCCAATGTCTGCAGAAGACCTTAGCGTTCACTCCACTAAAGCTGATATTAATGTGGTATTGTCCGAAATGAGATCCCTGTTTGGAGATTTAAAAAAAGATTTTATATGAAAGTTTTTTTTATTGACTTTTGAATGTTATTACATACAGCATCTTAAATAACAGTTAGAAACATAAAAACAAAAAATACAAATACAATAACATTGCAGCCTTCAAGTGATTGAATATGTGAGTTTTCCACACAAGACAAGAGTAATTTTGGTTTATCGTCCTTTCAGTAACATTTCAAAATATAATGGTGTGTTAATTCCGCTTTCCATCTAGCCTGACTCAATCTCAATCATCATCAAATCCCTATTTCCTCCCCCCCTCATCTCTACCCGTTCATCTTGCTCCTGAAGACTCAATTATCTCACTCATTGAGGCACTCTAACCGGATTGTTTCCTACTGATCTTGTTGGTTTGCTAGGATTCTAGCTCTATTTTCTTTTTCAGTATACATAATATATGGTTCCCACTATTGTATAAACTTATCCCTGGTATTAAGAAGCTCTGCCGAGGCGCTACTCATTGTAAAGTGATAATCTATTCTCCTTTTAATATATTCAAATGAGGGTGGATCCACCTTCCAAAATCTAGCTATGCTTACTCTCACAACCGTGCAGATGAAGGCTATTAGCTTGTGATGTCTTTTCACTTTATTATCTGGAGGAAAATGAAGCAAAGCCTGTTCAGGGGTAAGTGTGATATTAGTTTCTAGAATTAGGCTTAGATACCTTGAAGTCTGATTCCAAATCTCTGTAACCTTTCCACAATGCCACCACATGTGTAAGTATGTCCCTTCCTCCCCACAACCCCTTTAGCACAAGTGGGGCCTGCTGTCATGTGTATTGGCAAATCTTGTGGGATATACAGGGAGTGCAGAATTATTAGGCAAGTTGTATTTTTGAGGATTCATTTTATTATTGAACAACAACCATGTTCTCAATGAACCCAAAAAACTCATTAATATCAAAGCTGAATATTTTTGGAAGTAGTTTTTAGTTTGTTTTTAGTTTTAGCTATTTTAGGGGGATATCTGTGTGTACAGGTGACTATTACTGTGCATAATTATTAGGCAACTTAACAAAAAACAAATATATACCCATTTCAATTATTTATTTTTACTAGTGAAACCAATATAACATCTCAACATTCACAAATATACATTTCTGACATTCAAAAACAAAACAAAAACAAATCAGTGACCAATATAGCCACCTTTCTTTGCAAGGACACTCAAAAGCCTGCCATCCATGGATTCGGTCAGTGTTTTGATCTGTTCACCATCAACATTGCGTGCAGCAGCAACCACAGCCTCCCAGACACTGTTCAGAGAGGTGTACTGTTTTCCCTCCTTGTAAATCTTACATTTGATGATGGACCACAGGTTCTCAATGGGGTTCAGATCAGGTGAACAAGGAGGCCATGTCATTAGATTTTCTTCTTTTATACCCTTTCTTGCCAGCCACGCTGTGGAGTACTTGGACGCATGTGATGGAGCATTGTCCTGCATGAAAATCATGTTTTTCTTGAAGGATGCAGACTTCTTCCTGTACCACTGCTTGAAGAAGGTGTCTTCCAGAAACTGGCAGTAGGACTGGGAGTTGAGCTTGACTCCATCCTCAACCCGAAAAGGCCCCACAAGCTCATCTTTGATGATACCAGCCCAAACCATTACTCCACCTCCACCTTGCTGGCGTCTGAGTCGGACTGGAGCTCTCTGCCCTTTACCAATCCAGCCACGGGCCCATCCATCTGGCCCATCAAGACTCACTCTCATTTCATCAGTCCATAAAACCTTAGAAAAATCAGTCTTGAGATATTTCTTGGCCCAGTCTTGACGTTTCAGCTTGTGTGTCTTGTTCAGTGGTGGTCGTCTTTCAGCCTTTCTTACCTTGGCCATGTCTCTGAGTATTGCACACCTTGTGCTTTTGGGCACTCCAGTGATGTTGCAGCTCTTAAATATGGCCAAACTGGTGGCAAGTGGCATTTTGGCAGCTGCACGCTTGACTTTTCTCAGTTCATGGGCAGTTATTTTGCGCCTTGGTTTTTCCACACGCTTCTTGCGACCCTGTTGACTATTTTGAATGAAACGCTTGATTGTTCGATGATCACGCTTCAGAAGCTTTGCAATTTTAAGAGTGCTGCATCCCTCTGCAAGATATCTCACTATTTTTGACTTTTCTGAGCCTGTCAAGTCCTTCTTTTGACCCATTTTGCCAAAGGAAAGGAAGTTGCCTAATAATTATGCACACCTGATATAGGGTGTTGATGTCATTAGACCACACCCCTTCTCATTACAGAGATGCACATCACCTAATATGCTTAATTGGTAGTAGGCTTTCAAGCCTATACAGCTTGGAGTAAGACAACATGCATAAAGAGGATGATGTGGTCAAAATACTCATTTGCCTAATAATTCTGCACTCCCTGTATGTACCATTTATAGAGTACTTTAATATAGTTTTCCTTCAACATGGCATTTGGAGAAAACGATAGACCTCTATTAATGTTTGATACCCAGTTATCTATTGTCCATGTCCTGCCCAAATCCTGTTCCCATTTAGTCATTATTACACTCTTGTCCCTATTTGAGCCACCATTAATAGCCGGATAGAGCAATGCTATCAGTCCCCTCCTAACCTCCTTCGATAAACATAGTGATTCTAATATAATATTGTTTGGAGGCTTATCTAATCCCATTATCTCTCGAACTCTGGATTTAAGTTGTAAGTAGTGGAACCACTCATTTTGCCCGGGTGTGCCTAGCTCTGCATATTGAGAGAAGGATAGTAGGTCGCTATTAACATAAACATCTGCTATTCGGTAGAGGCCTTTATTCTCCCATTTCCTTTGAGTATGTATGTCAACTAAAGATTCAAGAGGGGAGAGCGGGGTCAGTCTGGGCCTCTCGTTGAGTAAATGATACTTCCTAGTCGCTGTGTCCCAAATAAAAGCAGTGTGTGTGATCGCAATGAACTGTTTGATGTGACCGGGTCTGTTTTGTTGTGTTGCCCAAAGAATATTATCCAATCTTCTTACATTAAGCATGTCTTTTTCTAGTTGGACCCATTGTGGTGTAAGTCCTAATTTAAACCATTGTGTGGTCTGGGCCAATATAGCTGCATAATAATATGATATTAGGTTAGGTAATCCGATGCCTCCCTCTCCCCTATGTCTCATCATATTGTGTTTGTTTATTCTAGCCCTTTTCCCTCCCCAAATGAATTTTAAAATTGTCTTCTGCATTACATATAATTCTGACAACGGTATTGAAATTGGGAGTGTTCTGAATAGGTATAGGAGTTTGGGCAATATTGTCATTTTGACAGATATTACTCTTCCATACAGGGAGATGTTAAATTTAGTCCATTTCACTAATAGCTCTCTAATGTGTGTGAACATGGGGACATATTTTTCCATATAAAGTAAGTGCACATCTTTTGTGAGGTTGATTCCTAGATATTTGAGAGATGATTTGGCCCATTTAAATGTAAAGTTAATTTCTAATAATTTCTTTGTTGGCTTTGGGAGATATGTGCTAAGGGCCTCACACTTGCCTTCATTAATTTTATATCCAGACAACTGTCCAAATTTATTTATTATGGCATATACCATCGGGAGCGAAAGTAAAAGTTTTGTGACTGCAAGGATGACATCATCAGCAAATAATGAAATGTTATATTCCTTATCCCCCACCCGTATACCTGCAATATTTGGATTATCTCTTATCCTAACCGCCAATGGCTCAATACATAGAGCAAAAAGTAGGGGTGACAGG
Source organism: Bombina bombina (assembly GCF_027579735.1). NCBI lineage: Eukaryota > Metazoa > Chordata > Amphibia > Anura > Bombinatoridae > Bombina > Bombina bombina. The sequence continues at coordinate 454,400,340 of NC_069499.1, forward strand.
GGGCAACCTTGTCTTGTGCCATTACGGATTTTTATTCTGTCTGATTGATACCCTGAGAGTCTTATGTATGCATCTGGGCTTGAATATATCTTTTTTAAGGCAGTAGTGAAGGGGCCTTTAAATCCCATTTTGCTAAGCACTGCAAACATGTATTCCCAGTTAACTCTATCAAATGCCTTCTCTGCGTCCAATGCTAGAAACAAAGAAGGCATCTTCCCAAATGTCGCATAATTAATCAGGTCAATCACTTTCCTAGTGTTATCTGGTGCCTCTCTTTGCGAGATGAAACCCACTTGGTCATTGTCTATCAAATTTCTAACGGATAGGGTCAATCGGTTAGCCAAAATTTTTGTGAATAATTTTAGGTCCTGGTTGATTAAGGAAATTGGCCGGTAATTTTGGCAGTATTGTTTGCTCTTGCCAGGTTTTGGAATGACCGTCACCCTTGCAGTCAACAAATCTGGGGGAATATCTACTCCTTGCAAGATGTTATTAAACAGTATCCTCAATTGGGGAGCAAGTGATAACTGCAGGTCTTTATAAAATGAGCCTGGAAACCCATCAGGGCCTGGTGCTTTGTTTTTTTTAAGTTCTTTGATGGCCAGCATAATCTCTTGTATTGTTATGGGGGAGTTCAAATTCTCTAGTTCTTCTTCTGTGATAGTTTTTAATTTGCTATCTTCTAGGAATCTAATCAATTCTTCTCTCTTGTTATTATTTGTATTACTACTAGGTAAATTATAAAGATTGTTATAAAAGTTGGCAAACTCATTGGCTATTTGTTGGGGATCATTTGTGACTTGTCCCGAGGTAGTTTGTATTTGTGGGATTGTAGTCGCCCTTGTCAGGTCTTTTAGTTTATTTGCCAGCATCCTATCTGGTTTGTTTGCGTAAATATAATATCTGGTATCTACCGCTTTTATCGACTGGATCACTTCTCTATCTAATAGTTGGTTTATTTCTTCGTTTTTAATTTTAAGTAATTTTAAGACCTTTTTTGGGGTTTTTTTTTTATTTGTTCTCTGAGTGCAGCAATTTCTACCCTCAAGCTATCTAGTTTGGCATTATAATTCTTCTTTATTTTGTTAGATTCGGCAATTAGCAGGCCTCTCACCCAGGCCTTAAGTGCACTCCATACAAAATTTGGATTGGACTTTGATCCTGCATTAATATCTACAAAATCTTTAATGTGCTGCTGTACTTTCTGAAGAACAATGGTATTCTGAAGTTGGCTAGGGTGGAGTGACCAGGATCTAACTCTATTGGGGTTGATCATTCCCTCTAGATCAATTATCATCATATCGTGATCAGACCATGAACAGTTATGAATAAACGCTAGCTTTACCAGTGGCAATAGGACCTGACTGATTAGGATCAAGTCTATTCTTGAATGGGTACCATGCACTGTGGAGTAATAAGTGAAATCTTTAGCTCCCTTGTTAAGTGCCCTCCAACTGTCTATTAGATTGAAGTCTAGTAATAAGTCAGCTAGAAGCTGTTGGGCTGGTGTTGTTCTCCTTTTTTTATGGGGTGTTTGTGAAGTTCTATCTAGATCGTCATTTAACGTTAAATTAAAATCTCCTCCTATTATGATTTTACTTCTCTTCCATGACAGGAGTAGTCTGCCTATTTTAGTGATGAAGGGGCCCTGATTCTCATTGGGTGCATATACATTCATTAATACCACTGGGACGTTATGGATTGTCCCCTTGACTATTAGAAATCTCCCTCCCTTATCTTTAACTATCTCTTCCTCCTTAAAGTTCAGAGAGGTATGTATGAGGATGGAAACTCCGCATTTTTTCTTGTCAGTGAATGCATGATATTGCAATGGAAAGCTCTTATCCCAATATTTAGGTGTTACATCTGAGGTGAAGTGCGTTTCTTGGAGCATTATTATTTGGGCTTTCTGGGCCTTGTAATCTAGAGCTGTAACAACTAATCGTCATAATCGATAATAATCGATTATGAAAATAGTTGTCAACGAATCTCATAATCGATTAATCGATTAGTTGGTTTGCAATTAGTTGGTCTGTGCACAACACCAGCTGCTTCACTCCAATGAGCTCCTGCACATGGTATTGTGTTTTATGATTATGTCCTTAGCCTAAAGGACATCTACAGACGTCTACTTTTCACTTTTTCAGGACAGTATACGTTTACAACTACCCCTGGCTTATGTGCAACCCAGCTATAATCGTCATCATTTGGATTGTTTATATTAAATCTGGTGATTTGGAACTATGCTTTTCATGATATAGTACCAAGCTTGTTGTTTACACCTTGCCCCTAGATTGATGGGAGTTATTTACATTGATGTGCACTTTTATCTGTTTACACAATTATTAGCGTATTACTTGCTATTGCTGATTATATGTACTGTATAAATAAATGTGTAAGGCTTTGTCCAGTTATTGATATACAGTCCTTAGCGCTTCTGATTTTGTTTTTTATTGTTTTTTTATATTTTTAATAAATTGTGATAATATGTACCAGATTCTACCTTTATAAGTATATATTCGTTATTTTTAGAGCGGACTAGATATTTCCCCTAACCTTATAGCTGGTTATTTACCATTGTGTATAGATATTCAAGATATTTTTATGTTAGAATGAAGTCAAGGGTTACTTTATTGAGAGGCCCCTTGCCAAGGTAGAAAACACTTAGCATTGGTGAAGAGCTAACAAAGATAAATATCCCACTTTGGTGAAATTGGCAAAACCCTACTTATACACCTCAAAAGCCTTTTCTCTGCTGCAGGAAATATAGCTGCAAACAGAGAACCAGCCTTAGCCAGAAGCATGTGGACATGTTGAGATTTTTGCATTTCAATGCAAAGTTTCTGAAATAGTGAATAACAAAATGTTATTAACAGTGATAGTCTAACTCTTTCTAGTTCTACCTCTTTTCAAACAGTTTGTGGTTTTGTTTTGTTTAATTATAAAACTGTGCTCTGCTGCTTAAAAATTGAAGAAACAGTTGTGTTAATGTAAAGTTTTAGTCTGAAGTTTATATTTGTAACACTCATTATGTGGATTTTATTTAAAACATAGAAAACTATTATTGATTCTCTTTTTATCCGATTAGTCGATTAATCGAAAAAATAATCGGCCGATTAATCGATTATGAAAATAATCGTTAGTTGCAGCCCTATTGTAATCTATAATAGCTTTTTTCCTTTTTGTGTTGGAGTTAAGCCCCCTAACATTGTGTGAAATTAATCTAATGAATATGACTTCTTACCACGAGCACTGCTTATATAGGTCCTCTTTATAAGTCGCCTATCTATACCTCTTACCTTTATACCTGAACATCTTAGGAAAGCAACATTCTTAATACCTCGAATATTACCCTTTATATTAATTGTCTTGTGAACTTCTATTTTGATGACACTTGAGACTGCATATAAACATATATAAAAACATAACATTAGCATAAAACTTAGTGTGTTTGAACAACTGAATAACATTTGAATGTTTTTCTTGTTTTAAATAAAAATAAACAATATAATCAACTCTGGAACTAACATATATTGATCTATGATCTCATCCTATCACATAAGGCAGATTTTAGAGAACCAATCATATCCTTGGTATTAGCATCAGTGAATATCAAGTATTAGTATTAGGGGAAGGTTAGAAGGGAATGAGTGGGAAAAAGCTGGGGGTAAAGAAGAATGAATAATTAGGGTAGAGGAGAGCAAGCAAACAATGAGATTACCCCCTTTCAACATTGTTCATCGTTCTGGTAACAGTAGCTTCATCTTAAATATTATTATTATCATTGTATGATCCATAGATCACACTTCGGTTTTCTTTTTCTCTTTATCAAACCTCAAAGCTGTCTCTGTTGAGAGAATCACGGCACTGGGTATGCCTCTGTGCTATTGTTGCTTCCACCATCTTCTCTTGTGACATTAGATTTGGGTTTTTTAGGTCTCCCATTCCTATTTACCTCAGTCCATTCTTTCTGTGGTAGTCTCCTAGTGGTTTGTGGGGGGGTCCGGCGAAACATCTTCCTCTATTGGAATCTCAAGCTTGGCAAGCAGCAACCGTCCCTCTTTAACCGTGGTGCATGAATAGGTGGAGTTCTTACATGTGAAGATTAATTTGAACGGAAAGTTCCATCTATATCTCAATTTTTCTCTTATGAGGGCTGTCACTACTGGTTTCAATTCTCTTCGCCTCCTTAGTGTCACTGGTGATAGATCTGTAAATATCTGGATATTATGCCCTTCATATGTAATTGTGCGTGCTTGTCTTGCAGCTTGAAGTATTAGTTCTTTAACATGGAAATAATGTAGTTTGACTACTACATCTCTTGTCTTGGATTGAGAGGGTTTGGTTAAGGCTCTATGCACCCTGTCCATCAAAAGCATGGAGGGTTCTGTATCTGGGACAAGTTGATGAAAAATCTTAGTTACATCTGCTTGCAAATTTTTGTACTCTTCTGGAAGATTCCTTATTCTGAGATTGGAGCGCCTCAATCTATTTTCCAAATCTTCTACTTGATCCTCCAGCTTCTTGATGTATATAGAATGATCCATTAGAGTAGTTTTAATCTGAGGGATGTCTTCTGAGATATCTTCCAGCCTATTTTCAATCTCCGTTGTTCTTCCTCCAATCTCTTTGATGTCTTGTTTAAGGTCATATAAAGCTGTTTTTAGTTCCTCATGGAAGAAAGTTTTGATTTGAGACAGAAGCTCATTATTTGGTATATCTCCAGGTTGTCCCACCTCGTCATCTGATGTTTCTGCTTGAGTATGTTGTTTTGGAGGACTATTAGCTTTGTCTGCTGCTTTCAATTTTAGCTGTGACTTAGTGAGGCACTCTTTCACAGATTGGTTTCTGCTCTTCATCTTGAAAAAATTATTTACGTCTTCCCTTAATCAGTTCAGAGTGTATCTTCGCCTCTATGTCGCTAGGCTTCTTAGCGTGCAATTTAATTATTATGAATGAAGGGCAAAAGTATGGATTCTGTATAGAACACAAAAGAAAAGAAGGCGCCAACATAGTGTGAATCTGTATTGAAAGTTGTTCACTCCCCACACATTAATTGTACTTACAAGAAGTAAGGCACTTGAGAAGTGCTACAACGGCTTTCTGGAACATTAACAGCTGTCCAGGTAGCTGCTCTCTCGTAGTGAAAGTGTAATCCTTGATGCTGTATACGATATGCAAATGTCTTGCAGCTATGACCCCTTTTGCAGTCTACTCTCTCTCGTAGTATCTGTCTTGGGAGAAAAGCCCAAACCAGGTGGGCTAGCAGCTGTATCCGTATGCCAAATGAATAAAAAATCTCTCAAGCATAAAATATCACTCAAGCCGTGATAGAGATATAGTTTAAAAACAAATGTTTATTTGGTAAACATGTAATCACAACGCGTTTCCCGGTCTATCTTGACCGCTTCCTCAGGTGAATATACTATATCAAAAATACACAGCTTATATTCGCTTTGCTCGGCGTCTAAGCCTAAACAAGGCGCATGCGTGAAGGAGCGTGCAATACCCAAACTCAAAGAGGGTGTGTATCTACGCCTTTGTGATTGGTTCTCAACCGTAAAACAGGAACCAACCAGAACGTGATCTGATAACACACCTCAAATGCGTGTGTAGGGGATATACCAAAACATTACGCAATCTAAAAGTATATGCCGATAGGATAATGCAGTTACAACCAATTAAGTGAAATATTATACTAAGTAAAAGTATCAAGTCACTGATATATATTAGGATGTTGTGGTTAAAAGGTAACAAAAATTCCAATAAATGCAAACAGTGGCACTGCTCTACAAGAATCATATATACGTATGTACAACCCCAGATTGGGATGCTTCTCCTTCATGCATTTACACAAAGATAGCAACGCTTTGCCATATACCAACTGAAATAGCTAATTTCACTATATAGAAAAATAAATGTAATGTAAAGTATGGATTTATTCTCTCATATTACATTTATTTAAAGATCATGACTGGCTTTATTTGTTCCAGGTTGATATTTAATGCTTTAACATTGCTTTTGAACTTTATATATAATGGTGCAGAGCATTATTATTGGTTTTTACATAGGAAATTGCAGTATCTCCATCTCCTGACTTTTAGGGCCCTGAAAAGTTCTCTAATCGTATCCCGAAAACACCACTGAAGTTGCACCTTCAGGTTAGAGAGTCTTTTAGTTGTTATCTGTTAAAACACTTATAGAAGAGATACTGAACCAAACTTCCTATTTATTTCCCTTTACATTTGCATGTGCAATCTTCAGGTAAATGAAGAGTTTATTAGTTGCTTATGTTCTTGTTGTCATCGTTTTAGTTCATTATATTAGCTTTATAGCCCTTACAATGTCCAATACTCCCATAAAATGGAGTCTCAATATTAGGCCTTGTAGCCTCTAATGAAAATACAATGAAAGTAATTCCTTGATAGTCTGATTTTTGCTAGTTTAAGTGTCTGAAATATCTAGATGACAGTGATGTATATTACACACAGTGGTTTGCTGCTTGTTTGTTACTCACACTGTGAAGGTTCCTTCTTTTCTCCTCCTTTCAGTCTATAATGTGTGATCTGCCTATATTTAATACCTGCTTAGATCCTGATGTGCAGTTATTTATCAGGGATGGTAGTTCTGCCTGCTTTAATCTTATTCTTTCATGAAGATTTCAGGCACTTTAATGAGCCAGAGATTTCCGAGGTAGGCCGAAGCCTGGGATTTTCCTGAAAATCCTCTGGAACTCCTTTCTGGGTAGATCGAAATTTGCCTCAAACTCAGCCAAATTTCAGCCAATGGTCCCTTGTAGTGAGTAAATACTGCTCCAAAGTTTTATTCTGGGAATAAGCTCATAAATAGTGCTTTTTAGGGATAATAAATGACAGATTTTAACTAGAGCTCTGTTAAATTGTGACTGTCTAGGCTGCTGGCTAGCTCCTCCCTCGTCTAAAAATTTTTTTTTTAAACAGATCAGTCAGCAGGTTCGCACTCTGGAGAAAAAACAGGAAAACATGCAAGCTCATGTAACAGCTAATACTCAAAGAGCCATGGCCCAGGAGCGGGACATTCAATTTCTGTTGTCTAGAGTTGAAGACCTAGACAACAGGGGCAGACGGAACAACCTCAGGATAAGAGGAGTCCCAGAAATGATTAACAATACGGCAATTGATGGCTATTTACAAGACCTGTTCCGTACCATAAAAGGTACGCCAAACTCCCCAGACGTCCCGTTGGAGAGGGCCCATCGGGCTCTCCGCCCTAAACCTTCCCCTAAAGCCCCCCCCCCCAAGGAACATTATTGTGAAATTTTTAAGTTATAGGGACAAAGATACAATCTCCCAAAAAGCCCGGGCTATAAAAGACCTAACACATGCTGGCATACTCATCCAAATATTCTCGGATCTGTGCCAACTCACATTACAGAAGAGGAGAGACTTACGGTTTTTAACCAGCGCACTTCAGTTAAACAAAATTCAGTATAAGTGGGGCTTTCCAGTTTGCCTTATTGCCGCACGCAATGGGAAACAAGCAATTTACAGAACCCAGGAAGACCTTCAGGACTTTTGCAAAATCCTGGACATCGACATACCTACACCTGGGGAGGACACTGCCCCTTTAAGAGACCAGAACACGTAAAAATGTTTGTTTGACCCAGAACAGCCTCCGTAAGGGACTTTGAGTCGTAATGAACCCTCTTTGGACTCCAGATAAGTGACGTGTATATGATGCTATATTGTTGATATATACTCTCCTTTGTAAACATTTGATAGCCCTTTTTACGTATACTGGGGAGCACAGTCGATCTCACCTAGCGGGCAGAGATCACACCCATAACTTATCCAAAAGGTAAACTGGTCAATAGGGCCCTCTTTTGCACAACTAAGTTTAACTTTTGACGTTAGACACGTAGAAACGCCTCTGTAACTGCGATGTGTACACCTATACCAAAAGGTGCATCGAGCTACAGGCTAACACTTACATAAGTTATTATATTTACTAGGTTGTTATTGTTATTAGCACACTGCTGCCCACCCTGGGTCAAAAAATTCACACAGAATTAGTAGTTGTGTTTTGCTTGCACATGCTGTTTAAATGCTTAGTTGCCCTGTGACATGGATAATCACATGCAAAAGTCCATGTGGTTATAATATGGAAACTCTCAACAAACTGGCACCCTGCATGACAAGCTAATAATTCCACAAGTTGTTGTACTTGCTCTGTTGTTATCAATGTTTATTATACCAGCGTTGACCTTAGGTATCCAAAAGGAAAACTGGTCTTTAGGGCCCTCTTTTGCACAACTAAGTTAAACTTTTGACGTTGGACACATAGAAATGCCTCTGTAACTGTGATGTGTATACCTATACCAAAAGGTGCATTGAGCTACAGGCTAACACTTACATAAGTTATTGTATTTACTAGGTTGTTATTGTCACACTGATGCCCACTCTGGGTCAAAAAAAACACACAGAATTGTAGTTGTGTTTTGCTTGCACATGCTGTTTAAATGCTTAGTTGCTATACGACATGGATAACCATATGTAAAAGTCCCTGTGGTTTTAATGTGGACACTCTCAACAAACTGGCACCCTGCACGACAAGCTAATAATTCCACAAGTTGTTGTACTTGCTCTGTTGTTATCAATGTTCATTATACCAGCGTTGACCTTAGGTTGTGAAACTTTAAAGAGTTACAGGTTGTGTTAAATATGTATGTGTTTAATTGTATGCCTTGTTGTTTTATACTGCCCTTGGTTTCCCTTAAAAATCTACCTTTCTTGGGCATGTTATGCCCCTTCCTCTCATCTCTTATCCTTTTCCTAACTGCATTGGGCGTAGGGATACAGATCCCATACCTTCCTCCACTTTTCAACTACCTACTCTTCTTGGTTGCTGCTTGGGTTGGCCGCATTTTAAGGTGGCTTAGTCAACTAGCGCCTTCTCTGGTCACTTCCCTCCCTTTGGGCATAGTACCTGGAAATTCTATTCCTCATCTACTATCTTACTCCCTTCTCATTCTCTTTCCCACAATTATATAACTTCCTTTAGCTCTCTATTCCATCCCCCTTTCCCATTACCCTTAAATCACTTCTCTCCTCCCCCCCCTTCCTCCACCCCCACTTTTTTTTTCTCTCCCCATTATGTCCGCACACGATATGCACACCCTGACCTTTATGACCTTAAACACCAAAGGCTTAAATATCCCAGAAAAGTGGTCTCACTTAGTTAGAGATGGCATTAGGGCGCATTGTGACATCATATTTTTGCAGGAGACCCACTTTCGTAGAGGTAAGGAACCAAAGTGATTCACCCCTAAATTCCCAACCTCTTTCTTTACTTCAGGGCCCTCAAAGAAAAATGGAGTGGGCATCTTGATAAAGCATTCTCCATTCTCCCCCATCCACATTGAAAGAGACCCTGAGGGCCATTATCTACTTGTGGTAGGCACACTCTTTAATAGAATGGTTACCCTGGTTAACGCCTACTTCCCCAACCAACACCAGAATAAATTTATGTCCATCCTTACTAATAAAATCCTTGACATACGTAAAGGTGCCCTGATACTGGGAGGGCACTTTAATGTTCCTCTCAACCCAGTGCTAGACACTTCCACAACGACAGCCTCAGTTACCAAAAAAGTACTTAGACAGTGTAATGCTAGATTGGAGGAACTTGCAGTTCACGATACTTGGCGCGTGCTATACCCCACCCAGCGCGACTATACTTTTTACTCGCACCCACACGAGGTCTATACAAGAATTGACTACTTTTTTACAGATCAGTCGACTTTAGCAGGGGTTATGAGTACTCAGATACTACCGATGACTTGGTCTGACCACGCCCCGGTCATTTGCAAAATAAAATGGCCCTCTATTCCTGACAGGCCGTTCAGTTGGAGGTTTGACGACTTCTTGTTGTCTAACCAAGCGATAAAGACCAAAATAGAAATAAAACTGAAGGAATACTTTCAAAATAATGAAACCGGGGAGGTGCCAGACCAGGTTGTGTGGGAAGCACATAAATGCGTGCTTAGGGGTGAGTTGATCCAGCAAAAAGCCTTTCATTCCAAACAACTTAGACTTAGATACATGGACCTCCTTAAACAGATAAAGACATTAGAGAGTAGGCACAAAATGACTCCCACTGACTCACAAATCAAACAAGACTTGACGCAAACCAGGAAGGAAATACAGGACATACACTCTAGGGAACACCAAGTCTCAGCTTTGAAGCTGCAACAGAGATATTATGAGTTTGGGGATAAACCCGGGAAACTCCTGGCGAGAGCTTTAAAGAGGAGGCAATCTAAATCCCATGTTCATACCATTTTAAACCATCAGAACAAACCATGCTCAGACAGCTCGTCTATAGCTGAGGTACTCCGCTCTTACTACCAAAATCTTTATAACTTAAAAAACAGCAAAATCCCTCCTCAAAGTAATGAGGAGACTTCTCTTAGGTCTCCTATTGTCTCATATCTGGATTCCCTAACACTCCCGGCCTTGACTGAGGAGGAGAGAGAAAGTTTGGAAACAAACATCTCTGTGGAAGAAGTAACCAGGACTATAGAAAGCCTACCAGTGGGCAAAAGTCCAGGTCCAGACAGCTTCAGCGTAAAATATTACAAGATTTTCAAAGAGGTGCTTTCACCTCGCCTTGCTTCTTTGTTTAACAATATTGGAGGTGCATTTGGTTTCCCGCAATCTATGTTACTTGCGCATGTCACCACCATCCCGAAACCGGGAAAGACAACGGATCGACCTGAAAATTTCAGGCCGATCTCACTCCTTAATGTAGACCTGAAGATATTTGCAAAAATTCTCTCCATGCGACTAAATAAATTCTTACCGCGGTTAATATCTCCCGACCAGGTAGGGTTTGTCCCTGGCAGAGAGGCCAGGGACAATACCATTAAAGCTACCCTATTAGTAAACTACACGCAACTTAATAATGTCCCATCAGTGCTTATTTCCACTGATGCCGAGAAGGCCTTTGACAGGGTCAGCTGGGGTTTCCTCAAAGCGGTCCTGTTAAAAATGAACTTTGGCCAAACCTTTTAATTTCTGGAATTATAATAGGAGACCATGAGCACAAGGTTTCGTTATATGCGGACGATATCCTACTCTCGGTGGCTGACCCTATGACTTCAATCCCGGAAATATTCCGGGAATTTGAAAACTATGGCAGAGTATCTAATTTCCACCTGAACCACACCAAGTCAGAAATTTTGAATATTAACCTACCTCAGGTGGATCTAAGCCGCATACCGGATATCTGTAACTTACGAATAAAAACACGTACACTCAAATATTTAGGGATAAATCTCAACCCCAAGATTGAAAGCCTCTTTGAAGCCAATTACAACCAGTTATCGCAATCCATTTTAGGAGATCTCTCGTCGTGGAAAAATAAAAAGATTTCATGGCTGGGCAGGATCGGAGTTGTGAAAATGAATATCCTCCCTCGGGTTTTATATTACTTACAAACTCTTCCGACCCCATTCCCTGCCCAATATTTATCAAAACTACAGAGACATTTAGAAGAGTACATTTGGGGAGGCATCAGGCCACGGGTCTCCAGGAACACTCTTTACTTGCCCAAAGAGAAAGGCGGTTTGGGTATTCCAAACCTCTTGCTCTATAAGAAGGCCATCAACCTCCAGCACCAGGTGGAATGGTGTGCCAATTCTTCGGACAAAACGTGGGTCCAGATAGGACAGACAATCTTGGGAGCGCAGAATGTGGGCTCCTTGGGTTGGATCTCGGGCAAGAATAGACCGAAGGTGGTTGGCCTATACCCATTCATGCGGGAATTCTTCTCGCAGTGGGATAGATCACTTACCGAACATCCACAAATCTCCTCTTTCCCCTCACCTTTAACGCCTTTTATACAGAATCCCGACATCCCCTTCTCCAACACAACCCAGAAGACCTTAGACAAAACACTGTTAGACCAGATAATGTTCCTCAGGTTACTGTCAAACAAAAAACTAAAAGGCCAGGAAGAATTGATGGAGACAGGCTTGAATATATCTTGGTTTTTCCACAGACAGCTCCAACATTACTTACTTACTCACAAAAGGGCGAATTGCATAACTAGACAGCCGACTCCCTTTGAGTAATAATTTTTACTAACTCACACCCCGAAACACCTTATATCTATCATGTATAGTTTGTTGCTCACTCACAAAGATTTTTGCACACCTACTTTTGTCAGGCAGTGGAATTGCAAACTAGATTTATCTCGCTAGTACCTCACGCCAGTTAGAATTAAAAAAATATATAAAAAATCAGATGGCAAATGCAAGAGGGGCTGCGGAGAAAATGGGACTATACTCCACATCTAGTGGTCTTGTGAATTGATACGCCCTTTTTGGAGGGCCGTACTGGACATAATAGATTCTAAATTAAACATCACACTGAGGAGAGGCCCTGAGCTCCTGCTGTTCCATGGGCTACCTAAAATGACAGAGAAACCCAGAAAACACCTTTTGTATATACAGTTAAACAGCGCAAAAGCCCTTATCCCTAGGCATTGGAAAACAGACAGAACCCCACAGACTGCGGACTGGGAATCCCAAGTAGACAGGTACCTGTCATTAGAAAGGTTTCCCAAGTAGACAGGTACCTGTCATTTATTCCCCGCTCCCCTCCCCCCCCTTTTTTTTTCTTTCTCCCTACCATATCATCCCCTCCCAGATGGTGAATCTCCTCCCCCTTCCAGCTTCCCCCCCCCTGTTATGCCCACTAGTTCTTACCCTTTCTCACACTTACCCCTCTTTCTGTTTTCTTCCTCTATCCTTTTCCAAGGAGGTACATTAGTACCTCAGATGTACATCACACTTCAAGCTAAAAAAGGGTGCACAGGTCTGGCACCCAAGCAAATATCATCATGACTGAATACTAGCGATAACCTGAGTGGGTTTTTTTTGCTTTTTTTAGTAGCAGTTTGTTACATGTTGCCCACTCGTTCGTAACCTTTACCCTAGAGATATGCATTTGGAACCTGAAGCTGAGGACTATGACTGTGTATTTTTCACTAATTTGTTTGCCTCTGGTATTTAACTCAAATCCTCAATGTTGGTAAAGGGGAACTATGTTGTAGACTGGGAGAAATCATACTCTGTAACAGTGGTTGTAACTGTAGGTTGTCACACACATTTGTACTATGTATTCTGATGATCTTCAATAAAGCTTTTTGAAAAAAAATAAAAAAAATTGTATGTCTTCTGCTTTCTATTGTACAAGCTAATCCAACGCTCGGGGTACAGCTGTCAATAAGCTTCAACGTCACTGTCACAGTGCACATAATGCAACAATATGTGTGTACCAAGATGGTGGCGCCCAGTGTAAATAAGCAGAGTTTTACCTGTGTTCTATAATGGACTAAAATAAAAGAACAGCCTTAAAGACAGCTGCAAGTAGAGGAAGGAAAACAATACCTTGATGTGAAGTAACCATGCTACTGAAGTTGTACCCAGCTGTTTAATGTCCCTTTAATGCGACCAAAACTTTTTAACAAACCATATATTTTAATGGCTGGTGCAGAGAGGTCTATTAGTTTGCTCATTGCACTTGTAAGTGGTGAGTTAAATGTAGTACTCAAGGGCAACCCCAAATACCTCTGTAAAATGTAGAGCTTGTTAAGACCTGAAACCATTATTACTAATAGTGCATCACAGAACTACATGAAGAACACTACTATTTGTGCTTATCGTTCAAACAATATCCAACATGAATTTTACTGAGTGCCTCCATAAAAGTCTGTTATGTGAGGGATATGTTGCATCAGCACTATCTGACATACAGATGTCAGCACACTCTAGACCAGACATCCCCAATTTTGGCCCTCCAGAGGTTTTGGAACTACATTTCACATGATGCTCAGCCAGCTGATATGCTGGCAGAGCATCATGGGAAATGTAGTTCCAAAACCTCTGGAGGGCCAAATTTGAGGATGTCTGCTCTAGAGTATATTAATAACAAATAACTTTTTACTTCAGCTCAAGCAATATTAATGTACAATATAGGTAATATGTTTGCACTCTACTTGTAATCTAGGCCTATGTCTTTATTCCCTGAATTTTAAACACAGCACTTGCTCAGAAAGTCTAAAGTAGCTGTACCATTAGGTAATGACTCAAATTGCTGACATGATACAAGCAGACATCCCAACCTGCAAAAACTAATTTCAGGGAGGTGGCTTCACTGGCTACTGCTCTGCTACTCCCCCCACCTGCCCCCGGTTATATACTGGACACGTGGAAACCCTTAATAAGATAGAGACTTATCATTAAAGTAGCTTCCCACTAAACTCACATAATAAAAGTAGCTTTATTGCACAACCACATACAACAAACCTATTTTCCAGTTTTCCAGTGATGGTACGCTTGTTGAATGCTCAAATATTTTAGAATACTCAGTTTAATTACGTGAAGTAAATAAGGTAGTATTTGTATTTTATTGTATTAAAATCAGTGGGGGCTTTTTGGTAACTGATGCATGCTTTGAGAGTTCCATAGCGTCCCAGCTTGTGACGTACTCAGTTTAGTTGTCCCTGTACAACTTTCGGATTTTGTGTCTGGGAGCATTTGTGATTTTGAGTTTGAGAGGTTATTTGTAATTTATGTTTTGTACTCACAGTAGAGTCAGCTTGATAAGAACCTAACAGCAGAATTTCTATCTTCTCCCTCACAGGGGCGCACTGTCTTTGCCCTCTTTCTCAGTTCTGACTCAGCCTATGCTGCAGTCGATGTAGCCTGCTGCTGATTCTCCTCCTCCCCGAAGAGCCTTATCTCCACCTTCAAACAGCAGGAGGGAGGGAGGGTGGCAGACACACAATATGCTGAAAGTAAAGACAGACTTGCTGTGACAACACCTTCCTGCTCGATGAGGTCACCACAACTAGAGGCATTCCTTAAAGAAACACAGTTTCTGGATTTGGACCACATTGGATCATGGTACTTTCATTTGTAGGCTTCAGGGAACCGTTATTACAATGAGGGAGACTCCATGAACTTCAGAAAGAGTTGGGATGTCTGTACAAGCCCCACTGGTGCTCTTAGCAGCTGCTGTATTTATTATTATTATTATTATTATCGGTTATTTGTAGAGAGCCAACAGATTCCGCAGCAATTATAGGGATCAAATGGGTAGAGTTTCACTGTTGTAGTCAGCTCTTAAGAAGGTGATCTACAAACAGCTGGACTCTTAGGCTTACATGCTAAGGGGGTTCAGGGGATAGCGGAGGGAAGAGGAATTGGTATAAAGTAAGGTTAGCGTAGGTTGTATGTATCCCTGAACAATAGAGTCTTTATGGAGCACTTGAAGCTTTCAAAATTAGGGGAGAGTCTTGTGGAGCAAGGCAGAGAGTTCCACAAGATGGGAGCCAGTCTTTGAGGTGGACCCCGCTGATAAAGAATTTATCAGTGCCTGGAATGATATATTGTCTGAATGTTCTTCAAGGTTAATGCTTATGTTGATTGCATATAAAAAAAACTGCTTTGGATAAAATTAAGGTAGAGACATGACTTGCAGATTGAATTGAACAAGAAGTTTAGAACCAGATTTTACCAGGTTTGATGGTATTTTATCTTGTTCAATAGCAAGAGGCAAGTCAATTATCATGGAGAATAAACATAATAAATATATTCGTGACAAAGCTAATTATTCCTTGAATGCCGTTTATATATGGAATAGAAAACAGCGCAGTGAAAGTCAGCCTTTTAATAGGAGAAATAGAGGTGGTAGGGAGGTAGAGGAGCAACAGGAATACAAATGTAAATAAGAATAACAAGAATGTTTCTTTCACAGAGAGTGATACAGAATACTCCTTTGATGATTCTAGGCTTCCCAGTGCCCCTACTGCTTCCAAACCAGGCATTTTGAAAAATAGTGATGTTTCTAATGCAATGGCCATTTCTTCTAGCGAATTGGTAGTAAGGCCCAAAAATACAGCAAATGTCAGTAACTATGTTCCGGGTATACAAGTTGCAAGGTCTTTTTCTGATTCCAAAGCTTTAAACACAATGTCTGACTTGGATAAGGTTTTTCCCTTGGAACAGAATCCAGAGGGAGGAGGTATGGTACAGACCAATGCATCAGTAACATTACCAGCTCAAGTACAGGAGAGGTATCAGCTCAGGGGCAGTCGCCCACAGAGCAAATACAAGTAATAAAAAATGTTATAAATCTATCTAGTACAGTTTTGACAAATGAACAGGAGTATGTATTAAGTCTAGGATTGGGATTTGCACCCACTACAGACTTTGACATATTTCAAACTCTACTAGATTTGAATAGTTTTTGTCAGGAATTTGACATTAAAGAAGCATTTTGGTTGTGGAGCACCTCCCATTGATAATACTGTTACCCCTTTGAAAGTACCTTTGTCTGAATTTGTGAATTTCAGCGAAACTTGTGATTTGATAGCCTTGAATTCCATGGGTATAGAGGGTAATGTTGAGCCTGGGGTTGCTAATAGAGGTACCTCGTTTAGATGTAGCTCCAGATTCTACCCCAAACATAATAGAGGTGAGATACTGGAAACCTTTCACAAACGGGTAGAGAAAGATCTTCTATCCCTCAAGGCCTCCAAAAAACATATTAATAGCAACCTGTCCCATGCACAAAGGGAAGCTTTGAAATCTTTGGAGGCTAATAAATCCCTGGTTATACGCCAGGCGGACAAAGGTGGGTCCGTTGTGGTTTTGGATAGGACCCACTATGTTTCAGAGGCTTTGAGACAGCTTGGTGATACCCACAATTATCATGTATTACATAGTGATCCCACTGTAGGCCTCAGGAAGGAACTTTTGGATATTTTGGACGATGGTGTTGAAAAGGGTCATTTTGATCAGAATACTGCAGAGTTTTTGGATGTTAAATGTCCTAAAATGCCATGGTTCCACCATCTTCCGAAGGTCCACAAGTCCCTGGACAATGTACAGGGTAGGCCCATAGTGAGTGGAGTGGGTTCTTTACTCGAACATATCTCACAGTGGCTTGATTCCATCTTACAGCCTCTGGTTACCTCGTTGCACTCTTTTATTCAGGATACTAGACATGTATTGAATTTGCATGGGAGAAAGGATTTATATGGCTCATTATTGATGTGGTTGCCTTATACTCCTCCATTCCCCATTCTGAGGGTATTAGAGCTGTAGAATTTTTCCTATGCAACTTCACTGACTATACAGTCGAATTTCAGTCCTACATAAGTAGAGTCGTAACATTTTTGCTTACACACAACCTTCAGATTTGAGGATTGTTTCTATCTTCAAAAATGTGGCACAGCTATGGCGGCCAAGTTTGCCCCCTCTTACACCAACCTATTTTTAGGTTGGTGGGAATTTGTGCACATTTTTGGAGATAGAAACCCTTATAGGTCCAACATCAAGTTTTATAAACGATTTATAGATGACCTGTTGCTTGTTTGGACAGGGTCATCAGATTCTATATCTGACTTTGTTGAGTATCTTAATAACAACCAATTGGGCTTACGATTTACATATGAGTATAATGCTCACAAGATGAACTATTTGGATTTATTACTTGTAGGAGATAATCATGGTAAGGTTGTCACTGGAATATGCAGAAAGCCCATATCTGGGAACATGCTACTACATGGATAAAGTTGCCAACTGCGGCATATTTCTTATGCTGTGGCTAAAGGGCAATACACAAGACTTAGGAGGAACTGTAGTGAGCAAGCTGATTTTGAGATAGAAGCCAATCTTCTTGATCAAAAACTTAAGGACAGGGGCTATCCAATAAAAGATATTAAAAGAGCTAGAGCTTGTGTTCAGTCAAAACCTAGAGACAATTTCCTTAAAAGTATAATTGATAGAGGGGATGGTTTAGAGGGTACAAATTTTATAACTACCTTCAGTACCCAATAATCCGATATTTGTAGTATAGTCAAGAAACATTTATCCATTTTGGCAGCCGATGATGCGTTACAATCTGCTGTTTCTAAAGGTATAAGATTTTCTTATAGAAAATGTCCTACCCTCGCATCCATCCTCTCTCCTACCCAATTGAGTCCAATTGGAGAAGGCTCAAGGTCATGGCTAAGACATGTGGGCATGTTTAGGTGTGGTCACCGTAAATGCAAACCCTGCGATTATGTTACAGTGACCATGAATTTCAAATCAGAAGTCACAGGGGAGATATTTGATATCAAATCATGCCTCAATTGTACTGCTACTGGTGTGATTTACCTCCTGACTTGTACCCAGTGTAAAATTCAGTATGTGGGTCTCACTAGTAGAGACATAAATTCACGTATAGGGGAACATTTTTCCACCATTACCAAAGGTAAATCCTCAACCCCTTTGGTTCAACATTTTGTGAAATATCATGATAGTACTCTCAATACTTTGAGATGGTGTAATAGAGAAAGTTAGGACACCTATTAGAGGGGGTGACATGGATCACTTATTGGCTAAAAGAGAGATGTTTTGGATATTTTGTTTAGGGACCAGGATCCCTTCTGGCTTGAATTCGAGATATGATCTCATTAATTTTTGGGAATGAACATTTGCCATCCCTTGCTGTATCCTTTTTTCATTGTATTAATTATTTTTGAATAACCTTATATATGGGTGTGTATAGGCTATGATAACTGATTTAACTCTTGTAATTTTGGGGAGCCCTCCCCTCTCTCTCCCCCCCCTACTCATGTTATAGTTGTATAAGCTGCAGATAGCCTTGATAATTAGGATACAAATACGTTTGTTCTGAGTATTCTGAGAGACACCTATAATAAGGTTAGGGTAGACAATGTATTGTGGTTTTTCTTTCTTATACATTTGCAGAAGTGTCAAGCACTGCATCTGTTTATGGCTATTCATCATTTTATTATGAATGTCAATTAATAACAGCATTCTATAATGGTATTATGCATTGTATATTGTATATTTTTTCCATCGATATACAGGGAGTGCAGAATTATTAGGCAAATGAGTATTTTGACCACATCATCCTCTTTATGCATGTTGTCTTACTCCAAGCTGTATAGGTTCGAAAGCCTACTACCAATTAAGCATATTAGGTGATGTGCATCTCTGTAATGAGAAGGGGTGTGGTCTAATGACATCAACACCCTATATCAGGTGTGCATAATTATTAGGCAACTTCCTTTCCTTTGGCAAAATGGGTCAAAAGAAGGACTTGACAGGCTCAGAAAAGTCAAAAATAGTGAGATATCTTGCAGAGGGATGCAGCACTCTTAAAATTGCAAAGCTTCTGAAGCGTGATCATCGAACAATCAAGCTTTTCATTCAAAATAGTCAACAGGGTCGCAAGAAGCGTGTGGAAAAACCAAGGCGCAAAATAACTGCCCATTAACTGAGAAAAGTCAAGCGTGCAGCTGCCAAGATGCCACTTGCCACCAGTTTGGCCATATTTCAGAGCTGCAACATCACTGGAGTGCCCAAAAGCACAAGGTGTGCAATACTCAGAGACATGGCCAAGGTAAGAAAGGCTGAAAGACGACCACCACTGAACAAGACACACAAGCTGAAACGTCAAGACTGAGCCAAGAAATATCTCAAGACTGATTTTTCTAAGGTTTTATGGACTGATGAAATGAGAGTGAGTCTTGATGGGCCAGATGGATGGGCCCGTGGCTGGATTGGTAAAGGGCAGAGAGCTCCAGTCCGACTCAGACGCCAGCAAGGTGGAGGTGGAGTACTGGTTTGGGCTGGTATCATCAAAGATGAGCTTGTGGGGCCTTTTCGGGTTGAGGATGGAGTCAAGCTCAACTCCCAGTCCTACTGCCAGTTTCTGGAAGACACCTTCTTCAAGCAGTGGTACAGGAAGAAGTCTGCATCCTTCAAGAAAAACATGATTTTCATGCAGGACAATGCTCCATCACACGCGTCCAAGTACTCCACAGCGTGGCTGGCAAGAAAGGGTATAAAAGAAGAAAATCTAATGACATGGCCTCCTTGTTCACCTGATCTGAACCCCATTGAGAACCTGTGGTCCATCATCAAATGTGAGATTTACAAGGAGAAAACAGTACACCTCTCTGAACAGTGTCTGGGAGGCTGTGGTTGCTGCTGCACGCAATGTTGATGGTGAACAGATCAAAACACTGACAGAATCCATGGATGGCAGGCTTTTGAGTGTCCTTGCAAAGAAAGGTGGCTATATTGGTCACTGATTTGTTTTTGTTTTGTTTTTGAATGTCAGAAATGTATATTTGTGAATGTTGAGATGTTATATTGGTTTCACTGGTAAAAATAAATAATTGAAATGGGTATATATTTGTTTTTTGTTAAGTTGCCTAATAATTATGCACAGTAATAGTCACCTGCACACACAGATATCCCCCTAAAATAGCTATAACTAAAAACAAACTAAAAACTACTTCCAAAACTATTCAGCTTTGATATTAATGAGTTTTTTGGGTTCATTGAGAACATGGTTGTTGTTCAATAATAAAATTAATCCTCAAAAATACAACTTGCCTAATAATTCTGCACTCCCTGTATATATTTTTTCTATTTATATATTTATCAAATATGTAATGTCTATGCATTCATTCATTTAGTAATTGTTCATATTCTAAACATATAGCTAATTTTGACATGTATATGCTATCATTGTGTCTATTGAATATAATGCTTTGAGTCACTTTGATATGTTATTTGTATATGTTATCTGTATATAGTATTTATTCATGTATATATTAGTTCACTTTGTAATGTTCGTTAGCGTTAACTTGCCATGGCACCTGGAATGGGCATATCTTGTATTTTTAATCCAATAGAAAAGAGTCATTTACCTTTTAAGCTGTGTGTACAGCGTAGCACCTTATGGCTATGATTACGGCTCTCAGCCGAAACGCGTAAGCCGGTGGTGCTACGCTCATTCCACTACTTGTGTCCTCCTGCATTTTTACATGGAATCAATAAAGAAGTTTTTTATTTCAACTTTGGAGCAAGCCGTTGCTTTTCTTTTCTCTACATTTGTATAGAGCCAACAGATTCCGCAGAGCTATAAACAAAGGTGGAGTACAACAAAACAATTATAGGGATCAAATGGGTAGAGGGCCCTGCCAAGAGTTTCACTGTTGTAGTCAGCTCTTAAGAAGATGATCTACAAACAGCTGGACTCTTAGGCTTACATGCTAAGGGGGTTCAGGGGATAGCAAAGGGAAGAGGAATTGGTATAAAGTAAGGTTAGCATAGGTTGTATGTATCCCTGAACAATAGAGTCTTTAGGGAGCACTTAAAGCTTTCAAAACTAGGGTAGAGTCTTGTGGAGCGAGGCAGAGAGTTCCACAAGATGGGAGCCAGTCTGGAGAAGTCCTGTAAACGGGAGTGTGATTAGATAACAAGAGAGGAGGAGAGTAGGAGGTCATGAGCAGAGCGAAGGGGATGGGAGGGAGAGTATCTGGAGACAAGTTCTGAGATATAGGGGGGAGTAGTGCAGTTGAGGGCTTTGTATGTCAGAGTCAGAATTTTATGTTTGATCCTAGAAGCAAGAGGAAGCCAGTGAAGGGATTGGCAGAGAGGTGCAGCAGATGAAGAGCAACGTGTAAG
This sequence comes from Bombina bombina, assembly GCF_027579735.1. NCBI lineage: Eukaryota > Metazoa > Chordata > Amphibia > Anura > Bombinatoridae > Bombina > Bombina bombina. The sequence continues at coordinate 454,421,884 of NC_069499.1, forward strand.
GAAGATGAGCCGGGCAGAAGCATTCATTATGGATTGTAAAGCAGCTAGGTGGCAGATGGGGAGACCAGAGAGGACAGAGTTGCAGTAATCGAGGCGGCAAAGGATGAGAGAGTGGATTCAAATCTTAGTTGTGTCTTGTGTAAGGAAATGTCTAATTTTAGAGATGTTTTTAAGGTGGAAGTGGCAGGCTTTAGCCAAGGACTGAATGTGCGGAGTGAAAGAAAGATCTGAGTCAAATGTTACCCTGAGCCATCGGGCATGTGGGGTAGGGGTAATAATGGAGTTATTGACAGTCATAGAGAGATTGGGGGTAGACATTTGGGAAGAAGGGGGGAAAATGAGGAGCTCAGTTTTGGAGAGATTTAGCTTGAGGTAGTGACAGGACATCCAGGAAGAGATGTGAGAAAGACAGTTAGTGACACAGGTTAGCAAGGAAGGAGATAGGTCTGGTGCAGAGAAGTAGATTTGGGTGTTGTAGGCATACAAATGATATTGGAAACCGTGGGACTTTATTAGGGAACCTAGTGATGACGTGTAGATTGAGAAGAGAAGGGGACAGAGGACAGAGCCTTGCGGTACTCTGACAGAAAGTGGTGATGGGGCAGAGGAGGCCCCAGAGAAGGCTACACTAAAGGTACGGTTTGACAGGTAGGAAAAGAGCCATGAGAGGGCTGTGTCACAGATGCTGAAGGATTGAAGGGTTTGGAGTAAAAGAGGGTGGTCAACAGTGTCAAAGGCTGCGGACAGATCAAGGAGGATAAGCAGAGAGAAGTGGCCTTTTGATTTTGCTGTAAGTAGGTTGTTGGTAACCTTAACAATTGCTGTCTCTGTGGAGTGATGGGGAAAAATCCAGATTGCAGTGGGTCAAGGAGGGAGTTTAATGTAAGGAAGTGGGATAGGCGTGCATATACTAGTTTTTCGAGAAGCTTTGAGGCAAGAGGGAGAAGGGAAATAGGGCAGTAGTTGGATGGGGAGGTAGGATCAAGGGAGAGGTTGAAAATGTGTGTGAGTATAGGGGTAAGGGTAGCAGAGAGGGAGGGGAGTAGCTGTGAGGGGATAGGGTCAAGGGAACAGGTAGTGAGGTGAGAGCGCAGTGTAAGAGCCAACAGTTCTTCCTCAGTAACAGGGGAGAATGAGCTAAGTTTAAGGTTATGTGGGTTGTGGTTGATTGAGAGCATTTGAGGGGGTGATAGAATGGAATTATGTTGAGAGCTGATTTCGTTTCTGATGGAGTCAATTTTGTTAATGAAGTGGCTGGCAAAGTCTTGAGCTGACAGAGAAGTTGTATTAGGAGGTGGGGGAGGGCGGAGAAGAGTATTGAAAGTGGAGAACAGACGTTTTGGGTTTGGAGAAAGATTAGAGATAAGAGTAAAGAAGTAGTGTTGCTTATGGAGATTAAGGGCAGAATAGTAGGAGTTCAAGATGAATGTCATGTATTCACCGTTCATCGCCGTGTCGCCGCGGCTCCCGGATCTCTTCTGGTTCCTACGTCACGTTGCTAGGCAACGTGACGCATTCTCTGACAGCCCTGTGACGTACGGCCTCTCTCTACCTTTAAATCTCGGCGGGAGATTTACTCGGGGCCCGTTTGTTCGCTTCTGCCGGACCCTGCCTATGTGAGGTATACTTTTAGAGTCTGAACCTATCTCACATGACCTTGTTTTGCCTACTAATCTTTAGCTAACATTTGTTTGTGAACACCTGCTTAAAGGGACTTAATCTGTTTTCTTGCTAATCCTGCTAATAAGGACATAATCTTTTGTTTGCTGAGAATCCTGCTTAAAGGGACTTAATCTGTTTGCTTGCTAATCCTGCTAATAAGGACATAATCTTTTGTTTGCTGAGAATCCTGCTTAAAGGGACATTAACATTTGTTTGTGAACACCTGCTTAAAGGGACTTAATCTGTTTGCTTGCTAATCCTGCTAATAAGGACTTAATCTTTTGTTTGCTGAGAATCCTGCTTAAAGGGACATTAACATTTGTTTGTGAACACCTGCTTAAAGGGACTTAATCTGTTTGCTTGCTAATCCTGCTAATAAGGACATATCATTTGTTTGCTGAGAATCCTGCTTAAAGGGACATTAACTTTTCTTTGCGGACACCTGCTTAAAGGGACGTTATCTTTGCTTGCTTTAATCCTGCTAATAAGGACATAATCATTTGTTTGCTTACAATCCTGCATCAAGGAACTTTAACTTTTGTTTTCTAACAACCTGCTTAAAGGAACATTATTTGTTTGTTACAAATCCTCAAGAAAGAAACATTATTATTTGTTCTCTGATAACCTGCTTAAAGGGACATTATTTTGGTTTGTGTCAATTTCCCTGAGAAAGGAACGCTATCTCCTGTAAATCAATTCTGTCCTCAAGAAGATATATTGAATTACTATTCTTTTGGAAAGTTCTTATATCCTGCTTATTTTGTTTCCTGAGTGGGTCACGTCCTGGATATTTCTCAGTGTGCCAGCGTGTGTTTTAATATCCACGCTAGCACTTGGGTTAAATCCTGAACTGACTTAATACGGCTGACATTACAAACGGGCCATAAATGGACCCCACTGAATTATCCATGGCCGTGACTCACCAGGGACAATTATTGGGATCTCATGCTACCCACTTGCAATCCTTGGATACTAAGCTGGATCAAATCACTACATTATTACAGAGCTTGGTTGCTCCTATCCCTCCCAATCCTAATATTGAGGCATCTCCCCCTCCTATTCCCATCGACCAATCACAAGGACATTTGAGTCCTAGGATTCCTCTTCCAGATAAATATGATGGGAATCCTGAAGACTGTAGGGGATTTCTGAATCAATGTCGACTTCACTTTCGTAACAGTCCTACCCTTTTTGCTACTCCCTCATCTCGGATTACATTCCTTATTTCCTTAATGAAAGGAAGAGCTTTGGCCTGGGTATCACCTCTGTTAGAAAAAGATGATCTTATACTTCAGGATGTGGATGCTTTTCTTTCTGTTTTTTCCAATGTGTTTGACAAACCTGGAAGGACTTCCGCTGCTGAAGCTTCTCTATTAGACCTACGTCAGGGTGCTCAACCAGTGTCTCAATATGCCATTGAGTTCCGCACTCTTGCATCTGAAACTACTTGGAATCAGGGAGCTCTTAGAGCAGCTTTTCGCAAAGGACTTTCAGAACGTCTCAAAGATGAATTGGTGTATCGGGAACTTCCAAACTCCCTAGAAGCCTTAATAAATCTTTGCATCAGTCTTGATTCTAGATATCGTGAACGCCAACAAGAAAGAGAAAGAAATCAGAGGTCCTCAATTCGAACTCCTTTTCGTCTGGCGCCTCGTTTTTCTAACCCGGTAACAACTGCCTCTCCTTCCCCTGATCAAGCTGAACCTATGGAAGTGGGAACCATAAAATTAACCGAAACTGAGCGTTTGAGAAGACGTTCTCTTGGCCTGTGTCTATACTGTGGCCTTAAAGGGCATTTATTAAGGGATTGTCCTACCAGGCCAGTAAAAGCCAGGGCTTAACTTCTGTCCAGGGAACTAAGTTAAGCCAAAAACAAGTTCATTCCCTCTATAATAAACTCTTTGTTCCTGTAACCCTTCAGTTGGGCGATAACAAGATTCATACCCAAGCTCTTATTGATTCTGGTGCTGGAGGAGTGTTCATTGACTCCACTTTTGTATCTACTCATACTATTCCCTTAATAAGAAAGAAATTTTCAGTTTCCGTCTCTACTGTTAGTGGAGATCCTTTGGGTTCCGGACTCATCCAGTTTACTACTATACCCATACTTTTTTCTGTCGGAGTACTTCATTGTGAGAGGATATGTTTTGATGTGATTACTACTCCTCAATTTCCCATAATCCTGGGTCTTCCTTGGCTTCAGTTGCATAATCCTACCTTTTCTTGGACCCATGGTGAACTCACTTCCTGGGGATTATCTTGCCATACTAACTGTCTTCAACCACTTACTAAGATACCACTCACTATTGCTCTTACTACCGACTCTTCTGGTCCTCTACCTACGCAGTATCAAGATTTTGTCGATGTCTTTTCTAAAAAAGAAGCAGAACGCCTTCCTCCTCATCGTTCATTTGATTGCCCTATTGACCTTCTTCCTGGAGCTCCTTATCCTCGAGGCAAAACTTATCCACTTTCTAGGCCTGAAAATTTAGCCTTGGAAGAATATATCAAAGATAATTTGGCCAGAGGATTCATTCGACCCTCCTCTTCTCCTGTAGGGGCTGGGTTCTTCTTTGTGGGAAAGAAGGATGGCGGACTGCGACCTTGTATCGATTACAGAGGGTTAAATCAAATTACCATCAAGAACAGTTATCCTTTACCCCTAATACCTGAATTATTCACATATCTTCAAGGTTCCACCATTTTTACCAAGCTCGATCTCCGTGGAGCATACAATCTTATCCGTATGCGCAAGGGTGATGAGTGGAAGACAGCCTTTAACACTCGATTTGGGCATTATGAGTATCTTGTCATGCCGTTTGGGCTGTGTAATGCCCCTGCTGTTTTTCAACACTTCGTGAATGAGATTTTTCGGGATTTCTTGAATATTTTTGTTATCATTTACCTTGACGATATATTAATTTTTTCTCAAAACTACCAAGATCATATACATCACGTCAGGAAAGTACTTCAACGTTTAAGAGATAACCATCTATTTGCCAAACTGGAGAAATGTTCTTTTCATCAAAGGTCCATTCCTTTTTTGGGATATGTAATCTCTGAATCAGGATTTGAAATGGATCCAACTAAACTTTCTGCCATTTTGGAGTGGCCTAAACCTGATTCTCTTAAAGCTCTGCAACGTTTCCTGGGATTTGCCAGTTATTACAGGAAATTCATCAAAGGTTTTGCTACTATAACGTCACCTCTTTCCTCTCTCACCAGGAAAGGACAAAACTGTAAAGATTGGCCTCCTGAAGCTGTTGAAGCTTTTGATTCTCTCAAAAAAGCTTTCTCTTCTGCACCTATCCTGCGTCACCCAAATCCGGATTTTCAATTTATTCTTGAAGTGGATGCTTCTTCAGTTGCTGCTGGGGCTGTTCTTTCCCAACGTATACCTGACACAGGAAAGATCCACCCTGTGGGATTCTTCTCCAAGAAATTTTCTCCTTCTGAATTAAATTATGATGTAGGTAATAAGGAGTTACTTGCTATTAAAATGGCACTGGATGAATGGAGGCATTGGTTGGAAGGCACTTCTTTGCCGTTTACTATACTCACAGATCATAAAAACCTTCTCTATCTTCAAACGGCCAAACGACTGAACTCCAGACAAGCACGTTGGTCTTTGTTCTTCTCACGTTTTCATTACAATCTGTCTTATATTCCCGGTTCTAAGAACATCAAGGCTGACGCCCTTTCCAGACAATTTCAAGATACTTCAACTCCTGAATCTGGTACCATACTTCAACCTCATAAAGTCTTAGCCCAGTTATCAACCTCGTGGTTACATGATTTACAATCTGCTCAAAAGGATCTTCCTTTGTCTTGCAAACCTCCTGATGGCCTACTCTTTGTTCCTAAACGTCTTCGTTCCAAGATTCTATATTGGGCTCACGACAGTCCTCTCTCTGGACATCCTGGCATCAGTAACACCGCTCGAAGGCTCAAGCAGCATGTCTGGTGGCCTACTCTGTCTCAAGATGTTACAGATTATGTCTCCGTATGTACACAGTGTGCCAGCAATAAGACTCCTCGTCAACTTCCCTCCGGTTTGCTTCAACCGTTACCCATTCCTCATCAGCCTTGGACCCATTTATCCATGGATTTTATTACCGATCTTCCTCTTTCAGCTGGAAACAACACTATCTTGGTGGTTGTTGACAGGTTCACTAAGACAGCTCACTTCATTCCTTTACCTGGTTTACCATCTGCCAAAAGACTTTCCGAACTTTTTCTCTTACACATTGTGAGATTACATGGCTTCCCTCTGAACATTGTTTCGGATAGAGGAGTACAATTTGTTTCTCGGTTTTGGAGATCACTCTGCAAACACTTTGGAACAACTATCTCTTTGTCTACTTCACATCATCCGGAGTCTAATGGCCAAACCGAAAGGGTTAACCAGTGCCTTGAAACTTATTTGAGGCATTATGTGGATCATCATCATTCTAATTGGACTGGTTACCTTCCACTAGCAGAATTGGCTCATAACACACGTTACAACTCCTCTCTTCGGACCTCTCCTTTTCATGCAGCCTATGGATTTCAACCCAGAACGTTTCCTCTACACACCTCTTCCACTGACAATCCTGCTTCTGATCTATCCGCCAGGAGGTTAACTCGTCATTGGAAGAAGATACGCCTTCTTCTTTCCAAGGCTTCTGAACGTTATAAGTTCTATTCTGATCTTCGGCGACGGAGGGCTCCCAAATATCGGCCTGGCGATAAGGTTTGGGTTTCTTCACGTCATCTTCACCTCAAACAGCCTTCCATCAAATTGGGACCACGATATGTGGGTCCTTTCCGAATACTGGGTCAAGTATGTCCTACTGCTTACCGACTTGCTCTGCCCAAGACCCTCAAAGCCCATCCAGTATTTCACGTATCTCTTTTGAAACCTGTATTATCTAATAGGTATTCTAAACCTTTGCTCAAACCTCCACCTCTTTTGATTCATGGCCAACCTGAATTTGAGGTCAGTCACATCCTGGATTCCAAACTTCGTGGTAAGAAACTGTATTATCTCATTCATTGGAAAGGTTATCCTGTTACAGAACGATCCTGGGAACCTGCCCGGCAGGTGCGTGCCCCTGCCTTAATTAAGGCCTTTCACAAGTTCCACCCTACTAGGCCTGGTCCTGTCCCCCGGAGGGGTCCTTGAGGGGGGGGTGATGTCATGTATTCACCGTTCATCGCCGTGTCGCCGCGGCTCCCGGATCTCTTCTGGTTCCTACGTCACGTTGCTAGGCAACGTGACGCATTCTCTGACAGCCCTGTGACGTACGGCCTCTCTCTACCTTTAAATCTCGGCGGGAGATTTACTCGGGGCCCGTTTGTTCGCTTCTGCCGGACCCTGCCTATGTGAGGTATACTTTTAGAGTCTGAACCTATCTCACATGACCTTGTTTTGCCTACTAATCTTTAGCTAACATTTGTTTGTGAACACCTGCTTAAAGGGACTTAATCTGTTTGCTTGCTAATCCTGCTAATAAGGACATAATCTTTTGTTTGCTGAGAATCCTGCTTAAAGGGACTTAATCTGTTTGCTTGCTAATCCTGCTAATAAGGACATAATCTTTTGTTTGCTGAGAATCCTGCTTAAAGGGACATTAACATTTGTTTGTGAACACCTGCTTAAAGGGACTTAATCTGTTTGCTTGCTAATCCTGCTAATAAGGACTTAATCTTTTGTTTGCTGAGAATCCTGCTTAAAGGGACATTAACATTTGTTTGTGAACACCTGCTTAAAGGGACTTAATCTGTTTGCTTGCTAATCCTGCTAATAAGGACATATCATTTGTTTGCTGAGAATCCTGCTTAAAGGGACATTAACTTTTCTTTGCGGACACCTGCTTAAAGGGACGTTATCTTTGCTTGCTTTAATCCTGCTAATAAGGACATAATCATTTGTTTGCTTACAATCCTGCATCAAGGAACTTTAACTTTTGTTTTCTAACAACCTGCTTAAAGGAACATTATTTGTTTGTTACAAATCCTCAAGAAAGAAACATTATTATTTGTTCTCTGATAACCTGCTTAAAGGGACATTATTTTGGTTTGTGTCAATTTCCCTGAGAAAGGAACGCTATCTCCTGTAAATCAATTCTGTCCTCAAGAAGATATATTGAATTACTATTCTTTTGGAAAGTTCTTATATCCTGCTTATTTTGTTTCCTGAGTGGGTCACGTCCTGGATATTTCTCAGTGTGCCAGCGTGTGTTTTAATATCCACGCTAGCACTTGGGTTAAATCCTGAACTGACTTAATACGGCTGACAATGAATTTGTAATGAAGAAAATCAGCTGAACTCCGAGATTTTCTCCAGTACCACTCAGCAGTACGGGAACATCTGCGTAGGTACCATGTCAGAGGAGTATGCCAGGGCTGAGGATGAGGGTGTGATTTCCGAGCTATGGTAAGAGGGGCCAGATTGTCAAGGACGGATGTAAGGGTGGAATTATAGTGGCAGATAGATTGTTCAGGGCAGGAAAAGGAGGAGAAAGATGAGAGGAGAGGTTCGAGGGAATTAGCAAGCTGTTGCTGATCTAATGACATAATGCTTCTGTGAAGTTTGGTGTGAGGAGTAGAAGGAGGGAGAGTTGTAGGGAGGGATTATATGTTGCAAGTAAGGAGATGGTGGTCAGAAAGAGGAAAGGGGGAGTTTGTGAAGTTTGAGGGAGTGCATCAATAGCTAAAGATCAGGTCAAGGGAGTGACCGTCTGTGTGAGTGGGAGAATCAGTTCATTGTGACAAACCGAAAGATGAAGTGAGTTGCAGAAGTTGTTTTGCAGGTGAGGCAGTGGGATTGTCAAGAGGGATGTTGAAGTCGCCAAGAATGAGGGCAGGGCTGTCTGAGGAAAGGAATTAAGGTATCCAGGCAGCAAAGTGATCTAAAAAGCAAATCATGTGGGTTTCGGATGAGGAAAACGTGAGGGAAGAGATGGGCTGTATTTGTTGAAAGGTGCAACGAGAGGAAGGTAAAATACCTACACCACCTCCTTGTCTATTACCAGACCTAGGAGTGTGGCTGAAGTGGAGACCCCCATGTGACAGAGCAGCAGTGGATTCTGTGTCTAGAGGAGAGAGACAGGTTTCTGTTAGGGCCAGAAGGTTGAGGGAGTGAGAGATAAAGATGTAATGTATAGAAATGCGCTTGTTGCAAACAGAGCGAGAGTTCCAGAGTGCACAAGTGAAAGGGGTAGTGGCTTTTGTTGCAAGGGGAATGTGAGTAAGGTTGGCTGAGTTTTGTTTTTTGAGTCTATGGGATGGTGCACATGGATGTTTTGGGGCCAGGATTAGGGGAGATGTAACCAGCAGTTAGTAAAAGCAAGAGGGAGAGTGACATGAGATGAGATACAGATTTGCAGTAATGAGACTGCTTTTGAGATGAGGTACAGGGGGGAGAGAGAATGTTTAGGAATAGGTAAAGTTCATGAGTACAAAAGTAAGGTGAGTTTAAGAGAGATGTGCTAATGAACATTGCAGGTGGAGATGGAGAAGGAGTAATTGAATAATGTAGTTTGTTATAGAGCCAAGAGGCAGCAAAAAGGAATGTGAATATATAGAGCATTTCTACAAAAGTGGGAACCAATTAAACACATAAGACACAGTATTACAGTAGCAATTGCATAAGGAAACAATGAGGTACATAAAACATAATATTACAGAAGTACTTGCATTGTGTCTTGCCCCTTGCCCAATCCTTGTCCAATCCTTGTATAATTCTATTGTTAATGCCTCACTTATAAAATGTTCACTTTAAAAATGTGAACATATGTTGTTGTAGCAATGCACAGCCCAGTGCAATGCACATCCAAAGCTGATGTTATAATATATAGTCAGGGAAGTCAGCTGTGTCCACTAAATTACTTGATTGATAAATTAGAGACAAATTAAGGGCCAATTTGAAAGTTAGATTCTGGTCTGGTCAGGGTGAGTTAAGTAAACAGGCAATAACATTTGGAGGAGGTTAAAACTATGGCATAAGACAGCTATACATTTGAGAATAATAGCAAGTATTGATGAGGATTGAACATCACATGGCAATTAACAAAACATTAGAAGTAAGACATTGGATAACAGTACAACAAATGTAGGACTAAATTAAAAACCTAAAATCATTTGCTCTATATAAATATACACATACCATAAGAGAGTTACAAGAGAGGAAAAAACACCAGAGTGCAGTGAATACTTTGCAGATTGACAGGGAATATATTCACATACCAAAAGAGAGTTACAGGATAGGAAAAAACACCAGAGTGCAGTGAATACTTTGCAGATTGACAGGGAAAGGCAGTGTAAGGACCAGCATGGGACTGTAGCAAAGTAAGGGTTAAGGCTGTAGGGAGTGAGATTGGAGAAGAGGGCTGGGTAGAGAAGCTAGTGCAACATTGTTGCAAGTTTGGGGAGGAGCCCCTTCCTTACCTTTAAGGAGTGCAGCTTCCAGTTTCCAGCCCCTCTTCCTCCTGATAGGCAGAAGCAGATACGTTTCTTCTTTCTTCAGACCCCTAGGCCTCATCCTTCAAGTCACCATGCATCGTTCCAGGCGATCCATCCTGCCTCCAGTTCGTTTACAGGAGCTGCAGTTTGCATCACCTACAAGGAAAAAGCAAATAAGTACTGTGGATTGTAATGATGACAATGAGGATGTAGTTCCACCCAGTCAGCCCACTGTTAGGCACACAGTCAAAGCCTCATAATTACACAGCTCAGGGATCCGGTGCTAGCATTAATGTGGCAGGTCATAATGCCAATGTTAGGGATACTGGGGATAAAACTGCCACAATGCAGAGATCTGGTACTAGATTGAATGTAGCAATTAATAATGCTGGTGAGAATGAAATGATGAATGTTCGACCTAGGGATTCCTCTGGTGTGAATGTGTTGTCGGATGGGCTCCCTGCTGGAAGTGCTATGAATACTGTACCTCATGTTATTGTGGCACATGATAGTAGAATGAATGTAGTTCCTTTTGGAACCAATACTACTCATAGGGTGTGCATGAATAATGCTGGGCAACTGCATGATGATAGGTCTGTAAACAGGATCAATATAAGGGAATCTCAGCAGGTGTCACACACCCCTGTTTTGCAAAATGAGACTGGTATAGGGAATATTAAGGCAAACCACGCTATGTATACAAGTGCAGCTCCTGCCATTCCACAAGTTCGCAATGCTTGCGACTTGTTTTCTCTTTTACAGGGTGTGATACAGACACCATCCACATCTATGGCTACAGCTCCTGACGCGTATGCCATGCCAAGCACTTCTGCACAGACATTTCTGCCAGTGGCTCAGACTTCCCAGGTCCAAGATGCTTCTCCAGTTCGGATCACTTCGGAGCAAGCAGGGTGGGAATCGTCATCTTCTGCTACTGGTGAGTCACATATCTTTACGCACGACAGGCCAAACACACATGGCTTTAAACATGATAGAACTGACTCAGGCGATTTTTCTTTTTCTGAATCTGACTCTGGTAGCGACACCTCTTTAGGATTAAAGGGTAGGGGTCAGAAAAGGATGTTTAATATGGTAAAAAAATGTGGCTTGAACTTCAGTTTGGAGCTTATAGGCAACCTGCCCCTGTTCCATCCTTAGCACCCCCAGTAGTCACGCATTCAATTATACCCCCAGTAGATATGCAGGTAGTCCCTGCTGATAATCCTGTACAGCATACTCCTTTTAGCCCCATCCCTGAATGCAAGGTAGCGTGACATGGGAATACAATCCTTTCTTACATCCCCTCACTTCATGCCCATTTCAAGCCTAAGGTTATTAAGAGAATTCAGCAAGGAAAGTATGCAAATATTTTTTAATTATCTCCAGAAGCTTACAGGCAAAAGGAGAAGAGCTCAGACGGCACTGGTGCCAAAAGATTTAAATGTGCGGAAACATTTGAGGAATGGCTCATCTGTTTTAGGGTGTTCATTTCTTGCTATTTAGAAAAGTATCCAACCCAAAACCATGCAATATTAAAGTATACCGATTCCATTAATTGGATACAGAGAAAATACAGCGAGGGGGCATGGAGAGAGTATGACTCGGAGTTCAGGCTTAAGATGGCGGGTAACCCAGTGCTTACATTCGATTACACAGACACTCATCAGTGTTCTCCATCCCCGTCCATTGCTGCATCCAATCAGCCCTTTCGGTCCCAGAGGAGAAAACGTAAGGGTGGATCTTGCTGGGCATTCCAGGAAAACAAGTGTGATAAGGGAGGTTCCTGTGGTTTCAGGCATAATTGCAAATTCTGTGGTGGATTGCACCCAGGATGCGATTGCAGGAAAAAGAGATACTAACAATAATAGGCCCCAACCCAGAGGCTCTACTGTTCAGATAGGCTCCCTCTCCAGCGAAGGTGCACGCTCTTGAAATCTGGTTTAAGGACTACCCCATTGTGCAGCTGCTCATTTATTAAGGGAAGGGTTTAATAATGGTTTTATGATCCCTGTCAATTCTGTTATCAGAGGCTCAGTTAAGTACCGAAACCTACGTTCGGTATACGGATACCCTCATATAGTAAAGCAAAAGTTTGACAAAGAATTAAACCTTGGTCGCATGATTGGCCCCTTCCCTTTCCCGCCATTCTGAGAGATGGTTGTCTCACCATTAGGAGTAGTCCCAAAAAAGGAGGCAGGGAAATTTCGGCTGATACAGCACCTTTCCTACCCCAAAGGAAGCTCAGTGAATGATGCCATCGATCCTGAGCTTAGCTCAGTGCGCTGTCAATCTTTTGACAACACGCTGGAGCTAGTTAAGGGAGTTGGGAGGGGTGCTTTGTTAGCGAAATTAGATATAGAGTCTGTGTTTAGATTATTGCCCCTACATCCTTCTGCCTTTCCGCTTATGGGATGTAAGTTTGATGGTGGTTTCTATGTGGATCGCTGCCTGCCTATGGGTTGTGTCATTTCTTGTGCTTTATTCGAAACGTTCAGTACGTTTCTGCAGTGGGCAGTGGCCTGTAAGGTAGGCAGGGATTGCATAGCTCACTACCTGGATGACTTCTTGATTGTAGGTCAGGAAGGTGCAGACGATTGTTTAGATGCAGTGAATGAAATGCGAGAATTCATGTCCCTGTTTGGTGTTCCTCTTGCTGAGGAGAAATCTCAAGTTCCCGTTACTTGTTTAACGTTTTTGGGAATATAAATTTACACAGAGAAAATGATTTGCAGACTCCCCTTAGACAAGGTACAGGGTATGTTGGTGGCGGTTCAAGCAGCTGTTTCCTCTAAGTACATTACCCTAAAACAATTACAGTCCCTCCTTGGCCTTATAAACTTTGCCTGCAGGGTTATTCCCATGGGGAGGGTCTTCAACCGCAGGTTGGAGAGTAAACTAGGTGGAAAAGTTAACCCATCAGACAAAATCTACATTTCTGGGGGGATGATAGCTGACCTAAAGGTTTGGGAGTCTTTCTTGCAGCAATTCAATGGCATTTTATTATGGCGCTCCGATCCAATATCTAGCCAGATTTTACACTTATTCACAGATGCGGCAGGGTCCCGGGGCTACGGTGCATATTTTCGGGGGGGGGGTGGAGTGCAGGCCCTTGGCCCGATGATTGTAGGACTCAAGGGTTAACTCGCAATCTCACACTCCTAGAATTATTCCCTATAGTCCTGACCATTGAGCTCTGGGGTAAGCAGTTTTCGAACAGATCTGTTGTCTTCTGGACAGATAACCTAAGTGTCGTGCATGTGATTAATAGACTATCGGCCACATCGGCCGTGGTGGTTTGTTTGTTATGGCACTTGGTGTTACGCTGTCTGGAACTTAACATTCAATTTCAGGCGCAGCATGTCCCTGGCGTGAATCAAGTAATTGCTGATGCTCTTTCCAGGTTTGATTGGGTGAATTTTAGGCATCTTGCCCCTCATGCTGCAAGACTAGGCTTACCTTGTCCCGGTTTCCTTTGGCAGCTTCTGAAACCTGGATATCCCTGCTCCCATTAGTTCGGGCGTCACTAGCCCCATCTACTTGGTGCTCTTACGTCAGGTTGTGGAAGGAATGGTACTTATTTTGCCATGAACAGAAAGTGGAGGCGGCTGAAGCTTCGCAAATCACCTTGTGTAATTGGCTGTGGAGTTTGTGGTCTGAAGGTGCACATCAAGGTGCCATTCAGTCTCGCCTAGCAGCTCTTGCATTTTTTTACCGCACACTTTCACTACCTGACCCCACTAATTTCTTCTTTGTTCACCAAGCAGTTAAAGGCTGGGGTCATTCTCAGCCACAGCAAAAAGACATCTGTGAGCCCATTACACATAACCGCTTGGAGAAGTTGGTCTCGGCTTTGGAAGCAGTGTGTTCCTCTCCTTATGAGCTACTCCTAATTCGCTCTGCTTTTGTCCTGGCATATTCTGTGGCTCCGCATCGGCAAGCTGTTTTCTCCATCCAAGCAGTGTAGCAGCAAGTGTGTTCAGCTTCACCACATTAAGGCCTCCCCTGATTCAATTTTACTTTTCCTTCCCCGTTCAAAAATGGACCAGCAAGGCAAGGGGGTATGGGTAACCATCCCCAAGATTCCTGGCAGTTGCTGCCCAGTGGTCTTAGTAAACCAATATTTAGCTATTCCCCCCACAGTTCAAGGCCCCTTACTCATACATAAGAATGGCTAATCATTATCCCTTTTCCAGTTTCGTAGGGTATTGGCTCGAGCTGCTACCTTGGCAGATTTTGATGCTTTAAAAATAGCCCTGCACTCCTTTCGGATAGGTGCAGAGACTAATGCGGCTATATCTGGGGATTCAGTAGACTCCATTAAGTTCTTAGGCAGGTGGCGCTCCAATAAATACAGGTCTTATGTTCGGCCAATCATTTAAAAGTTCCTTTCTCAAAGTTGCCGTTACTAATGTTCTTTGTTTTTTCAGGAGCATCCCAAGGCGCTAGAAGGATGCCCTTCCAGTTCCGCAGCTTACTAAGATCATGCAGGCAGACATTAGTTGGATAAGGACCCAAATTCACAATGTTACTCTGGGTTGGTCTAATGTTATTCCAAGGCTGGAATGGAGGCACATGTCTTCCCACAGTGCAGCGTACAGGGTGAGGAAGAAGATTAACTCAACCATAGGAAGGACCGTCACAGAGTAGGGAGGTTTCGTGGTTAGACACAAGGCCTTAACGGCCAACAAGATAGAATACTATAGGAGAGACAAGGTGCATTTGCAGAATATAGCCCTAGATATATTTATCCATAATATTCGAAGGTCTCTTCTACCCTTCCTGCAAGTCAGGTTGTGGTTATTAGTGGTGGCGGCAAGTATTACCATCTGAGATTCTATCTTGTGGCTGTAGGTAGCGGCCCTGTTGCGTGAGAGAGGGTGAACGGGGTGAGTGGTGACCAATCTAAAAGTTGGGAGGGGCGGATAGCCTCAGGTGCACATGAGGTGTCCCTCCTTCCCCTTTCGGGTGGATCACATGATCTCGCAAACCCTCAGTAGCATGTCCCTGGGCAGAGGGGACCCACCCCTCTGCTGCAGTTTCCATTTGGGCCATGGACCTCCAGTAGCATTGGGTTAGTTAGCTCTTGCTTGCCGCCATCCTAGCCTTGTCGGTTTTCTAGGTTTATATTTATTGTTTAATAAAAAAAATTAACCTGTGACGGTTGAAAAATGTACCCATACATAAGTGTTGTGTCTTTATTTACTAGTTAAATACAGTTATAAGTTATGGTTATTTAATTATGTTAATTATTCCCTCTCTGCTGGTAATGAGCGTTAAGCCTTTACTCCCTTAAGGCAGTGTAAGGACCAGCATGGGACTGTAGCAACCTAAGGGTTAAGGCTGTAGGGAGTAAGATAGGAGAAGAGGGCTGGGTAGAGAAGCTAGTGCAACATTGTTGCAAGTTTGGGGAGGAGCCCATTCCTTACCTTTAAGAAGTGCCGCTTCCAGTTTCCAGCCCCTCTTCCCCCTGATAGCCAGAAGCAGAGACATTTCCCCTCCCTCCCTCCCTCCCTCCCTTGTTATGGCAGCTCACAAATTACATCTGATAGAGGCCAATGGCATAGTTATGATTAGTCAATCTAAGCTCAGTAAGACCATAGCGGTAATCTATGCTTCTCCAAAAGTCTGTTTACTCGGTTTGTGCGGCCGGATATCATTTACCCTCCTAGGGGGAGAACCTTTGCACCCTGACTGCGGGAGGTAGTGACTCTGTTGCGTGGGAGAGGGTGAACGGGGTGAGTGGTGACCAATCTAAAAGTTGGGAGGGGCGGATAGCCTCAGAGGCACATGAGGTGCCCCTCCTTCCCCTTGCGGGTGGGTCACATGATCTCGCAAACCCTAAGTAGCATCTCCCTGGGCAGAGGGGACCCACCTCTCTGCTGCAGTTTCCGTTTGGGCCGTGGACATCCAGTAGCGCTGGGTTAGTTAGCTCTTGCTTGCCGCCATCCTAGCCTTGTCTTTTTTCTAGGTTTATATTTATTGTTTAATAAAAAAAATTAACCTGTGACGGTTGAAAAATGTACCCATATATAAGTGTTGTGTCTTTATTTACTAGTTAAATAACAGTTATTATAAGTTATGGTTATTTAATTATGTTAGTTATTCCCTCTCTGCTGGTAGCGAGCGTTAAGCCTTTAATCCCTTATATATTCACGTAACAAAAGAGAGTTACAGGAGAGGAAAAAACACCAGAGTGCAGTGAATACTTTACAGATTGACAGGGAATATATGCACGTACCAAAAGAGAATTACAGGAGAGGAAAAAACCCCAGAGTACAGTGAATACTTTGCAGATTGAGAGGAAATATATTCACGTACCAAAAGAGAATTACAGGAGAGGAAAAAACCCCAGAGTGCAGTGAATACTTTGCAGATTGACAGGGAATATATTCACGTACCTGAAAGCAGAAGAGAGAGAGAGAGTAGGGTTATCTTGACGTAGTGTGCATTTCTTCAGCAGATGTCAAAAGGCAGCATGGAGTCTTAATAAGCAGCACTGTGGTGAGTACTGAGTATAATTCTTGTATAATTCTATTGTTAATGCCTCACTTATAAAATGTTCACTTTAAAAATGTGAACATATGTTGTTGTAGCAATGCACAGCCCAAATGTTAGCCAAAATGGAAAGTGTATTACTCCCTCTAATTCCTCCTGTACATTTCAATCCATTTGAGAAAGACCTGCTGGTGTCCCTCCAGCAAAATATCAACACGGGAAAACGCTACAACAGCAGTTGAATATTTACACAATATAAGTGAGTCTGTATTGAGAGGGTTACGCTTCAGACTTGTGTAGCGATACGTTACAAGGTATAGAGTGATGGGCTGAGTCTTCTCTCTTACTATCTTGTTGGTGATGCAAATGAAAGCGGATAGGCGTGCCCAAACAAGTATTCTTATTCATTACCATCTCTGAGAAAGCGCCATGATGAAGGGGGTGAAACAAGTCAGATGATGTCATCATGAGTTCCGGCATTATCAACAATCCATGTCTACTAATAGTTAGTTTCTAAAGTTTGGAAATAAAAGTATGTTTTAACTTTTAATGAGTGCAATATTTACTTTTGTGCTGTTGGGACTATACTATAACTGTCCCTTGAAATTTCGAATCACAAACATATAAAAAAACAAAAAACAAAAACATATAAAACAAAAAAAAACCTACACTTCGCCAAACTGTTTACAGGCTGGGGATCGCTAGGCAATTATCACTTGTAATCAAAGAGGTCTAGAGATCCCCATGACCCAGAGGCGTAACTATATACCTCAGGGCCCCCGGTGCAGGAATCCATGAGGACCCCCCAGAAACAATTTGAATTTCAAACATTTACCTTTTTATTCTTTTTTGCAACATATAACATGGTCAATCAATGCATACCTAAAGAGTACAGAGAAAGGATTTTTCTAATCCACAATTTTGGATTCCTGTGTAGACACTGCATGTGTGGCAGCTCTCCTACATATATCTGCAGTGAAACCTCAGTCAATAGTTATAGGGTAAAGCTAACTAAGGTCCTTTCTGCAGCCTAGTTTGGTTTAATAATAAGAACACAGGCAATAAATAGACTGTTAATCAATGCAGACTTAAAGAGTACAGTGAAAGGAATATTCTATTCCACAACTTACTTTCCTGTGTAGGCAGCCTCCTACCTGCAAGTGCACAGTGCAGCCATAGTAACATTTGCTAGAAATACTGTAAAGAAAATTACTCATACTGTTTTGATATTTTATGTTTTTTAACTGATAAAGGAAATAACATAAATATTAATACTGGTATCACATATATAAACTATAATGTACCTGATTAATTTCCTCGTTAGTAACACAAGGAAAATGATATAGGTGAAAGGCTATCAACAAGGGATGGGCGAATGTGCTGAAAAGTGTTTAATCGTTTGGTAGAACGAATAGTCCTGTGGACATTTGTTTTGGTCAATTGAATGTCGATAAGAATGAAAATCCATTAAAATTCGGTAATCAATGTTACTTTTGTTTTCAAATGTTGGTAATGGAATCGAATATCTATATTCGAAATTTCGAATGTAACATTCGATTTAACAAATACTATTCAGAAGTTCAATAGTTCATGTGGTAGGGAATTAAGTAAATTGATACATAATAGATACAAATATATAAATTTGAATTATTCGAATATTACATTTAAAGAGAGCATTAGAAATACTATTACAAATACACAGATTAGAATTTTCTAATTAGAATATTGCGTAATTCGAATCGAATTATTAGAAAAATTCAAATTGAATATTACATTAAAAGAAAGCATTAGAAATACTATTACATAAAACAAATGTTAGAATATTGTGCAAACATTCGAAATTTGAAATGAACGAACGAATGTGTTAAAATTTTCTAATGTTTTTGCAAAACATTCGCTCATCCCTAGTGGCTACTAGGGAAGTAGGTGTTGTGTTTTTTTTTGTTTTGTTTTTTTGCTCAAATGTTTTTGGTCTGGAATGGCAACTTTTGTATGGGTTCTCTCTTCTACCTAGCAACATAAACCAGGTGACTTTGGTTGGTGTTTGTTATTGTATCTCCTAGACCAGTGGAAGTGGGGAATTTAATTGTTTTGACTACTTGGGAAGAGGGCATTCTGGACTTATTTTGCATGTTTTTTTGACCAGAACACTCAGTTTGATGTGGATTATTTGGTGGTTTATGTGTCTCTCCCACCTTGCCTTGTAGAGTGTGTGTTTGCTATTGTATCTCCTAGACCGGTGGAAGTGGGGTATTTAATTGTTTTGACTACATGAGAAGAGGGCATTCTGGACTTATTTTGCATGTTTTTTTTACCAGAACACTCAGTTTGATGTGGATTATTTGGTGGTTTATGTGTCTCTCCCACCTTGCCTTGTAGAGTGTGTGTTTGCTATTGTATCTCCTAGACCGGTGGAAGTGGGGTATTTAATTGTTTTGACTACATGAGAAGAGGGCATTCTGGACTTATTTTGCATGTTTTTTTGACCAGAACACCCAGTTTGATGTGGATTCTTTGGTGGTTTATGTGTCTCTCCCACCTTGCCTTGTAGAGTGTGTGAATTTGGTTGGTGTGGCTACTTGGCATTCCATGCATTTTTTGGGCAACATGTTAAGACTTTGAAAACAAGTATTTTGGATTGTGTGGAGAAAACAATATAGATTCTAGTAAGATTTTTGTTTTTATTTCAGAGTTACTGAGCTCTATTTCAAAGATATAGGGCCAGATTACAAGTGAAGCGCAAATTAACGTTGAGTTGAAAACAAAATGTATGCTTACCTGATAAATTTCTTTATTTCCGGATATGGAGAGCCTACAAAATCATTCAATTACTAGTGGGAATATCATATCACTCCTGGCCAGTAGGAGGAGACAAAGCTGTTAAGTGTCACTCCCCTACCCATAATCCCCAGTCATTCGACCAAAGGGAAATGGAAAAGGGATAACACAAAGGTGTAGATGTGCCTGAGGTTTAGTAAAAAATAACTGTCTTGATAAAGAAAGGGGTTAGGGACTCTCCATATCCATAAAGAAAGAAATTTATCAGGTAAGCATACATTTTGTTTTC
The DNA here is from genome assembly GCF_027579735.1 of Bombina bombina. NCBI lineage: Eukaryota > Metazoa > Chordata > Amphibia > Anura > Bombinatoridae > Bombina > Bombina bombina. Next base: position 454,441,553 of record NC_069499.1, read on the forward strand.
TTTCCTAAGATATGGAGAGTCCACAACATCATTCAATTACTAGTGGGAACCAATACCCAAGCTAGAGGACACAGAATGAACAGGGAGGGAGAACAAGACAGGCAGACCTAAACAGAAGGCACCACCGCTTGAAGAACCTTTCTCCCAAAAGAGGCCTCAGCCGGGCAAAATTATCAAATTTGGAAAATTTGGAAAAAGTATGCAGAGAGGACCAAGTTGCAGCCTTGCAAATCTGTTCCACAGAAGCTTCATTTTTAAAAGCCCAAGAAGAGGAGACAGCCCTAGTGGAATGATCTGTAATTCTCTCAGGAGGCTGCTGATCAGCAGTCTCATAAGCAAAATGAATTATACTTCTCAACCAGAGGGAAAGAGAAGTAGCAGTAGCCTTTTGACCCTTACACTTTCCTGAGAAACAAACAGGGCAGAAGACTGGTGAAAATGCTTAGTCGCCTGTAGGTAGAATTTTAGAGCATGCACAACATCCAAGTTGTGCAACAGACGTTTCCTGATTAATATTTCTATCCGAAACCACTTTAGGAAGAAACCCCAATTTAGTACGAAGAACCCGCCCTATCCACATGAAAGATAAGGTAAGGCTAATCATAGTGCAAAGCCAAGATAGCAACTTAATATCTATGGAATGCATTGGCTCAAACGGAGCCTGCTGCAAAACTTTAAGAACACGATTAATGCTTCAAGGAGGACAACAGGTTTAAAAACAGACCTGATTCTGACCAGGGCCTGACAAAAAGATTGAACATCTAGCACATCCGCCAGACGCTTGTGTAACAAAATAGATAATGCAGAAATCTGACCTTTTTGCCCCGGCAGAGAGGGAGGCGGCCAATCTCTCGGAGCAAGGCACAGGCATTTCACAGCAACAAGCAGTAGCTTTGCTTCCAGGCGACAAAGAGGAGGATCTCACATGTGGCAGCAGAAAAGAAAAGTTGGTATGGCAGAGGGCACAAGAAATAGCCATGAGTACAGTCAGAGGTGTCTCTACCCTTTACAACACCACGGTTTTCTTAGACTTTCAGAGCACCCAGCAGCCCTTGAAGTCCATGCTACTAGGACTAGACAGAGCCCCCCTGAGAACTGGAGTGGGCTAAGTTAATTAGAGCTTTACTATAATATGGACGGTTATCCATTGTTGAAGCACAATGTGAGACAATTGCATGACAGTGGTAACTCCTGGCGAGATGAGCTGTAGGAGTAAACGGTTTATGGCACACTTCTGCAGAAGTTAATTGTTAAATCTTTGAAGATATTAATTATAGCAATTTTACATTTAGATTGATATACAATAGTATATTGTCTCATTGTTTTGCAAGTCCTTTGTTATAACTAAGTAATAAGGGGTTTTATGTTAGGCATCCTATTGTGCTGCATTTATTATAGAACCCGTAAATTATTGTGACAAACCGTATTACAAAGATAGCCTGCTATTTCTACACCCCACTTACCAGATACCTAATAACTGCTAGCTACAGTACTGTTACAAACCACTTAGTGTTTTATTATAAGTTCAGTTTAATATATGTTGAAGTCTACTATAGAACCTGCTTTATGAGCTCTACAGGTCCACATTTAAAGTTTTGCTGAACACTCTTATATGATGTATAGTTTGTATAGACTGTAAGTTAAATTTTGTAGCTTCATAAGTTTACTTATATGTTCATATACATGACACATTCAATTCTTCTGTAATTCATCTTACCTGTAATAAGGCACACCCTCAATTATGGGAAGTACTTTATATATATATATATATATATGGTGTGGATCTGGTGTTGTTGAACTCTACTAAGTTAGCCACTTAGCCTTCATAATACTTATTAATGACTTAGCAACTATGATGACTATGCCGTATACTATTTTTACTTTAATGCAGAAGGTTGGGTTCAGCTAGGGATACACAAACTATTATAGTCTATTCATTGAACTTGAACTAATTCCTTTGAAACATCGGTCTTTTATATGTTAAGTTCCTCAAAATACCCCTTCACCCACAATGATATGTGGATAAGTTGTATAAACTAGAGACATTTGATCCTAGGCTAGGATGAGTCACACTACAGATGACCCCACAGGACATCTCTTAAAAATAAATACATCTATTCCTTATGGGTGCTCATGCATGCTTATATATAAAATACACAGCAAACTTTCGGCTAGATTTAGAGTTCTGCGGCCAAAGGGGTGAAGATCTCCCTACCTTGAGTCGTCTTCACCCAGCCGAGCCAAATTCTTCATCCAAGCGGAGCAAGAAGAGGTCCTCCATCCGGTAGAAGTCTTCATCCAAGCGGGGCAGAAGAGGTCTTCCATCCGATTGAAGTCTTCATCCAAGAGGCATCTTCTTCCGGAGCGGAGCGGCAGCATCCTGAAGACCTCCGACGCGGAACATCCATCCTGGCCGACGACTGAACGACGAATGACGGTTCCTTTAAATGACGTCATCCAAGATGGCGTCCCTCGAATTCCGATTGGCTGATAGGATTCTATCAGCCAATCGGAATTAAGGTAGGAATATTCTGATTGGCTGATGGAGCTCGCATTCTATTGGCTGTTCCGATCAGCCAATAGAATGCGAGCTCAATCTGATTGGCTGATTGGATCAGCCAATCGGATTGAACTTGATTCTGATTGGCTGATTCCATCAGCCAATCAGAATATTCCTACCTTAATTCCGATTGGCTGATAGAATCCTATCAGCCAATCGGAATTCGAGGGACGCCATCTTGAATGACGTCATTTAAAGGAACCGTCATTCGTCGTTCAGTCGTCGGCCAGGATGGATGTTCCGCGTCGGAGGTCTTCAGGATGCTGCCGCTCCGGATGGATGACGATAGAAGATGCCTCTTGGATGAAGACTTCAATCGGATGGAAGACCTCTTCTGCCCCGCTTGGATGAAGACTTCTACCGGATGGAGGACCTCTTCTTGCTCCGCTTGGATGAAGAATTTGGCTCGGCTGGGTGAAGACGACTCAAGGTAGGGAGATCTTCAGGGGCTTAGTGTTAGGTTTATTTAAGGGGGGTTTGGGTTAGATTAGGGGTATGTGGGTGGTGGGTTGTAATGTTGGGGGGGGGCGTATTGTATGTTTTTTTTACAGGCAAAAGAGCTGAACTTCTTGGGGCATGCCCCGCAAAGGGCCCTGTTCAGGGCTGGTAAGGTAAAAGAGCTTTGAACTTTAGTAATTTAGAATAGGGTAGGGCATTTTTTTATTTTGGGGGGCTTTGTTATTTTATTAGGGGGCTTAGAGTAGGTGTAATTAGTTTAAAATTGTTGTAATATATTTCTAATGTTTGTAAATATTTTTTTATTTTTTGTAACTTAGTTCTTTTTTATTTTTTGTACTTTAGTTAGTTTATTTCATAGTATTTATTTGTAGGAATTGTATTTAATTTATTTATTGATAGTGTAGTGTTAGGTTTAATTGTAGATAATTATAGGTATTTTATTTAATTAATTTATTGATAGTGTAGTGTTAGGTTTAATTGTAACTTAGGTTAGGATTTATTTTACAGGTAAATTTGTAATTATTTTAACTATTTTAGCTATTAAATAGTTCTTAACTATTTAATAGCTATTGTACCTGGTTAAAATAAATACAAAGTTACCTGTAAAATAAATATTAATCCTAAAATAGCTATAATATAAATATAATTTATATTGTAGCTATATTAGGATTTATTTTACAGGTAAGTATTTAGCTTTAAATAGGAATAATTTATTTAATAAGAGTTAATTAATTTCGTTAGATTAAAATTATATTTAACTTAGGGGGGTGTTAGTGTTAGGGTTAGACTTAGCTTTAGGGGTTAATACATTTATTAGAATAGCGGTGAGCTCCAGTCGGCAGATTAGGGGTTAATAATTGAAGTTAGGTGTCGGCGATGTTAGGGAGGGCAGATTAGGGGTTAATACTATTTATTATAGGGTTAGTGAGGCGGATTAGGGGTTAATAACTTTATAATAATAGCGGTGCGGTCCGCTCGGGCAGATTAGGGGTTAATAAGTGTAGGCAGGTGGAGGCGACGTTGTGGGGGGCAGATTAGGGGTTAATAAATATAATATAGGGGTCGGCGGTGTTAGGGGCAGCAGATTAGGGGTACATAGGGATAATGTAAGTAGCGACGCTTTACGGAGCGGCAGATTAGGGGTTAATAATAATATGCAGGGGTCAGCGATAGCGGGGGCGGCAGAATAGGGGTTAATAAGTGTAAGGTTAGGGGTGTTTAGACTCGGGGTACATGTTAGAGTATTAGGTGCAGACGTAGGAAGTGTTTCCCCATAGGAAACAATGGGGCTGCGTTAGGAGCTGAACGCGGCTTTTTTGCAGGTGTTAGGTTTTTTTTCAGCTCAAACAGGGAATCGTGCACGAGTACGTTTTTGAGGCTGGCCGCGTCCGTAAGCAACTCTGGTATCGAGAGTTGAAGTTGCGTTAAATATGCTGTACGCTCCTTTTTTGGAGCCTAACGCAGCCATTCTGTGGACTCTCAATACCAGAGTTATTTTAAAGGTGCGGCCAGAAAAAAGCACGCGTAGCTAACGCACCCCTTTGGCCGCAGAACTCTAAATCTAGCCGAAAGTTTGCTGTGTATTTTATATATAAGCATGCATGAGCACCCATAAGGAATAGATGTATTTATTTTTAAGAGATGTCCTGTGGGGTCATCTGTAGTGTGACTCATCCTAGCCTAGGATCAAATGTCTCTAGTTTATACAACTTATCCACATATCATTGTGGGTGAAGGGGTATTTTTAGGAACTTAACATATAAAAGACCGATGTTTCAAAGGAATTAGTTCAAGTTCAATGAATAGACTATAATAGTTTGTGTATCCCTAGCTGAACCCAACCTTCTGCATTAAAGTAAAAATAGTATACGGCATAGTCATCATAGTTGCTAAGTCATTAATAAGTATTATGAAGGCTAAGTGGCTAACTTAGTAGAGTTCAACAACACCAGATCCACACCATATATATATATATATAAAGTACTTCCCATAATTGAGGGTGTGCCTTATTACAGGTAAGATGAATTGTAGCTATATTATGATTTATTTTACAGGTATTTAGCTTTAAATAGGAATAATTTATTTAATAAGAGTTAATTAATTTCGTTAGATTAAAATTATATTTAATTTAGGGGGGTGTTAGTGTTAGGGTTAGACTTAGCTTTAGGGGTTAATACATTTATTAGAATAGCGGTGAGCTCCGGTCGGCAGATTAGGGGTTAATAATTGAAGTTAGGTGTCGGCGATGTTAGGGAGGGCAGATTAGGGGTTAATACTATTTATTATAGGGTTAGTGAGGCGGATTAGGGGTTAATAACTTTATTATAGTAGCGGTGCGGTCCGGTCGGCAGATTAGGGGTTAATAAGTGTAGGTAGCTGGCGGCGACGTTGTGGGGGGCAGGTTAGGGGTTAATAAATATAATATAGGGGTCGGCGGTGTTAGGGGCAGCAGATTAGGGGTACATAAGTATAACGTAGGTGGCGGTCGGCAGATTAGGGGTTAAAAACATTTAATCGAGTGTCGGCGATGTGGGGGGGCCTCGGTTTAGGGGTACATAGGTAGTTTATGGGTGTTAGTGTACTTTAGAGCACAGTAGTTAAGAGCTTTATGAACCGGCGTTAGCCCAGAAAGCTCTTAACTACTGACTTTTTTCTGCGGCTGGAGTTTTGTCGTTAGAATTCTAACGCTCACTTCAGCCACGACTCTAAATACCGGAGTTAGAAAGATCCCATTGAAAAGATAGGATACGCAATTGACGTAAGGGGATCTGCGGTATGGAAAAGTTGCGGCTGCAAAGTGAGCGTTAGACCCTTTTTTGAATGACTCCAAATACCGGCGGTAGCCTAAAACCAGCGTTAGGAGCCTCTAACGCTGGTTTTCACGGCTACCACCAAACTCCAAATCTAGGCCTTAGTTACTTCACGTTCATAGTTCAGCGATCCTGTTTATTCCTCTTATACATAGCCCACAATAATATACTGTTTTTTATATAGGAAGATAGAGAACTAACTTTCACTAACTACATGTTAGCTACAGTTTAAAGTTATATTATCGCAAGCAGTGCTTACCCGCGAAATTACTATGAAACATTGGATCCAACAGGGTCCTTGATCTGACTAACACACCCCACCAGTTTCACCTAAATCAATAAGCCCATAAGTGGCCAACTAATTAGTCATATATGGAAGCTTCCAAAATATATAAAACAGAGGTTTCAGAAGTACATAATATACCAGTTGTTTTGTTCCATGTTTATAACATTAACCTGTATTATATAAAAAGTTTGTCATTTATGTCAGATATTTGTTGTAAGTCTACACATGCGCACAACCTCAATAAAAGAATATTCAAACGAAAAGCCACCATTACTCCACTCCAAGAGATTGAAGTGTACTCAGCTAAACCCAAATCCTTGCTTGCTGGGAAAAGTACCCGAAAAAGGAATTCATTTCTTCAGACATAAAACTTGACCTCCTCCATTGACAGAGGCAAAGAGAATGACTGGGGATTGGGGATTATGGGTAGGGGAGTGACACTTAACAGCTTTGCTGTGGTGCTCTTTGCCTCCTCCTGCTGGCCAGGAGTGATATGATATTCCCACTAGTAATTGAATGACGTTGTGGACTCTCCATATCTTAGAAAAGAATGTAAACTTTTTTGCTCTTGCGCTAACTGGACAAGCACAAAAAAGTCAATGGAGAAAAAAATGCGAGAAACCCCCCCCTACTCTCGATCGCATATTCAAGTGCTCTAACCCGACATGAAAATATAAATATTTCACATTCTAATGCTCTTCAAATAACAGAATATGTTCTATTAATTCATAAATGCATATTTCTACATATAGCTGATGGTATTTTGGTACAATATATATATATATATATATATATATAAATATCCAAAGTAGGTAGCGCTCAGAGTATGGCTTGTAAGTTCCAAAGTAGCATGTGCAAAGCAAAAAAAGTCCCAAGGCATAGACTTTATTTATAATAATAAATTTTGTGTGCGTGCGCACTTGTTTACTGCTTACCTGTTTACTGCTTACCTGAGGATCAGACGCCTTTTAAGGCTAATCCACTAATTAGATTCATCTACCTAATACCTGATTGGAAGAACACACCATGTTACACGCCCATATGTACGCCAATGTAAGTAATCAACAGAAAAACAAGTGCTGTATTGTACGAGACATATATATATATATAATGTGAAACAATGCATATGGTAAGAGCCAAATGATAAAACTGCTCATATATACATATATGAATATACATGATTATATAAAGGTATAGATATATACAAATATATATAGGAATAACTATTTAAAAATACATAGAACATATTCTGCTATGTGCAGGACATTGGAATGCCAAATATTTACAGTAAATACACTGTATAACACTTTATTAAATATAAATATTGCATAAATTATTTATTTATGTCTTTATATGTGTATATATGTCTGTAAATACATATATACACATTTTAATAGATAAACATATATTTATATATATATATATATATATATATATATATATATATATATATATATATATATATACAGGATACATACACATACATATCCATCTTTAGACATGTATATGTATGTATCTCTATGTTAATGCCCCTTGTCTGCCTTTTTTTTTTCTAACTCCTGAGACCTCATATGTTTGAACCCTTATAACTTTTGTGTGCCATATTTTTGTTGGATAACTGTACTTTGTAATGTATTTTTTAGGTTTTGCAAAACAGATAACCCGAGCTCTGAAGTCATGGTAATAATTCTAGTATAAATCTGTACCTGCAGAGAAATAATTTGCTCCCTTTGAGATTTCCCAACTTTATTACTGCAATAACCTACTGACTGGCCTCTTCCACTTCTCCCCCTTCAATCCACCCTAAATGCCTCTGCCAGGCTAATCCACCATTCCCATTGCTCTGTATCTGCTGTCCCTTCACTAGTTCCGCATTCACAGCAGAATTCAATTCAATATTCCCACCCTTACCTACAAAACCCTTACCAACACTGCCCCCCACTACCTGTCCTCACTAATCAACAAATATACTCCAGTCTGCCTACAAAGATCCAACAATGACCTACTCCTTTCATCTTTGATTATCACCTCTCCCCACACTAGACTACAGGGCTTCTCTTCTGTGGCACCTACCCTTTGGATCACTCTCCCTCATGCTTTTAGACTTTCCCCTAATCTGTCTTCTTTAAAACGCTCCATAAAGACATTTTTGTTCAGGGAAACTTATTACCCAACTCAGTAACAAATTTATACCACATACCTAATAATTGCCCTAATCTAACTCTCTATTAAAATCACTCTCACCAGGGCCGGACTGGGACCCAAAAAAAGCCCGGGCATTTTTGGGCAAAAAGGCCCACTATTCCCCCCCTCACTATTTCTTATTCACATAGATGCAGGTACACAACATACACAACACACACACTACACAGCATTCACATACATGCAGCACAACATACACACACTACACAGCATTTACATACATGCAGCACAACATACACACACTACACAGCATTTACATACATGCAGCACAACATACACACACTACACAGCATTTACATACATGCAGACACACAACACACACCCTACACAGCATTCACATACATGCAGACACACAACACACACCCTACACAGCATTTACATACATGCAGCACAACATACACACACTACACAGCATTTACATACATGCAGACACACAACACACACCCTACACAGCATTCACATACATGCAGACACACAACACACACCCTACACAGCATTTACATACATGCAGACACACACACACTACACAGCATTTACATACATGCAGACACACACACACACACACACTACACAGCATTTACATACATGCAGACACACACACACTACACAGCATTTACATACATGCAGACACACACACACACTACACAGCATTTACATACATGCAGACACACACACACTACACAGCATTTACATACATGGTCTACAAGGTCTATATTAATACTGTCCCTCCACATTCCCCAACCCCCAGCAGCAGCCCACATCAGTCACAGATGTCTTAGTGAACTTGTGATATGCAGAAAAGTGGCCCCAAGCATTGAACAGAGAACAGCAGATCACATGCATCTTGTGCCTTTAGTCATTATGATAGCTGCATGCATTACTGGCATAAAGATTACCTTGCTTTGCTATGATGATTACACTGGCAATAGTGTGGTTGGCAGCTGAGTGGTTTAATACCTATTATAATGGCATGATAAGTGCATGGGTATTAAAAACCAAGCACCGGCCTCCACCCTGATTGCACAGCCACGTATCCTGTAACCATACCTCCCAAAATTGTAAAGAGCCAAAGAGGGACACTTTTCTCCTTGCTTCCACTCCCGGGCTCTGAAGTAGCACTGTACTCCACCTCCTACAGTTTCTGCGCTCTGAAGGTAGCGCAGGTGTTCTGTATTATTTGCTGACTTTGTTACGTTTCCCTACCTCCGGCAACGCCTACCAAATTCTTACAAAGCCGGTGGTTGAAGCATGTGCTAATTGCAGCATTGCTACAATAAAGTGCAAAATGACACTAAATAGCACCACGCATGCGACCATGCTGCAGTCGGCAAATATTACAGAAGCGGGTCAAACACAGTTTTGGCACTAGCTGGGTCAGGTGGCATACAAATTGATTGTGCTTATGTTTTCACAATATACATAGTTACAAGCAGTTAGATGTACAAGTACTTAGTTACAAGTACTTAGATGTACACAAGTACTTAGATGTCCCCCAGAGTGTTTGTAAATATTGATATTATGTAAAATAGGTATGATCCATTTGTCTGCCACCCAGCCAGTGTCCAAATTGTGTAGGTCCCCAGAGTGCTTGTAACTATGTATACTGTGAAAACATAAGTACGATCAATGTTCATTGACAAGGATACATTTGACTATCTGTTGGTCTCACACCCCACGGTCCCAGTTTTCAATCACCTCCCAAAGGTACAAAAATCCCTAGATAATATGGTAGGGAGGCCCATAGTCAGCGGCATAGGATCACTATTGGAACATGTACAGGGGCAGACTGAGACCAACCAGGGTCCCCAAGCAAATGTGTGGCAGGGTCTCCCAACCCCCTTTTTGCTCCATCTACCTACAGAGGGGGGGCAGCGAGACAGAGGGGCTGGGATTCAGAGAGAGAGAGAGAGAGATGGAGACACAAAAGGGGAAGAGAGAGAGAGAGAAAGGGGGAGAGAGGGGAGGGAAGAGAGAGAGAGAGAGAGGGGGGGAGATAGAGAGAGAGGGAGGGAGGAAGAGAGAGAGAGGGAGGGAGGAAGAGAGAGAGAGGGAGGGAGGAAGAGAGAGAGAGAGAGAGAGAGAGAGGAAGAGAGAGAGAGAGGGGGAATAGAGAGAGAGTGAGGGAGAGAGGGAGGAAGTTAGAGAGGAAGAAAGAGGGGGGAAGAGAGAGAGGGGAGAGAGAGAGAGAGAGAGAGAGAGTGGGAGGGAGGGAGGAAGAGAGAGAGAGGAGGAGAGAGAGGAAGAGAGAGAGAGAGGAAGAGAGAGAGAGAGGAAGAGAGAATAGAGAGAGAGAGGGGGGAAGAGAGAGGGAGAGAGAGAGAGAGAGAGGAAGAGAGAAAGAGAGAGAGAGAGGAAGAGAGAGAGAGAGAGGAAGAGAGAGAAAGAGAGAGAGAAAGCGAGAGAGAGGGGGAAGAGAGAGAGAGAGAGGAAGAGAGAGAGGAAGAGACAGGGGGAGAGACGGGGGGAGAGAGAGAGGGAGAGAGGAAGAGAGAGAGAGAGGGAGAGAGAAGGGGGAGAGGGAGAGAGAGAGAGACAGGAGGGGGGAAGTGAGACAGGAGGGGGAGAGAGAGAGAGAGAGAGAGAGACAAGAGGGGGGAAAGTGTGACAGGAGGGGGGAGAGAGAGACAGGAAGGTGGAGAGAGAAAGAGACAGGAGGGGGAGAGAGAGATGGGGGAGAGACAGGAGGGGGGGGGAGAGGGAGACAGGTGGGAGAGAGAGAGAGAGACAGGTGGGAGAGAGAGAGACAGGAGGGATAGAGAGAGAGAGAGAGAGAGAGAGGGACAGGAGGGGGAGAGAGAGACAGGAGGGGGGAGAGAGACAGGAGGGTGAGAGAGACAGAAGGGGGGAGAGAGACAGAAGGGGGGGAAGAGAGACAGGAGGGGGAAAAGAGAGAGAAAGGGGAGAGACACATGAGTGGGGGGGGGAGAGACAGGAGTGGGGGGAGAGAGACAGGAGGTGGGGGAGAGAGACAGGGGGGCAGAGGGGGGGGAAAGAGACAGGAAGGGGGGAGAGACAGGAGGAGGGAAGAGAGACAGGAGGGGGGAGAGAGACAGGAGGGGGGAAAGAGACAGAGGGAACAGGATGGCAGAGGGAACAGGATGGAACTCAAGTCTCAACAGAGGAGGTTGAAATTGTCAGGCCGGCCCAGTAACTAGCCGCAGTGCAGAGTGAAAAGTTTGAATGACTTCAGCGTCCAGCCTCCTACTGACACTTGCCTTGCTGCCCAAATTAATATGCAATGCACATGTCTGCCTTCTGCAGCCAGCAGTACATGCAGCAGCACTTCACTGGCATTTGGGGTCCGATGGGGCCCCTAATACTACCTCTGTGCTCTGTCACCCCATGATGATGTTCCGGTCCACATGTGATTGTGCTCCTGGCTGCTGCTATTTACCAGGCAAGCCAGACTTACCGGGCTTCCACTTAGCCACCCCTGCACCTCACAAACACAAATGTGAGAGAGAGAGAGCGCCCCCTCTGGGCCCCTCCCCCCAAAGCACTAGCCCCAAACTTTCAAAATGCCAATTATAAAATAATACATTTTAATATATAAAAAAATCTTAATTATGCTACTGGATGCATGCCTGCAGTGGGGCCCCTATAAGATGCCATGGCCCTCGGTCAAGGGCCAATTTGCCAAAATTGTCAGTCCACCCCTTAACATGTATCTGAATGGTTGGATCAAATTCTTCAGCCCATGGTCTTGGAACTATGGAGTTATGTGAGGGATACAAAAGATATCCTTAACATGGTGGAGAAAATTTATTGGAAACAAGAATACAGTTGGCTAACGGTAGATGTAAAAGCCCTCTATTAATAAATCTCCCATAATATGGGGCTACAGGCCCTAATGTACTTCATGAGAAAATACCACGGAAATGACCCAGAGTATTGCCAGTTTGTCATCAGGGTTGCTGAATTTCTTCTGGAACACAACTACTTCAAGTTTTAGGGGGTTTTCAACCTCCAGATCTGTGGGACTGCAATGGGGGCAAAAACTGCCCCTTCTTACGCCATCCTCTTTATGGGGTGGTGGGAGCAGGACCACAGATATGGAGGTAGGAACCCCTTCGGCTCGGAGATAGTTGTGTACAGAAGGTGATCTATTGTTTATCTGGAAAGGCGAACAGAAGGATTTGCCTTGTTTTGTTCAATATCTTAATGCTAATGATTTGGGCATTGGTTTCACGCCAGAATGGAGCCCTGACAGCATTAACTATTTGGATATAACCCTATCAGGCACATGTAATGAAAAAATACACACAACTGTGTACAGGAAACCTATTTCTATGAATACCCTTCTCCATGCAAGGAGTTGCCACCCGTGGAGCATATATTTACAGGAATAATTAAGGGACAGTTTATCTGCTTAAGACGGAACTGTTTTGATTGTGATCAATTTGAAAAAGAATCACTAAATTTGAAAGGTAGATTCATTTCTAGAGGGTACAAAAAAGACATTATAGACAAAGCTTTAGAGACAGTCAGGGATATGGACCGCCAATACTTGATAAGTCCTAAGGCCTATTTCCAACAGTCTAAGGAAGATACTAACAATGGTCTTCTATTCATTATGGAATATACTGAACAGTACAATCAAGTTTGTAATATCGTTAGAAAGCACCTCCCCATACTTAAAGCGGATGATGGGCTGGCTAATCTTTCAATAGGACACTGCAAAATTTACCTATAGACGCAATAGAACCATAGGGAACATAGTAGCTCCCACCCAATTACCTTCTAGAAAAAACCCAGAATCCTCTTGGTTGTCATCTAAGGGTATGTTCAAGTGTCATAATAGAGATTGTGTAGCATGTGGGAAAGTGAAAATTGGAGAAACATTCAGGTCCTCAGCTACAGGGAATTCTATACAAAAAATTATGTGTTTAAACTGTAGTCCACTTTCGTGATTTATCTTATCACTTGCATTGAATGTGACAGGCAATATATTGGTCTAACTACTCATGAGGTTAGATCTAGGATCAGGGACCATCTCTCTAGTATGCGGATTGGACATGCTAGCACTCCTTTGATACAGCACTTTGTTTTTCACCACAATAAAAGTGCTGATTCCTTTAAATGGACCTGTATAGAGAGGGTCCTCTCTCCAACTAGAGGAGGGCACAGGGAGAGGCTGCTGGCAAAACAAGAAGTGTATTGGATATTCACTCTGAAAACCAGATACCCACAAGGGTTAAATTCTGATTATGATCTGATTAATTTTTGGGTCATACTGTTCCACATCACATATAACAAAGTTTAGTGTTCACTCAGCACAGGGCGAATTTATAGCGCTTGAGTCTTTTCACTTTCCCATAGTTAAACAGCCATTATAATTAGGGTTAAAATCTCTTGTATACTGAAACTTATAGTATGGCTATTCTTAGTGTAGGAAGAGGAGAGAGAGGGGGGGGCTCTCCGTAGCCCGCTTAATAGCTTACTTTGTATATAGATTACTATCATGTTAGGATTCTAAGAATGTTATTTTTAGGTAAACTCTGGGATCACTTTCATTCTTGTTATTTATATTACAACAGGGGGGCTTTGGCGTTCACCTTCCCCATAGTCTAAAGTCACCTTCTTTCTTGTTAAAATTACTATTACATTTATTTTAGTCATCATGCCACATGAATAAAGGAAAGCTTAGCTTGTTTATTAAGGGCTGTTAGGGAGAATACACTACTTGGCAATAGAGTATGAGCCATAAAAAAAAGAGTTAATGTGTACAATTTTGTTACCCAATAGGAGCCAGTTTGTAATTTTAAAAGGTGGGGAGTTTTCTCCCGGGATTTTATCAGCTTTGACAACAGTGTAAAGCTGAAACACGTCAGCTGGGCTTTACTGACTCCTTATGCTATTCACCACTGTGTGTTTCCTAATTTTATTTTGAATTGCAATAATTTTTTACCCGAATCCTGTGCTCCGCTCATCTTTTTCCGTTTTTTATGATACAAAATAAGTGTATGTATATATATATATATATATATATATATATATATATATATATATATATATATATATATATATATACAGGGAGTGCAGAATTATTAGGCAAGTTGTATTTTTGAGGATTAATTTTATTATTGAACAACAACCATGTTCTCAATGAACCCAAAAAACTCATTAATATCAAAGCTGAATAGTTTTGGAAGTAGTTTTTAGTTTGTTTTTAGTTATAGCTATTTTAGGGGGATATCTGTGTGTGCAGGTGACTATTACTGTGCATAATTATTAGGCAACTTAACAAAAAACAAATATATACCCATTTCAATTATTTATTTTTACCAGTGAAACCAATATAACATTTCAACATTCACAAATATACATTTCTGACATTCAAAAACAAAACAAAAACAAATCAGTGACCAATATAGCCACCTTTCTTTGCAAGGACACTCAAAAGCCTGCCATCCATGGATTCTGTCAGTGTTTTGATCTGTTCACCATCAACATTGCGTGCAGCAGCAACCACAGCCTCCCAGACACTGTTCAGAGAGGTGTACTGTTTTCCCTCCTTGTAAATCTCACATTTGATGATGGACCACAGGTTCTCAATGGGGTTCAGATCAGGTGAACAAGGAGGCCATGTCATTAGATTTTCTTCTTTTATACCCTTTCTTGCCAGCCACGCTGTGGAGTACTTGGACACGTGTGATGGAGCATTGTCCTGCATGAAAATCATGTTTTTCTTGAAGGATGCAGACTTCTTCCTGTACCACTGCTTGAAGAAGGTGTCTTCCAGAAACTGGCAGTAGGACTGGGAGTTGAGCTTGACTCCATCCTCAACCCGAAAAGGCCCCACAAGCTCATCTTTGATGATACCAGCCCAAACCAGTACTCCACCTCCACCTTGCTGGCATCTGAGTCGGACTGGAGCTCTCTGCCCTTTACCAATCCAGCCACGGGCCCATCCATCTGGCCCATCAAGACTCACTCTCATTTCATCAGTCCATAAAAAATCAGTCTTGAGATATTTCTTGGCCCAGTCTTGACGTTTCAGCTTGTGTGTCTTGTTCAGTGGTGGTCGTCTTTCAGCCTTTCTTACCTTGGCCATGTCTCTGAGTATTGCACACCTTGTGCTTTTGGGCACTCCAGTGATGTTGCAGCTCTGAAATATGGCCAAACTGGTGGCAAGTGGCAGCTGCACGCTTGATTTTTCTCAGTTCATGGGCAGTTATTTTGCGCCTTGGTTTTTCCACACGCTTCTTGCGACCCTGTTGACTATTTTGAATGAAACGCTTGATTGTTCGATGATCACGCTTCAGAAGCTTTGCAATTTTAAGAGTGCTGCATCCCTCTGCAAGATATCTCACTATTTTTTACTTTTCTGAGCCTGTCAAGTCCTTCTTTTGACCCATTTTGCCAAAGGAAAGGAAGTTGCCTAATAATTATGCACACCTGATATAGGGTGTTGATGTCATTAGACCACACCCCTTCTCATTACAGAGATGCACATCACCTAATATGCTTAATTGGTAGTAGGCTTTCGAGCCTATACAGCTTGGAGTAAGACAACATGCATAAAGAGGATGATGTGGTCAAAATACTCATTTGCCTAATAATTCTGTACTCCCTGTATATATATATATATACAGCATCTGAAGGACATCATTTTATTATATCACCTCTAGGACTCTTTAATACATAGCACCACAAGGATTACTCAAGTGAAACCTTTAAACACAGCACCTCTAGTTAACCCTTTCCATCACAGCCAACATAGCACCTACAGAACTCTCTTTCCTCTTATTATCTGTAGGACTAGGAGACACAGCTTGAAAAGATCATTAGTGAGCAGCATATGGATCTGGGAGTGTTCAGCTGCTTCACCTCACAAAACAAAAATAATAAATAAAGGCAACACACAGTAGATAGATAACCAGTGTTAGAAGTGGAGGTAAAACGGGCATTCCCCAAGTCAATAAAGAAGAAAAATGCAATACCTAGATTGAAAGCATAGTGCATATTTAAGCCTGCTATCCCCTTACATGTGAAAGTGATCCTTACCAGGCTTGACTCCAGATTTTGTGTCTGCTATCTTCTGGATAGACAGAATAAAGAGGAGGAGTCAACAAGAGGGAGGATAGAGATGTGATTCAAAGCTGGAGGGGAGATGGGAGAGATCTTAGAGACAGCTCTGTGTTAGGCAGGGAACAAAGCACTCACGCTGGATGCAGGTAATGAGCTTCAAGAGCCATCTCATGTCACTTCTGTCTGCTAGGACCCGGTAGCACTGTGCTGTCTCACTGTAACTGACAGCTCTCTGCACTGAGCAAGTAAAGCTAGGGGAGGAAAGAAAAGCATCAGCACATTCTTTGAGAAGCCTGGCCCTGAACTGAGGCTACAAACACTGGTAAAGCTGTAGTGTTGCTAGTAGCCATCTGCTCAGCACAGCGTGTCTGTATTACAGCAGGCAGGAGGACTGACATCATATGGATACTACTAACACGGCTCAGTTCCTGCATGCAGCGCTAGTTCTGTCCCTCCTTTCTCATAGAGCCTGCGTGCCACTTGTTGTAGACTGTAGAGCATAAGAAAGCTCTGTGGCTCAGAACCCACATACTGTTTTCTTAATCCGTGGTCACAGTGCAGATTGTAACTTTGTAAGTATATATGATCATCACTAACTAAACAATCTGTTTTGTTAGTAATGATCATTTATACTAACTCTGTACAAAAATGATCAGCATAATTCATCAGACATTGCCCTGGCTGCAGCGGCCCCCGCCTCACCCGATGCTCATCCGACCATACCACACTCTCTGTCATTAGTGACTGTCACTCGCTCACAACTCTGTGTCAAATCATTTACCCACCTGGAGACCGGTGACACACTTTCACACTCCACACAATGCATACCTCGAGGCTCATGATGAAGCTGTTCGCCGAGCGTGCTTCCCGCACTCTCTCAAAAACAAGTCAGTTTGAGCTTACACAGGTACATGCAGTTGCGTGAATCAAAAACGTTTTAATGGAGCCACGTGACTGAAGACTATCTGTGTAGATATTGGGATTGCGTGCAATTGTGGTCACATGATGACCACGTAAGGAGGGCCCAATACTGGCCAATAGCAAGATACAGGATATAAACAGAAACAAAAAGCCAGCAAAGCAGAGTGTGGGTTAAGAGGTGGGCAGGGCTAAGGGGAGCAGCGGCCTACCGGGCATTTGCCCACCATGCCCGATGGTCAGTCCAGGCCTGACTCTCACCCTTGCAGTCCTAACCTCCTGTTTCTCACCTTCCTACCCTTCTAGAGTGTAAGTTCCTACGGGATTAGGGCCCTCAATTTTTCTTGGGATTTGTTTGTCAATATTTGTCTTGTCTCTTACAAGTTTTGTATAAATGTTTAATGCAAACAAATTGTACTCTTGGACAGAGCTGTGCTTTCTAAATAAAGTATTATAAGAATCATAATAATAATAATTCTTCATTTCTTCCTATTTTTTTTCTAAAATGTATTGCTTTAACTTACCCAAAATATACTTCTAACACAATTACTTTAATGACGATGATGGGAAGTCCACAAGAAACCAGTAATATGTTTATTCTGGAACTTTTTTATGTTTATGCTGGTAAAGTTTTACCAAAGGAAAGTAATCTGTGGTCAGAACATCACCATTATCTGGTTGTCTGGCCCTGGACTCCACTAGTTTACTTTCTATATGTATTTTGATAGGGCGTCCCTATGACGATAGTCACACCCTCCAGATCGCGATCCCATTCTGGAAGTGCCATTGGCTTCAGGACAGCCAAACAGCTAGGACGTTCCATACCGTCCTAACGTCGCTAAAGTCCAGGGCAGTTAGGATGGCATGGAACGTCCTAACAGTGGTAAAAGGTTAATGTTTGTCCTTCTGACATGACTGAATTAAATTAATAAAATATATACATTTAGGCACTAATGAAAATATAGATAGCAGAACAGCATTAGTGTCAAATCCATATTTGTATTAGTGTCCTGCATAAATCTTATAATTTATAATAAAACTAACATGCATTGCTGTAAATCTCCTAATCCATTTAAAATAATCTGGTAATTTGTTAATTATCTTAATGATTGCATCTCTAAAACATACCTTTAGGTAGAACATTAAGGGTGATATTTAAGGATCCTATAAAAGGTACCTCATCAGCAATCAGACACACCCCAAGTGCCTGAATCATTGAGGTACACAGGATCAATCACTAGAGAGCAGTTGCCAGCAATTAGTAGTGACTCAAACATATGAGCTCTTTCATTGGGTGTTATCATCTGCTCCGTCATGGTGGTATTTTAGTATCACAATTGGCGTGGAGATGTTACGGTTCTCTGGGGTAAATTCCCATGCCACAAAGATAGATTTGGGCAGTTCAGTTGAGTTGTTCATGGAAAACGAACAAGGGGATCATAATCCCTGATCCAGAATGAACAACCATCTCCGTCTGCAGCAGGGTCAAGTTTGTAATCACCAGCGCTAGAAGAAAGAACAAAAAGGGCATTTACTATGAGAACAGGCAAACTCTTAGTGTTTGTGTTTTATGTGTTAGAAAAACAATCTCACTTTATTACTATTTACCCTTTCATTAGCTCAGATAAAAAAAAACAATATTAGGCTAAATTACCAGTGAAGTGTAAATTAGCGCTCCAGCTCGAGCGTTAACTTCACTAGAAGAAAGCTTTTTGCATGTCAGGTAGCACGCGTATTACAAGTTTAAAAGTAAAACGTTTTTGCACGAGCACATATAAGAATATGTTCTAATTATTCTTAACCCCTTAACGACCGACGACGTATGCCATACGTCCTCAAAAAAAAAGCACTTAACGACGAGGACGTATGGCATACGTCGTCGGTTAAACAGAGCACTGGAAGCGATCAAAATCGCTTCCAGCTGCTCTAACAGTATTGCAGGCTTGCCTTGATGTCTAGGCATCCTGCAATACTGTTCCCGAGTGCCAGGACCGGATTGATCACTCCCCCACGAGTGATCACTTACGGTTTCGCTCCACGTGGAGCCCGGCAGTGTTTCAGAGCATCGGAAGCGATCGGACACGCTTCCGATGCTCTGCTTGTGTGCTAAGTGCCTCGGTGGGTCGAGGCACTTAGTTAGTTATAAAAAAAAAAAAAAAAGTAAAAAAAAAAAAACGTGACATAATAAAAAAAAGCCCTAAATAGCACCCCTCCCCCTTCACTAGGCATCCAAGATGACGATGCCCAGTGCATCATGGGGCCTCTGGGGGTGTCCCTAGCCTGCCTCATCATAGGGGCAAGCTAGGGTCACCCAATCTGAGCCTCCCACCCAAAAAAATAAAAAAAAATAAAATACCCCATTTGTCTGATCATGTCAATATTTGTAAATATTGACACTGATCAGTGTGGATCTCCCTCCCTATCCTCACTTGCAATTCTGTTGGAGAGAGAGAGAGACCTGTTTTTTTGCAGAGAGAGATTTAATTCTTTTATTTGTTAAAAAATATAGAACCAAAGGCTCTTTTCAGAGCCATTAACCCCTAGCTTGCCAGTGATCACTATAAATCACTGGCATTAGCATAGCTGCACTTTTTTCTGCTGTCTGTGCATTTTTTTAGGGGTTCATTTTTTTGTTGTTGTATTTTTTTAAAAACCCAAAGGCTCTTTTCAGAGCCATTTAGCTAATTTAATTTAATTTCCAGAGTCATTAACCCCTAGCTTGCCAGTGATCGCTATAAATCACTGGCAGTAGAATAGCTGTACTTTTTTGCTGTCTGTGCATTTTTTAGGGGTTAATTTTGTTGTTGTAATTTTTTAAAAATCCAGAGGCTCTTTTCAGAACCATTTAGTTAATTTAATTTTCAGAGCCATTAACCCCTAGCTTGCCAGTGATCGCTATAAATCACTGGCAGTAGCATAGTTGTACTTTTTTGCAGTCTGTGCATTTTTTTAGGGGTTAATTTTGTTGTTGTAATTTTTTAAAAATCCAGAGGCTCTTTTCAGAACCATTTAGTTAATTTAATTTTCAGAGCCATTAACCCCTAGCTTGCCAGTGATCGCTATAAATCACTGGCAGTAGCATAGCTGTACTTTTTTGCTAGTTAATTTAGTTAATTAATTTAGTTAATTAATTTAATTTAAAAAAATGTAGTAAATTTTTTCTGTGACAGATACAAAAATGTCACAGAAAATATATAGTGCTGAGGAGGCGTATGCCATCCTTGCGTCAGAGTCAGATGCCTCTATGTCTGACTCAGACCCCAATTTTGACCCTGCCATATGCTCAGATACATCACTAGATGCAGTCTCAACTGATAGTGATGTATCTGTGGCTGCTAGACCCCCTACCAGCCCCCCTGCTAGCCCCCCTGCCAGAAGGAGGCGTGTTGCTGCCATTGCTGCTGAAGAGTGGGTAACACCTCATCTCCAGAGGCCAGATATCCCACCCTTCACAGCAAATGCTGGCATAAATATAGATGTGGCAGGTTTTAGCCCCCAGCAGTTTCTGGAAGTGTTTCTGGGCGATGATGTATTGGGGAACATTGTCGCCCAAACTAATTTATAAGCCCATCAGTTCCGTGCTGCAAAGCCTGGAACATATTTGGCAAAGCAGCAATGGGCCCCCATCAATGTGCCAGAATTCAAAAAATTCTGAGCATTGTCCATGCTGATGGGCATCATAAAGAAACCCTCCATTCGCTCCTACTGGAGTACTAGCCCCATCTGCTCTACCCCCATTTTCTCCCAGACTATGTCGAGGAAGAGGTATGAAATGATTCTGCATTTCATGCACTTCAGCGACAACAGCCTGTGTCCCCCTAGGGAGCATCCCCAATTTGACAGGCTGTATAAAATCCGCCCCCTGATAACCCACTTTTCTGCCAGGTTTGCAGAGGCTTATACACCTGGAAGGAATATATGCGTTGATGAATCCCTAATGAAGTATAAGGGAAGGCTGGGATTCAAGCAGTTTATTCCTTCCAAACGCTCCAGATATGGGGTAAAGGTGTATAAGCTCTGTGACAGCGAGAATGGGTATACTCAGGCCTTCCGGGTGTATGAGGGAAAGGATAGCCACCTTGACCCTCCAGGTTTCCCAGAACATATGGGAACCACTGGCAAGATTGTCTGGGACCTGATATTACCCCTAATGAACAAAGGGTATCACTTGTACTTAGACAATTTTTATACAAGTGTCCTTTTGTTCAAGCTACTGTATTGCTTTGATACAGTAGCTTGCGGTACAATTAAAAAGAACCACGCAGGTTTCCCAGGACAGCTTGTACGCACCTGGCTACGAAGGGGGGAGACCTCAGCTCTGCGCCAAGAGGAGCTGTTGGCACTTAAGTACAGAGACAAGAAGGATGTATACCTTCTTACCACCATCCACACAGAGGGGACGGTGGCGGTTTCTGTACGTGGCAGAGCTGAGATCATAAGGAAGCCAGTGTGCATCAAGTCTTATAACCGGCATATGGGTTGGGTTGATCTGGCTGATCAGCTGCTGCAGCCCTACCTAATTATGCGGAAGACAAGGGCCTGGTGCAAAAAGGTTGCAATTTACCTAATGCAGATTGCAACCCACAACGCTTTTTTGTTGTTCAAAAAAGCAAACCCCAGAGTTAAAAAGACTTTTTTACAGTTTCAGCTCCAGATTATTACGGGGATTTTGTACCATGATGCACCTGCTCCCTGGGCGGTGATGGGAGAGAGCAGAGTTGGGGCTACCCATTTTATTTTTAAAATCCCCCCTACTGCCGCAAAGCAGAAACCACAAAAAAAATGTCTGTACCAAGAGGGGGAAGAGAAGGGACACCATATATCACTGTCCTGATTGCCCTGGACAGCCTGCACTCTGCATTGGGGACTGCTTCAAGCGGTACCATACAATGGTCAATTTAAAAAAAAAAAAAAAATTTGCTGTTATATATATTTTTTTTTTTGGTTATGTTTACAGTTAGATGTTTTTTTGTTTTTTTTTTACTTTTACTGTGCCAGATTTTTACATTTCACTACTCTATTTTTTTTCTAAAATTGGGCCTGTTTTTTTTTTTAACCAAAACCCCTGTCAAACCTATGCATGGGGGACATAGGTGTTCTAAGGGTGCCTTGCAGAAAACAACCTGAAGTATGTTTTTGTAATAACTTACAACAGTCTCTCCTAAATCATAGTCAAAAAGCAATGTGTCTGTAAAAATGAAAATTGAAAAATTACCACCATACACTTTCTCCAATTTTTTGGGCTAAAACGGTTGCTTCAAAGGCATCAAAGCACACCATATACAATACCTTGGGGTGTCAACATTTAAAAAATATACACTTTGAATGCAATAAATAAAAGTGGGGTATGCGATAGGCCCCAAACTAAAGATAGGCCTATCAGAAGAAATACTCTCATTTTTAATAACTAAAATCACAAGTCATAAAATTGTAACATAACCTTCCCAAAATCCTGGCAAACCTATGCATGGGGGGCATAGGTGTACTCAGGGTGCCTTGCAGAAAACAACCTGAAGTATTCTTTTGCAATAACTTACAACAGTCTCTCCTAAATCATAGTCAAAGAGCAATGTATCTGTAACAATGAAAATTGAAAAATTACCACCATATACTTTCTCCAATTTTTTGGGCTAAAACAGTTGCATCAAAGTCATCAAACCACTCCATGTATAATACCTTGGGGTGTCAACTTTTTCAATATAATCACATTTATGGAAAACAAATAAACTGGGGTATGTTAAAAGACCCCCAAAAAAGACGATAGGCAAAGAAAATATGTTAAATGTGAAAAAAAATCACAAACACATGTCAGACATTTGGCATTGCACCGCCCAAACAAGCCACCAAACCTATGCATAGGTGGTATCACTGAACTCAGGAGATGTTGGTGACCACATATTGGTGTTTTCTTTGGTAGTAACACAAAACAGAAGCTGTGAATCCATGTCTAAAGTACAATGTATGTGAAAAATAACACAAAAAAATGAATGCCCAATAGTTTGACAAAGACTAGTGGTTGAATTAGTGTATGGAAAGTGTTAAAATACCTGCATTTGAAATACCCTAGGATGTCTACTTTTCAAAAATATATGGTTTGATGGGGGTAAATTACATTGGCCGGCTTCAGAAATGTCTTAAATAGAACATGGGTGCATGGGATGTGAAAATGGGAAGTGTAAAAAATGGAATGCGCTTCCTAAAAATAAGGCCTTTTAGCCCCCAGAGAACCCAACACACCTATACATGGGTGGTATCACTGTACTCAGGAGATATTGTTGAACACTTATTGAGGTGTTTTTTGGCAGTAATACATAACAGGAACTGAGAATCTATGCCTAAAGTACAATGTGTGCGAAAAATAACACAAAAAAATGACTACCCAAAGGTTTGACAAAGACTGGTGGTTGAATTAGTGCATGGAAAGTGTTAAAATAACACCATTTAAAATACCCTAGGGTGTCTACATTTCAAAAATATATGGTTTGATGGGGTAAATTCCATTGGCTGGCTTCAGAAATGTCCCAAATAGGACATGGGTGTATGATGACCGATGTGATAATTCCAAGTTGAAAAACTGGAATGCGCTTCCTAAAATTAAGGCCTTTTAGCCCCCAGAGAACCCGACACACCTATACATGGGTGGTATCACTGTACTCAGGAGATGTTGTTGAACACATATTGAGGTGTTTTTTGGTAGTAACACATAACAGGAACTGAGAATCCATGCCTAAAGTACAATGTGTGTGAAAAATAACACAAAAAAATGACTACCCAAAAGTTTGACAAAGACTGGTGGTTAAATAAGTTCATGTAAAGTGTGAAAATACCAGCATTTCAAATACCCTAGGGGGTCTACTTCTCAAAAATATATGGTTTGATGGGGGTAAATTTCATTGGCCGGCTTCAAAAATGTCCCAAATAGGACATTGGTGCATGATGACCGATGTGAAAATTCCAAGTTGAAAAACTGGAATGCGCTTCCTGAAAATATGGCCTTCTAGCCCCCAGAGAACCCAACACACCTATACATGGGTGGTATCACTGTACTCAGGAGATATTGTTCAACACATATTGAGGTGTTTTTTGGCAGTAACACATAACAGGAACTGAGATTCCATGCCTAAAGTACAATGTGTGTGAAAAATAACACAAAAAAATGACTACCCAAAAGTTTGACAAAGACTGGTGGTTGAATTAGTGCATGGAAAGTGTTAAAATACCAGCATTTAAAATACCCTACGGTGTCTACATTTCAAAAATATATGGTTTGATGGGGTAAATTCCATTGGCCAGCTTCAGAAATGTCCCAAATAGGACATGGGTGCATGATGACCGATGTGAAAATTCTAAGTTGAAAAACTGGAATGCGCTTCCTAAAATTAAGGCCTTTTAGCCCCCAGAGAACCCGACAAACCTATACATGGGTGGTATCACTGTACTCAGGAGATGTTGTTGAACACATATTGAGGTGTTTTTTGGCAGTAACACATAACAGTAACTGAGAATCAATGCCTAAAGTACAATGTGTGTGAAAAATAACACAAAAAAATGACTACCCAAAAGTTTGACAAAGACTGGTGGTTAAATAAGTTCATGGAAAGTGTGAAAATACCAACATTTCAAATACCCTAGGGGGTCTACTTCTCAAAAATATATGGTTTGATGGGGGTAAATTTCATTGGCCGGCTTCAGAAATGTCCCAAATAGGACATTGGTGCATGATGACCGATGTGAAATTTCCAAGTTGAAAAACTGGAATGCGCTTCCTAAAAATAAGGCCTTCTAGCCCCCAGACAACCCAACACACCTATACATGGGTGGTATCACTGAACTCAGGAGATGTTGGTGACCACATATTGGTGTTTTCTTTGGTAGTAACACAAAACAGGAGCTGTGAATCCATGTCTAAAGTACAATGTATGTGAAAAATAACACAAAAAAATGAATGCCCAATAGTTTGACAAAGACTAGTGGTTGAATTAGTGTATGGAAAGTGTTAAAATACCTGCATTTGAAATACCCTAGGATGTCTACTTTTCAAAAATATATGGTTTGATGGGGGTAAATTACATTGGCCGGCTTCAGAAATGTCTTAAATAGAACATGGGTGCATGGGATGTGAAAATGGGAAGTGTAAAAAATGGAATGCGCTTCCTAAAAATAAGGCCTTTTAGCCCCCAGAGAACCCAACACACCTATACATGGGTGGTATCACTGTACTCAGGAGATATTGTTGAACACTTATTGAGGTGTTTTTTGGCAGTAATACATAACAGGAACTGAGAATCTATGCCTAAAGTACAATGTGTGCGAAAAATAACACAAAAAAATGACTACCCAAAGGTTTGACAAAGACTGGTGGTTGAATTAGTGCATGGAAAGTGTTAAAATAACACCATTTAAAATACCCTAGGGTGTCTACATTTCAAAAATATATGGTTTGATGGGGTAAATTCCATTGGCTGGCTTCAGAAATGTCCCAAATAGGACATGGGTGTATGATGACCGATGTGATAATTCCAAGTTGAAAAACTGGAATGCGCTTCCTAAAATTAAGGCCTTTTAGCCCCCAGAGAACCCGACACACCTATACATGGGTGGTATCACTGTACTCAGGAGATGTTGTTGAACACATATTGAGGTGTTTTTTGGTAGTAACACATAACAGGAACTGAGAATCCATGCCTAAAGTACAATGTGTGTGAAAAATAACACAAAAAAATGACTACCCAAAAGTTTGACAAAGACTGGTGGTTAAATAAGTTCATGTAAAGTGTGAAAATACCAGCATTTCAAATACCCTAGGGGGTCTACTTCTCAAAAATATATGGTTTGATGGGGGTAAATTTCATTGGCCGGCTTCAAAAATGTCCCAAATAGGACATTGGTGCATGATGACCGATGTGAAAATTCCAAGTTGAAAAACTGGAATGCGCTTCCTGAAAATATGGCCTTCTAGCCCCCAGAGAACCCAACACACCTATACATGGGTGGTATCACTGTACTCAGGAGATATTGTTCAACACATATTGAGGTGTTTTTTGGCAGTAACACATAACAGGAACTGAGATTCCATGCCTAAAGTACAATGTGTGTGAAAAATAACACAAAAAAATGACTACCCAAAAGTTTGACAAAGACTGGTGGTTGAATTAGTGCATGGAAAGTGTTAAAATACCAGCATTTAAAATACCCTACGGTGTCTACATTTCAAAAATATATGGTTTGATGGGGTAAATTCCATTGGCCAGCTTCAGAAATGTCCCAAATAGGACATGGGTGCATGATGACCGATGTGAAAATTCTAAGTTGAAAAACTGGAATGCGCTTCCTAAAATTAAGGCCTTTTAGCCCCCAGAGAACCCGACAAACCTATACATGGGTGGTATCACTGTACTCAGGAGATGTTGTTGAACACATATTGAGGTGTTTTTTGGCAGTAACACATAACAGTAACTGAGAATCAATGCCTAAAGTACAATGTGTGTGAAAAATAACACAAAAAAATGACTACCCAAAAGTTTGACAAAGACTGGTGGTTAAATAAGTTCATGGAAAGTGTGAAAATACCAACATTTCAAATACCCTAGGGGGTCTACTTCTCAAAAATATATGGTTTGATGGGGGTAAATTTCATTGGCCGGCTTCAGAAATGTCCCAAATAGGACATTGGTGCATGATGACCGATGTGAAAATTCCAAGTTGAAAAACTGGAATGCGCTTCCTAAAAATAAGGCCTTCTAGCCCCCAGACAACCCAACACACCTATACATGGGTGGTATCACTGTACTCAGGAGATGTTGTTAAACACATATTGAGGTGTTTTTTGGCAGTAACACATAACAGGAACTGAGAATCCATGCCTAAAGTACAATGTGTGTGAAAAATAACACAAAAAAATGACTACCCAAAAGTTTGACAAAGACTGGTGGTTGAATTAGTGCATGGAAAGTGTTAAAATACCAGCATTTAAAATACCCTACGGTGTCTACATTTCAAAAATATATGGTTTGATGGGGTAAATTCCATTGGCCAGCTTCAGAAATGTCCCAAATAGGACATGGGTGCATGATGACCGATGTGAAAATTCTAAGTTGAAAAACTGGAATGCGCTTCCTAAAATTAAGGCCTTTTAGCCCCCAGAGAACCCGACAAACCTATACATGGGTGGTATCACTGTACTCAGGAGATGTTGTTGAACACATATTGAGGTGTTTTTTGGCAGTAACACATAACAGTAACTGAGAATCAATGCCTAAAGTACAATGTGTGTGAAAAATAACACAAAAAAATGACTACCCAAAAGTTTGACAAAGACTGGTGGTTAAATAAGTTCATGGAAAGTGTGAAAATACCAACATTTCAAATACCCTAGGGGGTCTACTTCTCAAAAATATATGGTTTGATGGGGGTAAATTTCATTGGCCGGCTTCAGAAATGTCCCAAATAGGACATTGGTGCATGATGACCGATGTGAAATTTCCAAGTTGAAAAACTGGAATGCGCTTCCTAAAAATAAGGCCTTCTAGCCCCCAGACAACCCAACACACCTATACATGGGTGGTATCACTGTACTCAGGAGATGTTGTTAAACACATATTGAGGTGTTTTTTGGCAGTAACACATAACAGGAACTGAGAATCCATGCCTAAAGTACAATGTGTGTGAAAAATAACACAAAAAAATGACTACCCAAAAGTTTGACAAAGACTGGTGGTTAAATAAGTTCACCTAAAGTGTGAAAATACCAGCATTTCAAATACCCTAGGGGGTCTACTTCTCAAAAATATATGGTTTGATGGGGGTAAATTTCATTGGCCGGCTTCAGAAATGTCCCAAATAGGACATTGGTGCATGATAACCGATGTGAAAATTCCAAGTTTAAAAACTGGAATGCGCTTCGTAAAAAAAATGCCTTTTAGCCCCCAGAGAACCCGACACACCTATACATGGGTGGTATCAATGTACTCAGGAGATGTTGTTGAACACATATTGAGGTGTTTTATGGCAGTAACACATAACAGGAACTGAGACTCCATACCTAAAGTACAATGTGTGTGAAAAATAACACAAAAAAATGACTACCCAAAAGTTTGACAAAGACTGGTGGTTGAATCAGTGCATGGAAAGTGTTAAAATACCAGCATTTGAAATACCCTAGGGTGTCTACTTTTCAAAAATATATGGTTTGATGGGGTAAATTCCATTGGCCAGCTTCAGAAATGTCCCAAATAGGACATGGGTGCATGATGACCGATGTGAAAATTCCAAGTTGAAAATCTGGAATGCGCTTCCTAAAATTAAGGCCTTTTAGCCCCCAGAGAACCCGACACACCTATACATGGGTGGTATCACTGTACTCAGGAGATGTTGTTGAACACATATTGAGGTGTTTTTTGGCAGTAACACATAACAGGAACTGAGAATCCATGCTTAAAGTACAATGTGTGTGAAAAATAACACAAAAAAATTACTACCCAAAAGTTTGACAAAGACTGGTGGTTGAATTAGTGCATGGAAAGTGTTAAAATACCAGCATTTGAAATACCCTAGGGTGTCTACTTTTCAAAAATATATGGTGTGATGGGGGTAAATTCCATTGGCCAGCTTCAGAAATGTCCCAAATAGGACATGGGTGCATGATGACCGATGTGAAAATTCTAAGTTGAAAAACTGGAATGCGCTTCCTAAAATTAAGGCCTTTTAGCCCCCAGAGAACCCGACAAACCTATACATGGGTGGTATCACTGTACTCAGGAGATGTTGTTGAACACATATTGAGGTGTTTTTTGGCAGTAACACATAACAGTAACTGAGAATCAATGCCTAAAGTACAATGTGTGTGAAAAATAACACAAAAAAATGACTACCCAAAAGTTTGACAAAGACTGGTGGTTAAATAAGTTCATGGAAAGTGTGAAAATACCAACATTTCAAATACCCTAGGGGGTCTACTTCTCAAAAATATATGGTTTGATGGGGGTAAATTTCATTGGCCGGCTTCAGAAATGTCCCAAATAGGACATTGGTGCATGAGGACAGATGTGAAATTTCCAAGTTGAAAAACTGGAATGCGCTTCCTAAAAATAAGGCCTTCTAGCCCCCAGACAACCCAACACACCTATACATGGGTGGTATCACTGTACTCAGGAGATGTTGTTAAACACATATTGAGGTGTTTTTTGGCAGTAACACATAACAGGAACTGAGAATCCATGCCTAAAGTACAATGTGTGTGAAAAATAACACAAAAAAATGACTACCCAAAAGTTTGACAAAGACTGGTGGTTGAATTAGTGCATGGAAAGTGTTAAAATACCAGCATTTGAAATACCCTAGGGTGTCTACATTTCAAAAATATATGGTTTGATGGGGTAAATTCCATTGGCCAGCTTCAGAAATGTCCCAAATAGGACATGGGTGCATGATGACCGATGTGAAAATTCCAAGTTGAAAATCTGGAATGCGCTTCCTAAAATTAAGGCCTTTTAGCCCCCAGAGAACCCGACACACCTATACATGGGTGGTATCACTGTACTCAGGAGATGTTGTTGAACACATATTGAGGTGTTTTTTGGCAGTAACACATAACAGGAACTGAGAATCCATGCTTAAAGTACAATGTGTGTGAAAAATAACACAAAAAAATTACTACCCAAAAGTTTGACAAAGACTGGTGGTTGAATTAGTGCATGGAAAGTGTTAAAATACCAGCATTTGAAATACCCTAGGGTGTCTACTTTTCAAAAATATATGGTGTGATGGGGGTAAATTCCATTGGCCAGCTTCAGAAATGTCCCAAATAGGACATGGGTGCATGATGACCGATGTGAAAATTCTAAGTTGAAAAACTGGAATGCGCTTCCTAAAATTAAGGCCTTTTAGCCCCCAGAGAACCCGACAAACCTATACATGGGTGGTATCACTGTACTCAGGAGATGTTGTTGAACACATATTGAGGTGTTTTTTGGCAGTAACACATAACAGTAACTGAGAATCAATGCCTAAAGTACAATGTGTGTGAAAAATAACACAAAAAAATGACTACCCAAAAGTTTGACAAAGACTGGTGGTTAAATAAGTTCATGGAAAGTGTGAAAATACCAACATTTCAAATACCCTAGGGGGTCTACTTCTCAAAAATATATGGTTTGATGGGGGTAAATTTCATTGGCCGGCTTCAGAAATGTCCCAAATAGGACATTGGTGCATGATGACCGATGTGAAATTTCCAAGTTGAAAAACTGGAATGCGCTTCCTAAAAATAAGGCCTTCTAGCCCCCAGACAACCCAACACACCTATACATGGGTGGTATCACTGTACTCAGGAGATGTTGTTAAACACATATTGAGGTGTTTTTTGGCAGTAACACATAACAGGAACTGAGAATCCATGCCTAAAGTACAATGTGTGTGAAAAATAACACAAAAAAATGACTACCCAAAAGTTTGACAAAGACTGGTGGTTAAATAAGTTCACCTAAAGTGTGAAAATACCAGCATTTCAAATACCCTAGGGGGTCTACTTCTCAAAAATATATGGTTTGATGGGGGTAAATTTAATTGGCCGGCTTCAGAAATGTCCCAAATAGGACATTGGTGCATGATAACCGATGTGAAAATTCCAAGTTTAAAAACTGGAATGCGCTTCGTAAAAAAAATGCCTTTTAGCCCCCAGAGAACCCGACACACCTATACATGGGTGGTATCAATGTACTCAGGAGATGTTGTTGAACACATATTGAGGTGTTTTATGGCAGTAACACATAACAGGAACTGAGACTCCATACCTAAAGTACAATGTGTGTGAAAAATAACACAAAAAAATGACTACCCAAAAGTTTGACAAAGACTGGTGGTTGAATCAGTGCATGGAAAGTGTTAAAATACCAGCATTTGAAATACCCTAGGGTGTCTACTTTTCAAAAATATATGGTTTGATGGGGTAAATTCCATTGGCCAGCTTCAGAAATGTCCCAAATAGGACATGGGTGCATGATGACCGATGTGAAAATTCCAAGTTGAAAATCTGGAATGCGCTTCCTAAAATTAAGGCCTTTTAGCCCCCAGAGAACCCGACACACCTATACATGGGTGGTATCACTGTACTCAGGAGATGTTGTTGAACACATATTGAGGTGTTTTTTGGCAGTAACACATAACAGGAACTGAGAATCCATGCTTAAAGTACAATGTGTGTGAAAAATAACACAAAAAAATTACTACCCAAAAGTTTGACAAAGACTGGTGGTTGAATTAGTGCATGGAAAGTGTTAAAATACCAGCATTTGAAATACCCTAGGGTGTCTACTTTTCAAAAATATATGGTGTGATGGGGGTAAATTCCATTGGCCAGCTTCAGAAATGTCCCAAATAGGACATGGGTGCATGATGACCGATGTGAAAATTCTAAGTTGAAAAACTGGAATGCGCTTCCTAAAATTAAGGCCTTTTAGCCCCCAGAGAACCCGACAAACCTATACATGGGTGGTATCACTGTACTCAGGAGATGTTGTTGAACACATATTGAGGTGTTTTTTGGCAGTAACACATAACAGTAACTGAGAATCAATGCCTAAAGTACAATGTGTGTGAAAAATAACACAAAAAAATGACTACCCAAAAGTTTGACAAAGACTGGTGGTTAAATAAGTTCATGGAAAGTGTGAAAATACCAACATTTCAAATACCCTAGGGGGTCTACTTCTCAAAAATATATGGTTTGATGGGGGTAAATTTCATTGGCCGGCTTCAGAAATGTCCCAAATAGGACATTGGTGCATGATGACCGATGTGAAATTTCCAAGTTGAAAAACTGGAATGCGCTTCCTAAAAATAAGGCCTTCTAGCCCCCAGACAACCCAACACACCTATACATGGGTGGTATCACTGTACTCAGGAGATGTTGTTAAACACATATTGAGGTGTTTTTTGGCAGTAACACATAACAGGAACTGAGAATCCATGCCTAAAGTACAATGTGTGTGAAAAATAACACAAAAAAATGACTACCCAAAAGTTTGACAAAGACTGGTGGTTGAATTAGTGCATGGAAAGTGTTAAAATACCAGCATTTAAAATACCCTACGGTGTCTACATTTCAAAAATATATGGTTTGATGGGGTAAATTCCATTGGCCAGCTTCAGAAATGTCCCAAATAGGACATGGGTGCATGATGACCGATGTGAAAATTCTAAGTTGAAAAACTGGAATGCGCTTCCTAAAATTAAGGCCTTTTAGCCCCCAGAGAACCCGACAAACCTATACATGGGTGGTATCACTGTACTCAGGAGATGTTGTTGAACACATATTGAGGTGTTTTTTGGCAGTAACACATAACAGTAACTGAGAATCAATGCCTAAAGTACAATGTGTGTGAAAAATAACACAAAAAAATGACTACCCAAAAGTTTGACAAAGACTGGTGGTTAAATAAGTTCATGGAAAGTGTGAAAATACCAACATTTCAAATACCCTAGGGGGTCTACTTCTCAAAAATATATGGTTTGATGGGGGTAAATTTCATTGGCCGGCTTCAGAAATGTCCCAAATAGGACATTGGTGCATGATGACCGATGTGAAATTTCCAAGTTGAAAAACTGGAATGCGCTTCCTAAAAATAAGGCCTTCTAGCCCCCAGACAACCCAACACACCTATACATGGGTGGTATCACTGTACTCAGGAGATGTTGTTAAACACATATTGAGGTGTTTTTTGGCAGTAACACATAACAGGAACTGAGAATCCATGCCTAAAGTACAATGTGTGTGAAAAATAACACAAAAAAATGACTACCCAAAAGTTTGACAAAGACTGGTGGTTAAATAAGTTCACCTAAAGTGTGAAAATACCAGCATTTCAAATACCCTAGGGGGTCTACTTCTCAAAAATATATGGTTTGATGGGGGTAAATTTAATTGGCCGGCTTCAGAAATGTCCCAAATAGGACATTGGTGCATGATAACCGATGTGAAAATTCCAAGTTTAAAAACTGGAATGCGCTTCGTAAAAAAAATGCCTTTTAGCCCCCAGAGAACCCGACACACCTATACATGGGTGGTATCAATGTACTCAGGAGATGTTGTTGAACACATATTGAGGTGTTTTATGGCAGTAACACATAACAGGAACTGAGACTCCATACCTAAAGTACAATGTGTGTGAAAAATAACACAAAAAAATGACTACCCAAAAGTTTGACAAAGACTGGTGGTTGAATCAGTGCATGGAAAGTGTTAAAATACCAGCATTTGAAATACCCTAGGGTGTCTACTTTTCAAAAATATATGGTTTGATGGGGTAAATTCCATTGGCCAGCTTCAGAAATGTCCCAAATAGGACATGGGTGCATGATGACCGATGTGAAAATTCCAAGTTGAAAAACTGGAATGCGCTCTCTAAAAATAAGGGCTTTTAGCCCCCCGAGAACCCGACACACCTATACATGGGTGGTATCACAGTACCCAGGAGATGCTGCTGAAGACATATTAGGGTGTTATTTGGCAGAAACCCTTAATATTATCAGTAAATGTATTCTTAAATTGCTATTTTGTCAAAAAATCGAATTATTTTTTTTCCCCCCAAACTTTGGCATAGATTGGTGGTAAAATGGTTGCATGAAAAAAGTCAAAATACCCCAAGTTTAATACCTTAGGTTGTCTTCTTTTAAAAAATATATACATTTGAAGGGTTATTCAGGGATTCCTGACAGATATTGGTGTTACAATGTAACTATCGCCAATTTTGAAAAAACATGGTTTTGAAATAGCAAAGTGCTACTTGTACTTATTGCCCTATAACTTGCAAAAAAAGCAAAGAACATGTAAACATTGGGTATTTATAAACTCAGGACAAAATTTAGAAACTGTTTAGCATTGGTATTTTATGGTGGTTGTAGATGTGTAAGAGATTTTGGGGCTCAAAGTTAGAAAAAGTGAATTTTTTTTTCATTTTTTCCTCATATTTTATTATTTTTTTTATAGTAAATTATAAGATATGATGAAAATAATCATATCTTTAGAAAGTCCATTTAATGGCGAGAAAAACAGTATATAATATGTGTGGGTACAGTAAATGAGTAAGAGGAAAATTACAGTTAAACACAAACATCGCAGAAATGCAAAAATAGCCTTGGTCCCAGATGGTCAACAAATTGAAAAGTGGTCTGGTCACTAAGGGGTTAAATACATATTTTTTTTATAGATCTGATGTATTTTTTGGTGAAAAATAAATCTATACCCACTGTATAATTATATATGTCTATATATGTATACATATGCATTTATGTGATTATATGTGTATATATGTCTGTAAATACACACACATATATATATAAATATATATATGTATATATATATATATATATATATATATATATATATATATATATATATACACATACATACAATCACACATATACTGTAGATAAATATATTTAATAATTTTTTTTAAACATGTATATGTATGTATCTCTATGTTAAATCCCTTTGCATGTGATTAACATATGAGCTCTTTCATTGGGTGTTATCATCTGCTCCGTCATGGTGGTATATAGTATCGGAATTGGCGTGGAGATATTACTGTCCTCTGGTGTAAATTCCCATGCCACAAAGATAAATTTGGGCAGTTTAGTTGAGTTGTTCATGGAAAATGAACAAGGGATCATAATCCCTGATCTAGAATGAACAACCATCTCTGTCTGCAGCAGGGTCAAGTTTGTAATCACCAGCGCTAGAAGAAAGAACAAAAAGGGCATTTACTATAAGAACAGGCAAACTCTGAGAGGCCTATTTATCATATGTCTGTCGGACCTGATCCAACAGTGCGGATCAGGTCCGACAGACATCGCTGAATGCGGAGAGCAATACGCTCTCTGTATTCAGCATTGCACCAGCAGCTCTTGTGAGGTGCTGGTGCAACGCTGCCCCCTACAGATTCGTGGCCGCCAGCAGGGGGGTGTCAATCAACCCGATCGTACTCGTTCGGGTTGAATTCTGCTGATTCCTGCCCGCCTCATCAGAGCAGGCGGACAGGGTTATGGAGCAGGCGGTCTTTAGACCGCTGCCTCATAACTGGTGTTTCTGGCGAGCCTGCAGGCTCGCCGGGAAAACGTGCCCTCAAGCTCCGTACGGAGCTTGATAGATAGGCCCCTGAGTGTTTGTGTTTTATGTTTGCACAAGCTCTAACTCAACGCTTGTAGAAAACCGAACTTCAAATACTGTGACCACGATAACATATTTCCACCTTAGACTTAAATGGAATGCAAAAAGTGGGCAAAAAAACTAACATCCTGAGGGGGGCGGAGCCGGAACGCCATCTAAGATGGCCGCACCGCATTGAGCTCCTGCTAGTGGCATGGTGTAAGGCATAATTCCTGCAGTCTTAGAGGCTCTGAGAGATCTACAAGAGGCATATTCCAAAACATCTAAACTTGCCCAGCTGATCGATGTAAGTCTTATACCTCAGCGTGAACACATTACGCCGCGGCATTTGCGGCCCTCTCCACCACGCCGGTGAAAGAAAACAGAGGCCTGAACCGGAACGCTGCAAAAAAGGACCAGGCATATAAACAACAGCCGGGTAAGACACGCAACACGACTCGGCCAAACCGGCAGTTGAGCTAACATAGTTTTGACTGGGGACAAAATCCGTGACAAGATTACAAAAGGTCATGATGTTTTACAATCAGTTACGAGACATTAACATAGTGCGCATCAGAGCTACAAGCCACAGTTGAACTTTACTACAGGTCATATCTATTTATGATTCATGGCGCAGTAAGGAAACTGAGGGGCAGCAGCAGAGGATTTTATGTACTGCACAAACAGTTATACTCCCCCCTTAACTGAAAAAAAAACCTGCGACCTGAACTAATTGCTTAAATGTGAAACATGATCACCAATATATTAAGGTCAGGAGACTTTCTGGAGGTATAAATGCAGTAACGTCTCCTAAAGCATTGTTGTAAATTTCTGTTATCAGCTCCACAATAAACATTTGGTGCACTTAAACTACATTATTGTATCCACATCCATATAAATTAGGATATGGCTGCAGTTATATGAGAAATGACACGCTGCGGTTCTGATACAAATTAGTGGCCACGATCAAGTATATGACGCAGATCTAAATACTTACAAGCAGCTCTGGATCTACATCACTAATAGTTAAACCCACTAGACGTGACCACTTAATATTTTACATGAGATGGCCTCTAGGAGACTAACAAAACTGGAAAAAACCAACAAGGCTACAGCCAACAACGTTAGCACCTTTTTTAAGGCCACAGAGAAGCCTAAAATGGCTGAGTCATCTGCAGATCAAACCACAGAACCAGAATCAGATATAGTGCTGGCTGACAGTGACGCTGAAACGCAAATTACAGAAAAAGATAAGGAAGGTCCTATCACGTACAAGGCAATGGAAATGCTTATCAATCAGGTGAAGTCCTGCATAAAAGAAGAATGTGCAGAGCTAAAAAGAGATATCACTGATCTGGGACTTAGAGTAGATACTCTAGAAGAAGATAGAGAAGAGATAACAGCAGGAATGTTGAATATGTCAAATAAAATGAGATCACAACAGAAACAGATCACAGATTTGGAAACGAAGCTTGATGAGCTTGAAAATAGAACGCGACGTAACAATGTACGAATCAAAGGCATTCCAGAAACGGTATTAGGCCCACATTTAAGGAATTACTTAGATGGACTGTTTCATTCTCTTTTGGAAGAGGAATACCCAGATACAACAACTATACAACTGGAAAGAGCACATCGATCGTTAAAACCGAGACCTCCAGAAACCAGCCCGCCCAGAGATGTGGTTATATGCTTCTCAAAGTTCCTAGAAAAGGAGTTGATTCTACAGCAGGCACGCAAGCAGCAAAATTTTAAATATCAAGGTGTACCCATTAAATTTTTTGCTGATCTCTCTATCCTGACACTGCAAAGGAGGAGAGAATTCTCTACCCTCACACAGCACCTGAGGTCTCTTAACATACCTTATAGATGGGGCTTCCCTGTGCAGGTTCAGGTGATGAAGAACGGGAAAAGATATGAATGCACACAGGTGTCTGATATTAACTCCTTCTGCACTAAATTAGATATAGCTCTTCCTACGAATAAGGCCACTTTACCTAACCACGAGGACTTACCAGAAAAAAGTCGCTCCCCTACCGCCAAGCATAGATCATGGAGTGACATTACTAAATCACCTCCTCCTAAGAAGTTACCCATCTCTAGACCCCTACTAACCAAGCCTTGATTCATTACCCAGCAAAGTATGAGATGGGACAGTTCCGCTATCCTTTAAGTCTGCCTCCACTCTTCAAGCTGTGCTAAGGAGTAGATCTAAAGATAAACAACCTATCGACTGACCTGAGGAGTGTGGGTAACTATTGTATGTGATCAAGACATAATATCCATCAGCTTTAATCTAAGTTGATGTCCCATTTTTGCACTGTTTACAGTCTGACTTTTGATTATGCCTTGGAGAGAGGACTAGAACCTGCTAGTATGTATGAGGCATGTATAGGTCCAGTATGGTTCTCTCATCATTTCAATGTTTATGTTTATTATTATGCACCAGTTTTTAGGTTCATGGTTTTCTCTAGTTTATTGAGTTGTTTCAATTTTGCAAAGTATGTAGTTAAGAGCTGTACAGACTGAACTCATCAAATGTTGCCAATATATTGGTTAGATCCTCATTTACTATTGCAAGCTGCAAACTAACCACCGACACGAAGCTAAAGAGACTATTAATACACTAACCTGCTGGGCATGAGCAGGTGTTAATGCAGCTGACTGTGCTGATATAAATTAAGAAAGAAATTATATATTAACTTTAATGCTATGAATGCTTTTTCTTTTCTTTTGGCTTTATAAATTAATGGTTATTCATAAGTGTTCCGTATAGTTAAAATCTAAAGTTCCGTGGTATTGTTATACAAGGGCTAGAGATGACACAATCGTTAGCTACATGGATTTATTCTTTATTTCTGCATAAACTCTCTGAGGACATAAAAGCCACTGTTCACTGAAATGTATGGTTAAGTTGTGCTATCTATGTCTGTTCATCTTTTGTTACCTTCTCAATGTATTTGTTTATTTAGCTGTTTTACAGGAATGCATTTATTTGGCTATATCTCATATTTTAAATTAGGAATGTATTGTAAGAACTTGATTTTCCCAGAGCCTCCATGAGTAACTGAAAGCCTTATCTGACCACTACAAGACCCCCTTCTAAGAACCCTTACTTCCCCTTCATTACTCTTATTACTCTTTGTGCATTACTTTCTGCATACTTCTTAACTTACTAAGGATTTCTAACACCTTTACTTACTCCTCCTACTTTCACCCTCTTTCTTGCCCTCACCTCCTGACTAGACTAACCTCCGACTAATATTAAAACAGCGCACACTCACTTAGCTTGATAAGAAAACATGACACAACAATCCACACCCAATAAACTTATTATGGCTACACAAAATGTTAAAGGGTTTCTCTCAGCCCAAAAACGATCCATTGCACTTTATGACTTCCATAAAAAACACATAGATATAGTATTCATTCAAGAAACCCACTTCAAAAAAAGACATGAACCATCTCTTCCTACAAGATATTACGATAAACAATATACCAGCTCCAACATTACTAAGAAAAATGGAGTCAGTATACTAATTAGGAAAGGCCTTCCATTCGAGCTTTTGAAATGTATGAGAGATGACGAAGGTAGATTCCTATTGGTAGTAGGCACCTGCTATGGCAGACCGCTAACATTACTTAATATTTATGCCCCAAACCGCCCCAAACCCACATTTTTCAGGAAAGCAATGAACCGATTACTTGACTCTGCAAAGGGTCCTATATATATTGCAGGAGACTTTAACTTCCCAGTAGACCCCTCGTTAGATGTATCAACAGGGAAAACTTACATGCCTCTCAAAGTGATTAAGGCTAATTGGCTTGCATTACAATTGATTCCAACTTTCGACGTCTGGCGCATGACCCACACCACTACTAGAGATTTCACCTTCTTTTCTCACCCACAGAAAACCTATACGAGACTTGATTACATTCTCTGTGACCAGTCCTCCCTACAATTGTTAATAGACGCCAAAATCTCCCAAACCCCCTGGTCGGATCATTCTATGGTAATAAGTTCCTTTGCATGGCCACAGAAACCGGGGATAAGAGACACATGGAAACTAAACAATACAATTTTTACAGATCCCGTAATCTTTAAAAGCATCACAGATAAAACATCCCTCTTTTTCGATTTAAATGACCCAGTAGATACTTCAAACATCAATAATTGGGAAGCATATAAGTGCTATATAAGGGGAGAAATAATCAAACAGACATCAAATCATCGTAGGCAGATGGAACAGATTTATAAAACACTTCTCGACACCCTAAACACAGCAGAAAGGGAACATAAGAAAACCCCGAGATCTAATGATCTATTAGATAAGGTTAACAAAGCCAGAGATGAACTTAACCAATATCTCAATAAAAATGCACACAGGCGCGCCCTAGCACTAAACGCAAAATATTTTGCTGAAAACAACAAAGCAGGCAAACTACTGGCCAGGTCATTAAAAAAGAGAGTATTTAAATCTTTCATTAGAACAATAAGAGATGAAAACAATATAGAACAAAACAAGAGTGAAAGCATAGCAGACGCCTTCTCGGCATACTACAGTAAACGATATAATCTGGATAACCCCAACCCCCAAAATAAGAAGGAACAAATAGAAAATTTTCTATCTAAACTAGAATTACCCTGTCTATCAGAAGCTGCACAAAAGGACTTAGAATCCCCCATTACACTAAAAGAAGTGCAAGATACAATCAAACAATTAGCTCCTGAGAAAGCACCAGGACCAGACGGGTTCACCCCAAAATTTTATAAATTAATGTCACCAGAAATCGGACTACATCTCCAAAGGCTATTTAATGACATTGAAGGGGGGAACACTTTCTCTAGTCGTATGCTGGAGGCCAACATTACGGTAATTCCCAAGCCAGGTAAAGACCCGAACCAGATGACAAATTATAGACCAATATCACTACTAAATGTAGATGTCAAGCTTTATGCTAGGATCTTAGCCAATAGACTAAAACGTTATCTTCCATATTTAATACAAGCTGACCAAGTGGGTTTTATCCCCATGCGAGAAGCCAAAGATAATACCACAAGACTACTACATATCTTACATCACGCTACATCAGAACAAACTCCCTTGATTCTGCTGTCAACTGATGCCGAGAAGGCGTTTGATAGGGTGGATTGGCAATTTTTGTGGTCCACCCTATACAAATTTGGCCTACCACAACTATTTATAGATAAAATTTTAGCATTGTACTCTGCCCCCAGTGCGAAAGTCATAGTCAATAACACACTTTCATGCAGCTTTCTTATACAAAATGGGACACGTCAAGGCTGTCCCCTTTCTCCCTTGTTGTTCGCCCTGTCGGTGGAGACTCTAGCTGCACAGGTTCGGGAAATACCAGAGATTAGGGGAATAAAGATTGGGCAATCTGAAACCAAGTGTTTGTTATTTGCCGACGATATACTGTTCACGTTGACTGATCCTGCACTGTCTGTCCCTGCCCTTGTTGAGATCATGTCGATATATAAAAAACTCT
The DNA here is from genome assembly GCF_027579735.1 of Bombina bombina. Classification (NCBI taxonomy): domain Eukaryota; kingdom Metazoa; phylum Chordata; class Amphibia; order Anura; family Bombinatoridae; genus Bombina; species Bombina bombina. The sequence continues at coordinate 454,482,472 of NC_069499.1, forward strand.
CAAATTTTTCAATAAACATGGGAAAATCTATGATCCTGCCAGTCCAGACTAACACAGATGACACTCTATACATAACGACCCAAAAAGCATTCCCTTTGGCGAGTTGCATTACATATCTAGGGCTCTTCATCAAACCCACTATACATGAAACATTAGATTTGAACTATAAGTTGCTGAAGCAAAAAATAGAACTGGAGCTCAACACATGGCATAGGTCGGGGCATCTATCGTGGTTGGGAAGAGTAAACGCGGTAAAAATGTCAATCTTGCCTAAAATACTATATGTAATTCAGACATTAATACTCACACCCTCTAGATCATATCTTTCGAACCTACAGAAAATCATTGACCGCTTTGTCTGGTCCTACTCTAGACCGAGAGTCTCGAGTCACACTCTTTATCTCTCTAAACAGAGGGGAGGTCTGGGAACCCCGAATCTAGTAAATTACTATAGAGCAAATCATTTGGCACGTATCATTGCATGGAATCAACGAAATGATCCCAAACCCTGGGTATCACTATATTCTCAAACTTTAAGTAATACTAACCTTACTGATCTTTGTTGGATTCCAAGTAAATACAGACCCCCAGAAGTAAGACATAATCCCTTTATTATGGAGACCCTATCTACATGGGATAGACTAATTTCAACACATAAAAAGATCTCCACCCCCATCTCACCCCTCACACCTATAATAAATGACAATATGTTCCCTGGGCTAGGAATATCTAAGCCGATCATCAAGGAGAGCGGATCAACATATGTTCCAATATATACCCTGATATCAGAAGGACACATAAAAAACCTTTCAGATATACAAAAAGAGATAGGCCCACCACTTGACTCCTGGTTTCTATACTTTCAACTTAGACATTTCTTACAGACGCATCCAAACAAGTCAGACATAATCAGACCATTCACGACTTTTGAATCTTTATGTTTGTTACCAGTGACACCCAAACACCTTTTATCCCTCACTTACAAACTTCTGCAATCTAATGACTCCCTAGCACCCCCCTCATTCCGATTATCTTGGGAAAAAGAACTGGATTTACATCTAGATGACAAGGACTGGGAAAGAGGAATCACCTCAATAATGAAATCGTCAATCTCAGCCAATATAGTTGAAACCAATTATAAATTGATTTCGAGATGGTATCTCACACCAGTCCGCTTACATAGAATCTACCCTACCACTCCATCTAATTGCTGGAGAGCCTGTGGTGGTAGAGGTACAACCTCCCATATATGGTGGCATTGCCCTGTAATCAAACCCTTCTGGCAAGAAGTCGAGCAATATATAAATACGAAACTAAACTACAAAATTAATCTAACCCCACAAATGATACTCTTAAATATCCTGCCCAGATTGGGCTGCCATTATAAGACTTCTCTACTTCAGACAATGCTAAATAGTGCTAAGAGACTAATACCCAGACTCTGGAAAAAAACTAAAATACCAACATTACACCAATGGATCGCTGAAATAAATCATGTCCTATCTTTAGAAGAAATGTATCACAGCTATCATGCTAAGTCAGAACATTTTTATAATATTATGTTCCTTTGGAACCAGACACATTAACATGTGCGCAGCCAGCAGACTAATTATTGTCTAGGAATACCTTCACCCCATCCCCCTTTATCCCCTCTATCTTTCCCTCTTACTCAATCTTACTCACTCTGGTAAATCTACTTCACACTTCTCAGCAGGAGGTCTCATTGCAAATTGAATGTAGTTATACATTGTATAAAGAAGTCGAGGAACCTGTCTCTGCATTTGTATTTTATTTCTCTTTTCTTTTTCTTTCCTTTTTCTTATTGTTGTATGAATTTCTGGCCAAAAATATGTATAAGACTGTCTATATTTCAGTTTGTATGTTCATTTCAATAAAAAATATTGAATTTAAAAAAAAAAAAACTAACATCCTTACTCACAAGCAAACCTAATCATGTTTACTCAGCTGTGAATGTTGTTCACATAGAAGAATACGTTCTAATTATTCTTAAATACATATTTTTATATAGATCTGATGGTTTTTTGGTGAAAAATAAATCTATACCTATAATTATATATGTCTATATATGTATACATATGCATTTATGTGATTATATGTGTATATATGTCTGTAAATACATAAACACATATAAATACATATGTACACACATATAAACACATTTATGACTATATCTGTACTTTTAAATGTATTTTTGATGTGTTTTGTGCAACTTTGTTTGACTTGCGTAACAGTTAACCAGAGCTCTGAAGTCACGCTAACCCACCACGTGTTAAATTCAATTTCGCTCAAGCGAACACTTTTAGTTTCACTTAATAATCCGCACGCTACTTCCAAAGCGTGCAAAGAGCCATGATAAATCCCTTATCCATTGCCACTCGTAATCTAGCCCATTGTTTGATTCTAGATAGATTAACACTAACATATACTCATTATACATCATTGTTTAACCCCCAATATTTTTGTGCAATAATTAAAAAAGAGAAATAAAAAAAAAACGTTTCTTTTAAAAGTGACAATTGATGTATAATCATATCCTATATGAATCACCTATTAAACAGACAAAAAATCAGCTCTGATTCATTCGATTGGAGTGACTAACAAGCCCTACTATCACGCAATTGGTTGCGCGAGGGTAGGGTTGTGGCATTGCACAAGTGTTCCTTCATGCAATGATAAATATGGGGAACATATCTGCCCCACAATTTGCGATCAAGTACAGAAAGGTTCACAACTTTCTTTTGCCTACCCCTGGAAAAAAAAGCCCAATGGAAACAAATAATAGCTCCAACTTACCTGATGCTAGCTGCACACAGAAGTCCACACAATGTAGAACATTTCTGAAGCATTCTTCTCCAAGACTATAACTAGACTCACAGTAAAATCAACTCTTTCTTTCCTATGACATGGAGAGTCCACTACGTCATTCCAATTACTAGTGGGATATTCAACTCCTGGCCAGCAGGAGGAGGCAAAGAGCTGTTCAGTGTAACTTCCCTTACCCATAATCCCTAGTCATTCTTTTTACCTCTGTCAATGGAGTTTGTGCGAAGTTGGTGTCTGAAGATAATAATCATTTTATGGGTAGTTTCCCTGCAAGCAAGGATTGGGGTCCAGCTGTGTCCATGTCAATCATTTTAGTAGAAGTAGTGGTGGCTCTTAGCATTTAGAAGGCGACAAAGAAGTCTTTACTTTACCTCTAACATTTTGCTACCCCTTTGTAGAAAGCCAGAGTTGGTTACTCTGTTTTTTCTTTTCACCACAGGTCCATGACAGGGAGCCCAGTGCCCGTCACACCAGTGTAGCTGCTTTTCTGCCCTGCAGCTGGATTCACAGGTAAGTAACTCTTCCTTTCTAGGTTTTGAAGGACAGCACTTCAGAAGTTAACCCTCTAGTGCAGTGGTTTCCAACCTTTTTTCTCTCCTGTACCCCTTGATTAGGCTTTTAATTTAGGAGTACCCCTCTCTTCCTTACCCCCACCCATCCCTCAAAAAAGTTGCAGATTTTTTATTTAAACTATTTATTATCAGGGTGTTGTCAGGTATAAATAAATGATCTATTATCCGGTATTAATAAACTATTTATTATCAGAGTATTGTCAGATATTAATAAACTATTTATTATCAGGGTAAACCCAGATAATAAATAGTTTATTAATACTTGACAATACTCTGATAATAGTTGATTAATAACTGACAATACCATGATAATAAATAGTTTAAGGTAAACTATACCTGAATGGCATACAACTGTACGTGAATCAACAGGATTAAAGCTCAGATCTCATTCTCAGGAGGAACCCTGCTGTGTGGCTGGCGCCTCTGGCAGCAGCCTGGTGGCCCCTAAAAACGGCCCGGGGGGGGGGGGAGTCAAAGTGTAATGATCTTAAAAATAAATATTTAAATTTGTGAGATCAAATCGATATTAACCACCTACCCACTATGGACGTTTTTAGTTGGAAGTGAAGCAATCTGAATCAAGCAAGCATTAGCAGCAGTACCTTACTTACCACCTCACCTGTGTGAGTCGCAATCTCCACGGCTCTACCACACGTGTCCAAGCAGCTATGCTGCTGTAGTGCTGCTTCTAACTGCGCACTCACAGTCAAAATTTTGTGCACGGGGGTGGGTGGAGCAGGAGCCTAAGCTGTCTGATGACACAGGGTGATCATTAATATGTGGACCGGAGTCATCCACACCCGGCCCACATATTTCAGGTGCAGGGGCTCCCATTTGCCTATATACTAGGCCAGGATTTCACTTGTCACTTTCTGGCTGAGTGCTCCTTCCTTCCACAGTTCAACAATGGTTATTAGTTGATGACCCATTGAGAGTGACTCCCCGACTTTCCCCCCGCATCTTCCGCCATTACCAACATTATTTTCAAGTACCCCGAACCGGTCTGCCGAGTACCCCCAGGGGTACGGGTACCAAAGGTTAGGAACCGCTGCTCTAGTGGATCACATTATGGGACATAGTTACCCTAGTATTTAGTGGTAAAGTGTTGGGGCAGATTTATTGGGGGTCATTGATCTTTTTATTATCAGGCACTTATGTATGAGGGCAGTGGAGACTTATGGGGTTAATTTCCCTAAATTCTTGGCGCAGTGTATGATATTTGCCTTACTAGGTATTAGACATACATGGGAGATGTATATTGGATTTATTCTAGCTTTCCCCTTTAAAGGGACACTTTATTCATGATTCAGATACAGCAGGCTTACTTAAAAAAGATGTACATCCATCAAGGATTACAGTGGCAACCTGCGGAAAGTATTGCTACGGTTGTGGGAGCAGAATCTTATTGGTGCAATGCCCTGTCTGATTTGATATCAGAGGAAACAACAATAGAGGAGATCCAAGATAGGATCAAAGCTCTGAAACTGGCCAATTCATTCATCAGTGATGCTAACATGCAGGTAATTAGTCTGGTAGCTAAGATGTCTAGCTTCACTATTCTAGCTTGCAGGGCACTATGGTTAAAATCTTGGTTGGCAGATGTTTCCTCAAAATCCAAGCTTTTTGGCTTTACCTTATAAGGGTAAAACTCTGTTTGAGCCTGATCTGGCGGAGATCATTTCAGAAATTACAGGTGGAAAGGGATCCTTCCTTCCTCAGGACAAGAAGAATAGACCTAGAGGTCATTAGACTTCTAATTTTCGTTCCTTTTGTAACTTTAAGGGACAAAAGTCCTCCTCTTTCTCTTCAAAACCAGATCAACCCAGATCTTCTTGGAAATCTAACCAGCCCTGGAACAAGGGAAAGCAAACCAAGGAGCTTTCTGCTGACTGTAAATCAGCATGAAGGTTCCACCCCCGATTCCAGGGTGGATCAGGTGGGGGGCAGGCTTTCTCTGTTTCGTCAAGCCTGGATACGCAATGTCCCAGACCCTTGGGCGGTGGACATAGTACCCCAGGGTTACAGAATGGGATTCAGGTCTTGCCCTCCAAGGGGCAGATTTCTCCTGTCAAGATTATCCTCAAACCAAATAAAGAAGGAGGCCTTCCTAAACTATGTAAAAGACATATACTCTCTGGGAGTTATTGTCCCTGTCTCTCTAACAGAACAGGGTCTAGGATTCTATTCAAATCTATTTGTGGTTCCCAAAAAGGAGGGAACATTTTGGCCCATTCTAGACCTCAAGTGTCTCAACAAATTCCTTGGGGTTCTGTCCTTCAAGATGGAAACTATTTGTTCCATTCTACCTTTGGTACAGGAAGGTCATTTTATGATGACCATATACGCATACCTTCATGTTCCCATTAACAGGGAACACCATCAGTATCTAAGATTTGCTTTTCTGAAAAAGCACTTCCAATTTGTTGCACTTCCATTTGGTCCGGCCACGGCTCCCAGAATATTCACAAAAGGTTCTGGGGGCGCTATTGGTTGTGATAAGATCCCCTTATTTAGAAAACATCTTGGTTCAGACATCATCTTTTCAACTAGCCCAATCTCATACAGAGACGCTGTTGTCTTTTCTACGTTGCCATGGGTGGATGGTGAATTTGGAAAAAAGTTCTCTTATTCCATCTACTAAGGTGTGTTTTCTAGGGACTATAATAGATTCCCTGTCCATGAAGATTTTCCTGACGGAGGTCAGAAAAACAAAAATTCTTGCTTCCTGTCTTTCTCTCCAGTCCGCCTTTCGTCTATCTGTGGCTCAATGCATGGAGGTGATTGGTCTGATGGTGGCTTCTATAGACATAATTCCTTTTGCTCGGTTCTATCTACGACCACTGCAACTTTGTATGCTCCATCAATGGAACAGAGATCATTCAGACTTATCTCAGAGGATAAATTTGGACCCTCTAACAAGAGACTCTCTCTCAGGTGGGTGTCACAAGAACATCTCTCCTGGGGCACTTGCTTTTTGAGACCTTCCTGGGAAAATGTGACTATGGATGTTGTTGATATAAAACTGTTATCGTGGAAAGTTTTGTTTCTTATTTCCATTTCTTCCACTCACAGAGTGTCTGAGCTTTCAGCTCTGCAGTGTGATTCCCCCTACCTTATTTTTCATGCTGATAATGCGGTCCTTCGTACTAAATTGGGGTTTCTCCCTAAGGTGGTATCGGATCAAAACATTAATCAGGAAATTGTTGTCCAAATCCTTCTTCTCAAAAGGAACGTCTTTTGCATAACTTGGATGTTGTGTGGGCTCTTAAATTTTACTTACAAGCTACTAAAGATTTTTGGCAATCTTCTGCCCTGTTTGTTGCTTTCTCTGGAAAGTGCAAAGGTCAAAAGGCCACTTCTACTTTTCTCTCTCTCCGGTTGAGAAGTTTGAATTGTTTGGCTTATAAGACTGGTGGACAGCAGCCTCCTGAGAAAATTATGGCTCATTCCACTAGGGCCGTCTCAACTTCTTAGGCTTTCAAAAATGAAGCTTCTGAGGAACAGATTTGCAAGGTGACAACATGGTCCTCTTTGCATAATTTTTCCAAATATTATACATTTTATACTTTTGCCTTGGCTGAGGCTTCTTTTGGGCGGAAGGTTCTTCAAGCTGTGGTGCCTTCTGTTTAGGTCCTCCTGCCTTTTTCTCCCTCCCTGTTCATTCCGTGTCCTCTAGCTTGGGTATTGGTTCCCACTAGTAATTGGAATGACGTTGTGGACTCTCCATGTCTGTCAGGGTACAGGTGAATGACATACATACATATATATATATATATATATATATATATATATAAAATAAGACAAAATAAACTGTTTATGAATGAAGCCATATTTTTATCAGATATTATTAAAATAGGGTTGCAATTCCGATGTCAGGAATTGACTCAAAACCCACGTGATTTGAATACACATCTCAAGACTCAAATGCAGACAGGAAGTTCAAAAAAAAAAAAAAAACTTCAAAAGAAAACATTTGCTCCCTAGCTGGAAATACAAACTTCAAAACATTTTTTTTTCACCTCACCACTTGATGAGATTAGATCTTTTTCAAACAAAGATACACATGGTGCCTAGATCAGGATACTGCTACCTGTGGTTAGAGGGACACTGAGTCTGTAATCAGCAGTGAAAAGCTGGTCAAAATCCCAAGGAAATGGTAATTAGCACAGGCTTATTAATTGCCCCTGAAAAAATCATTGAAAGTACAACTTGTATAATATTAAATATGAACACATATATATATATATTGAAAGCATAAAACGTCTTAGCCTCTTATATTAATGGAAGGAAGAAATAACCAAATGCTATTTTTAAATGGATTTTAAGCTAATAGTGAGCAGTATAAATTACTTTTATGTAATATGATATTAAAAAGAATACTGATGTTTCATTTTAAAATAATCAGTATGAATAATGTGACATAATACAGTACATGTGAACATGTAACTTATTAATGTAAATAAATTATGGCATTTTGAATACATATTTTAAAGAAATATTTTTACTGTCTAGAAATGGTTAAATGAATCTGTTTGTTTGTCATGTTGCCCCCGATGGCCAAAATCCGGTATTACAGCCAAAAGATTTGACTGTTAAAAAGATACATTTCCGAAATGAACCAATAAGAAGGGACAAGGTTTCCAAGAGTCTCCCATATTCTCACCTATGATTAAACAATATAAGCTGGAATGCAGGATGAGAAGGAGACTGATTTTGCTAAACTGACTGATAACTGGTTGCGTGGGAGACAGTCAAGACTCTAAGCAAATTTTGGCTATACTTTCCTTATCCATTGCAAAGACACTTATTTTATATGAGGTGGGACAAGTTTTGAAGCTGAATATCATTTTGGTAAAGTATAAAAAGGGTTACTAATTACAGGTAATATTTTAAAACAACATATATGCATAGTCACTGCAGTTAAATTTCAACTGATAGATTTGAAGACAATATTTATATTTTAGAATTATATTCATAGTCCTGAGTAGTTTTAAGTTTGCCTTTTTGTATGCGAAATATTTAAAACAAACATCCATTGTTACTGCAGTTAACAGATCTAAAGGAATAAATTGTATTTTAACCTTGTATCCATAGTCCTGTATAGTGTTAAGTTTGTCTTTTATATGCTAAGTTTTTTATCTTTGCAAATATAGAGTTATAACTCAGAATTGGTTTTAAATTGTAAGTAACTAAGAATGTATTTCAACTTAGATAAATTAGCAAAGGATACTTGTTTTTTGCATAAATAATAGATACTATTTTGAGGTTTTAAATTAGAATTGTGTTAGAATCAATTGTGACTATATAGTTAATTGTATCAGTCTGAATGTTAGTAGCTAATATCTTGGAATCCCATTGTGTTAATTGAATGAAATTCAATTGTGAATAAGGTTAGTTATAAGTTACAATTTGGGTTGCTTTGTAAAGAGTATAGCATATTTTAATAATTCAAACGTGTATAGTATTGATTCATATTCTGGTTCCTACAAATATATTTCAATGTGTTTATAGATATTAACTAATAAAAAGAATTCAGGAATTTATATTAATTTTAAGGTTTTTGGTATATGCATATTTTATTGGGGTTTAGTTTAAAGGATAATTATTAAATATATTGTGTTATAACCCAGCCATATACTGACATGTCATAGGAAAGAAAACAAAATTTATGCTTACCTGATAAATTTATTTATTTCCGGACATGGAGAGTCCACAACCCCGCCCTCTTCTTAATTATAATTCAGCATTTTTTTGAGAAAACCTCAGGCACCTTTTCACCCTTGTGTTTCTTCTTTTTCCATTTTCCTTTGGCTGAATGACTGGAGATTATGGGTAAGGGAAGTTACACTTAACAGCTTTGCTGGGGTTCTTTTTGCCTCATCCTGCTGGCCAGGAGTTTAATATCCCACTAGCAATTGGAATGAGGTTGTGGACTCTCCATGTTCGGAAAGAAAGAAATTTATCAGGTAAGCATAAATTTTGTTTTCCAAGCAGGAAAAAACAAGAATAAGGAGCTTTTGTGTGTTGTCCCAGTAAAAATATAGAATCACTGTGATGTCATAAATATGATGTCATAATACACCAGATAAGGTGCATAGAATGTTCAGTAAAAGAAACATTTTTCTTTGCTATTTAGCTGTTAATGGAACAGTTCGGTAAGATTTGTAGTCATACGTGAAAGAGTAAGCGTGAGCACAAAATTAATACTGCTGTATTCCTGTTCAGCCACTGTTAGGGACAACTCACTTAGCAATATTGCTACAAGGGTAACTAGAAAAATATTAATTACTCCAGGACACAAACATATAGAAAAAAAAGCCTGAAATTCATATTAAGTCCATTAGTTTTAATGGACTTGTTCTCTATATTCCCAGGTGATTTGGTTAGTACTTGGGTTAAATGGACATTCTGGGCTGTTTTGGCTCAAAATAATTTTTTTGGACCAGAACAGTACTTGGATGTGGATTCTATGACAGGCTCATTGTCTCTCTCTCATGCAACCTTGTAAAACAGGTGAATTTGTTTATTGTGGCTATTTGAGAAGTGTTTTTTTCTAGCCCTTTTTTGGGTAAATTGTTTTGTTTTACATGAAAAAAAAAAAGAAAATACATTTTGAAAAAAGCCTTTTTCCCAAGTAGCCTCTGCAAGCAAATTCACCTGCTCCACAAGTGTAGGTGGGAGAGAAACATTGAACCTTTTCATGCAAAAAACTTTTTTTTATCAAAAAGCTCAATTGGATGTGGTTTCTGTGGTGGTTGTGTGGTTCATTGTCTCCCTCCCCTCTAGCTTTGTGAAACTGGTGAATTTCATAGGTAAGGTTACTTGAGAAGTGACCTATTTTGCACGCAAATGATTTTGCAAGGGTTTTCACGATTGTTTGTGCTCTGTTTAAATTGCGCTGATATCACAAGTTGAGCACAATCACTAGAATCATTACCGCAATTTCAGAGCTGTGGTTAACTGTTTGGCGAAAACTAAAAAGTGTCACAAAACACATAAAAAAAAATTACAGAGTACAGTTACACTGATATTAATACTGTCTAATAAAAATTATTTAAAAAAATATTGCACAAAAAAGTTATAAGGGCTCAAAATATGAGATCTTGGCTGCCAAAGGGCTTTAGCATAACGATACATACATATATATGTCTAATGATGTATATGTATGTATATACAGTATATATATATGTGTTCATATGTATTCATGTTTTTATATGTGTATATATGTACTTACAGACATATATACACATAAGCACACACATATGTACACACACACACACACACACACATATATATATATATATATATATATATATATATATATATATAAGTGCATAAGAACCTTTTGCCGTTAAGTAGATGAAAACATGTAAAGCATATTTATGCAATATTCATATTTATTTAAGTATTTAACTATGTATTTACTATAACTATCTCACATTCCAATGTTCTGTACATAGACTATGTTTTAAGTATTTCTAACTAGATATTCCTATATGTATCTGTATATATCTATACCTATATACTGTATAATCATGTATAAATATAGGTATAGATATATATTGTACCAAAATACCATCAGATTTACTGTATGTAGAAATATGTATTTATGAATAAACAGAACATATTCTGTGACGTAAAGAGCATGAAGTATTCATTTTTTCATTGGATTAGCGCTAATGAGAATATGTAATGGTATCTGCGCAAGAGTGGGGTGTTTTTTTCCACTTTTTTTCTCTATTGACTTCTATAGGGGAATATGTGAACACGCATTTGGATTTTTGCTAGAGCAAAAAAAAAAAGTTTACTTTCAACTTGTAATACCAGCGCAACCCGACTAGTGCAAAAATCTTAATTCTAGCATAATTTTAGCTATAGCGAAAACACAAAATACCGCTCCACTAATTTGGCCCTTAATGTCGAAACTGCTTAATGTTGCTTAATGTGCAAAAATGTTCCTAAACAGCAATCAGTTGCCATGAAACTATGGTCAAGCAAAGTTTATCACTGCCCAAACCTATTCTAGAAGTTTCATGAGTTTTGGATTCCCACACTGCAAATAAATCAGGTTAAGCATATTATTTTGTTTGCTTAATGTTGCTTAAAGGGACAGTATACTATAAAATAGTTTTTCCCTTAATGTGTTTCCAATTACTTTTTTTAACAGCTGCAGAGTATAAAATGTATGAGATTAGCTTTTTAAGGCTTATTTGTGTATATGAATGAGCTGATTTTGTGTTTTGAAGCCACAACCTAATAAAATGGGTTGAGCTTGTGAGGCCCATTTTTCAAGCTCCGAACGGAGCTTGAGGGCCCGTGTTTCTGGCGAGTCTGAAGACTGCTGCTCCAAAACCCTGTCCACCTGCTCTGAGCAGGCTCTGAGCAGGCGGACAGAGATCACCACAATTCAACCCGATCGAGTACGATTGGGTTGATTGACACCTCCCTGCTGGCGGCTGACTGGCCGCGAGTCTGCAGGGGGCGGTGTTGCACCAGCAGCTCACAAGAGTGAATACGGAGAGCGTATTGCTCTCTGCATTCAGCGTGGCCTCTGGTGTATTCGGCCTCTGGTGTAATCAGATCTCATTACTTTATCACATTGTGTACACATACCTGCTTCTTTATCTTATATCTGTCAATAAACCAATCACCAATACTTGGAGAGAACAATGGAAAATTAGCATTGTATTACCATATCTCTTCTATTACCCACTGGGAGTGTAATTTCTTCTACTGGCTTGGCATTGAGGCCAAAAACTTTCAGGATGGGTGGGGATACCACAGGCTAAATAAACTATTTCAAATGCCAATATAAGGGTAATGAAAATACTTGTAAACAATTTAATACATTCCAGCAGGTAAAGTGGATCATTGGGAACAAATTAAAGGGGAGAATTTTTTTGAGTAAACTGTCCCTTTAAAGGGACATTAAACACCAAATAAATGCTAGATATAATGATGCATTCAAATCAAAGATTAATAACACGTAGATGTATTTTTATTAGCCATTTACATATAGACAAAATAAGTGAAAAGTTTTAGTGTCTATAAAACAATGGAGCTGCCATGTTGTAACTTAGGTTACCTTCTCTGCTGTTGCCAATTAGGGACAGTTATAAATAGGTCACTAGTGTGTGTAACCAATGGCAGTGTGGAATATAACAGTGTTCTGCACTTCCATTTCTAACAGGAACTGAAAAGCTCGCAATTTCAGAATGGAATTATATGAAGAGAGGATAAAATAAATAATGAAAGTATATTGCAGAGTTTATATATATATATATATATATATATATATATACATAATTTATTATTTTATATTATCATCTCAGTGTTTAATGTCCCTTTAACATACAAAAAATATCTTTAATTTCCCTCAATTGCCACCAAATATTCCATATTCCAATGTTACACATGTGCACAGAAAATGTTAGACCTTTAGGTGTAACACACTCAAAGTTATACACATTTTACTCTTGACCCTATATGGCTTTTACGGGTTATAAAGGCCGCAGCTCAAACTTTATTTATAAACATATCAAATACATAAGAATCATAAATATTCATAAATAATTACTACCTTTAAACAGGGAACCCAATGCACCAGCGGTGCTTGCCCACATCTTGCCTTGATTAACCCCACTAAGCCTCATCACTGAATGCACCTGGATGTACACCCCTTGAACTTCAAGTTAATAATCCCCAGCAAGCAACCACACTCAACAATCTACGACAACAACAGAATTTGGGAGGGAGCTACTTCTCTCCTGTTGGCTCCAGGAACAAAGAAAAACTTCCTGGTCCTAACCTATATATCCCTTTACTGAGGGCCCGCCCCTACCTCTCCACTCAGTTTCACTCACAGCCTGATGAGGGTAAAAAGCCCTTCCCATGTAGGCACATGGCCCAGGCTACCTTGACCCTATATTGCTATTGTTCATAATAAAAGACATCAACACCAAGTATGGGTTATAAAAGCGGCAGCTCAAACTTAATTTATAAACATATCAAAAACATAAGAACCATAAATATTAATAAATAATTACTACCCATAAACAGGGAACCTAATACACAAGCTTGCCAACCATATTGCCTCGATTAAATCCACTCAGCCCCATTACTGAACTCAACATACCCTGGAAACCCAGGAGGTATACCCCTTGAACCTCAAGTGTTAATAATCCTCAGTAAGCACTCCTGCTTTATAACCCCCACACGCAAAATTTAAATTAAACAACTGGAGTCCCAATTCATTCAAATGAACCCTATCAGATATAAAAAAGCACCTGCTAGACTCTCGTGGAGAATAGCAATGCCCCAGACTGCCTCACAAAACTGCTAACCATCCTCCTCACTGTGCGCAAGAAAGAATTGAAGTCCCCTGTGGCCCTCCAGGATAATCAAGGCTCAACCTCAGACCAGATCACAATCAAGCCCGTAAACAACTCCAACAATCTCCCAACATCTCTTTTAATACATTTAACCAAATTGTTTTGGGACATGAAACCTAAATCATTCCCACCCGCATGAATTAGTAACATACCTAGAGGGCGAAACAGACATGCATATTCGACAACCTTAACAATAACTTGGTGTCACGGATACTGGGCTGCAGGGGTTAAATTCCAACCCCCTACCTCTACCCCCCCCCTGTTGTTTCTCAGCGGTTTTGGGCTCCTCAGAGCAACCGTGATCTCCCAGAGCTTTGGTTTCCCTTGTTTGCATCAGTCCACCTGATCTTGAAAGAGCCGGGGTCCTGGAACTACCGGCCGGCCCCCGCACCAAGCACCCTGTGGAACACTTTACCACTGGCCGATTCGAAGGCCCCTTGCCCCAGAGCTCTGCTCTTTTGGGGATTGGTACCCCATGGGGAGGGCAAGAGGTGGGCCAATTGCCGGAGGTGAGATCCATTTGGAACCAGGGTTTCTTAACCCTATCCAACAGACCGCCCTTCAGCTGGCCGGCCCCATGGAACCGCCAGATGCATCAGTTCGGATCCCCGGGCCCCTTCATCCCAGGTCGCTCCAGCGGTCCTTTGTTCTAGAGCTCCGCTCTCTGGGGAATTACTACCTCTGGGGAAGGACCAGAGGTGGGGTGATTTACAGGGGAGAAATCTCTCAGGAACCGGGGGACACCCCATCATTACCCACTCTTACAATGGCCTTCTCTGTGTACATTGGATTGCTGGACACTGGGGAACAATTGACACAGTGGAGGTGCCAGCCTGTCTAGAGGGGCTGGAATTGCAGGAGATGTGAGGGTTAGATAAGGCTTGTTATCAAGATCAGTTTTTGTATAAATGTTGTGTGTTTTTACCAATAAAGGGTACTTCTTGTTTTTACCTAAATGCTAGTCTGTCTAGTTATTTGGGTGGGCTCTGCTAGAATCACTTCCTCCGTTACATAGCGGCAGGTTCCAGACATCGGGAGGATCCATTGGCGGAGCTACCCAGTCGGGGTAGCCGGAATCCATCACACTTGGTCCCACCTCAAACGTCTAAATCAGAACTAACGCAACACCGCTATCCTTGAATCAATGCCTAACTGGGAACTATTCTCTCTGATCAAAGCCACCTTCCTTGCCCAATATACGTACGAATGACCAATAAGTCAACAAGAAACAGGACCTATAAAACAAAAAACTAATGAACACTAAACAACTAATTCAGGACTAGCATATGACCTAAATCTCCTAGAAGCCCAACTCCTAATCTGCCTAATAACATTGTCCCCCAGTCCCAAATAACTAGCTTCTGTTGCTGCCCCAATTATAAAGAAATAAGAGAAAAATTTAGCAGAAACCAAAACCCGCTACAGTTAAAACTTCCTGAAATCCACTATAAGTTGAAATAGAGACAAGAAGGACCCATCCTGATGAACCAGGAACAGCCCACACCAATGCCGCGAACATCAACATACCTACCCACCGACAACACTGGCCCCCGATAGCACGCAAACTAATCAAGCACCCTTTCCCTGCCTGATCTGTCTTTGAACGCCTCACCCATACAAACACTTGGTCCTCATTACACCTCAATTTGTAATTTGGGCTTACCTTTTACTGCAAATCTACAAACAGAATCTATTGAATATCTCAATCTCATACTCAGTTGGGTAAATTCAATACCATAGAATCCAAAATTTTTAAAGAAGTTGACAATAACAGTTATTTAGAATACACAAGCAACCACTATAAAGGTTGGATCAATAATATACCCTTTAGTCAATTTAGAAGGATTAGGAGGAATTGTACAAAGTTAGATACCTTTCTTGAACAAAGTAATATACTCTATCAAAGATTTTTAGACAAGGGCTAACCTACACATTTACGTAATTGAAACAAGTTTGATATATTATACTTTAAAAAATAATAGCGTTTTTCACCGTGCATATAGGTGTTATATATTTGCATTAGTTTACCTTATATGCAGTTGTGTATATTCGCTATCGAAATGGACCGGGACTCTCAGTGTTTAGTCCTGCATTGATTATGGTTTTTTGAAACAGTTTCTATTTGTCGGCAGTTCTCTCTGGAAAAATAAAGGTCAAAGTTCCAACTTTAATTTTCACTGCCGTTGGATGTCCGTGTCCTGATATTTTTTCTTCTTATATCAACTCTGTGGTTTGTGATGGCTTAGTACGCGTATTATATACGCCGTATCAAATGTCCGCTTGACAGTGAAATCTCTATATTGTTGTGGGGAGATTTCTCCTTGTGGTTAATTGCCTCCCAGTGGTTCCGGTGCAAAGTTGAAAAAAAGTGGATTGTTTACTGAGTCACCGCTGTCTTATTTCACAGCGTTAGTATATAAGAAGGATAGTGATCAGATCATGGGTTAGGAATTATACTTATAGAACTGCACATGCTTATGATTAGTTCAAAGTACCCAGCCTACTGCACTATGTCCGACTTAGATGAAAGTGTCCAAAAGCAACAATGTTTCCAGTGAGCAAAATTCTACGCGTTTCAGCCGCTTGGGCCTTTATCAAGATGCTCACCTTAGGGATTCACCTGGTTTAAAAGTGTTCAGCTTTGTTCTGATTGGTGGTTATTTGATTGGTGCATATTGAATCGTTACATTGTATGAATTTTAGAGTACATTTAAAATAGTTTATCAAGTTTCGAATAATAGTTAATCTTATATAAAAAGTAGAAAAGAGACACCTATAATTCACATTATGATATTTATCTACAACTTTTATCCCTATATTAATTAGCGCTATTGTGGATATTTGACCCTTAGTCTCTAGAGTGAAAATGGTGATATTGTCTCTGAGATTCTATAGATAGTGTTAGGAAATTTAACATCACCTTCTATACATATACATCTCTTTAGGCTCTCTACATATACATCTTTTTAGGCTCACTATATATATATATATATTTAAATTTCCTAACACTATCTATAGAATCTCAGAGACAATATCACCATTTTCACTCTAGAGACTAAGGGTCAAATATCCACAATAGCGCTAATTAATATAGGGATAAAAGTTGTAGATAAATATCATAATGTGAATTATAGGTGTCTCTTTTCTACTTTTTATATAAGATTAACTATTATTCGAAACTTGATAAACTATTTTAAATGTACTCTAAAATTCATACAATGTAACGATTCAATATGCACCAATCAAATAACCACCAATCAGAACAAAGCTGAACACTTTTAAACCAGGTGAATCCCTAAGGTGAGCATCTTGATAAAGGCCCAAGCGGCTGAAACACGTAGAATTTTGCTCACTGGAAACATTGTTGCTTTTGGACACTTTCATCTAAGTCGGACATAGTGCAGTAGGCTGGGTACTTTGAACTAATCATAAGCATGTGCAGTTCTATAAGTATAATTCCTAACCCATGATCTGATCACTATCCTTCTTATATACTAACGCTGTGAAATAAGACAGCGGTGACTCAGTAAACAATCCACTTTTTTTCAACTTTGCACCGGAACCACTGGGAGGCAATTAACCACAAGGAGAAATCTCCCCACAACAATATAGAGATTTCACTGTCAAGCGGACATTTGATACGGCGTATATAATACGCGTACTAAGCCATCACAAACCACAGAGTTGATATAAGAAGAAAAAATATCAGGACACGGACATCCAACGGCAGTGAAAATTAAAGTTGGAACTTTGACCTTTATTTTTCCAGAGAGAACTGCCGACAAATAGAAACTGTTTCAAAAAACCATAATCAATGCAGGACTAAACACTGAGAGTCCCGGTCCATTGCGATAGCGAATATACACAACTGCATATAAGGTAAACTAATGCAAATATATAACACCTATATGCACGGTGAAAAACGCTATTATTTTTTAAAGTATAATATATCAAACTTGTTTCAATTGCTTTTAATTATTTTGATATATCTGTCAATTGTTTTATATCATTACGCTACATTTGTATAAAATTGTATTTACCTATTAATATAGAACTGATGCCGGCATCCATCTTTATTTTGTATTTTTAATTTCTATTAAAACTTTTTATATAAAACACATTGTCTATAATAACATTACTATATAAGATATTTACATATTTACATAATATATAACTCTTAATCAAGAAAGAATATTTATCTTTAAACCCTTTTTAAGCTTTAATTTAGCGCTAACCCTAACACACCATTTTTTGCATTAACTTTCTCTTTGATTAGTCAGGAGGTCTAATCATAAACACTGGGTTAAGTTTTAAGGGTAATTCGAGTGTAGTATCTATCAATATAAACCCAAACTTTCATTCTACACATTTACGTAATCAGGCTCTAGAGAGAGCCAAATATTTGGATAGATCAACCATACTTTTGAATAAAAGAAATAATCCTCCACTTGAACAAGAGACAATTTGCAAAGACATATTGTTCATTACACAATATAACATCAATCACCACAAAATTTGAGACACACTCAATAGACACTGGCATATTATACAAAGAGATCCCATTCTCAAAAACATTGTGAGTGGGAAACCAAAAATAGTATACAGAAGAGCACCTACACTTAGAAACAAATTGGCCCCCAGTAAACAAGTAAAACATGTAAACTTTCAAAAACAAAACACAAATCAAATTAAAAGTGGCATTTTTGGTCTCAAGAGTATCTACAAAGGTGGGAAAAGGAGTTGCAATTCATGCAAATTCATTGATGCAGGGAAATATTACACTATCAACACCAAAATATTCCAAAATATTTTATTGACCATTTTGGTATCCAACATCACACATACAGTACATTAATTATTACACTAGATTTATTCACATTAATAACATTCACCATGCTATATTAGACACCACTCACATTCACATCAACATTCATTTTTCTTCACCACGATACACGACCGATTTCATACTATTTAGCATTCACTGTTCACTTTGTCAAGATCTAGATCTTATGTATCAGCAATCTGAATCCCATTTCTTTTTTGCCCCAAACAATTTTGATAACCGAAACCACCAAAAAACTCTAAGACAAATGCCACATGGAACAAACTTACCTGGTAACTCGACTCACAGTTTTGAGGAAGAGCAGACACAACTTTATTTATGATGGAAAAAACTAGTGGCCTCCTATTATCAGGGGAATATAGCCTCCTCACCATCCAACAACTGAAACAAGAAGGCCATGGCCGATAGTCTCCTTTGCACCAAAGCCCTTAAAACTAACACCCACAGCCATTCCTGCATTTATGCTAACAAGGCTTGCTGCCCCCCCCCCCCCCCAGTAGGCCACCTTCCAAACCTCTGCAGCCCAAAGATTCTACCCATCCCTTCCATACCTGTACATAGGTCCAAGAAGTTCTATGAGCTAACGCTCCCCTCACCAACCTCACTATGTAGGGAAAGCTCCAGAGCTCCTCCAGGCACTATACTCTCACATCTTCTGCCCCTGGTGCCAGCATACGAAATGATCCCACTGTGAACGGGAAAGAGCATCAATCCAATTATCTTTACCCGTAAATAGCGCTTAAAGGGACACTAAACCCAATTTTTTTCTTTCATAATTCAGATAGAGCATGCAATTTTAAGCAACTTTCTAATTTATTCCTATTATCAATTTTATTCATTCTCTTCCTATCTTTATTTAAAAAGCAGGAATGTGATGCATAGTAGCGGGCCCATTTTTAGTTGAGAACCTGGGTAATGCTTGCTAATTGGTGAGTAAATGTAATCCTCCAATAAGCAAGTGCTATCCATGGTGCTGAACCTAAAATGGGCTGACTGCTAAGATTTACATTCCTGCTTTTAAAATAAAGACAGTGGAGAACGAAGAAAAATTGATAATAGGAGTAAATTGGAAAATTGCTTAAAATGTCATGCTCTATCTGAATTATGAAAGAAAAAATTTGGGTTCAGTGACCCTTTAATGAACCAAAAAATGCCTAAACAACAATCAATTGCACAAAACTTTGCACAAGCAAAGATTATCACTGCCCACGTCTATTCTAGAAGTTTCATTAGTTTTTTGGATTCCCACACTGCAAATAAATTGTGTTAAGCATAGTTTTTAAGCTGTTTAATGTTGCTAAACGTACAAAAATTACCTTTAATTTGACTCAATTGCCACCAAATGTTCCCCATTACAATATTACAACCTCACACGTGTGCACAAAAAATTTCAGCCCTTTAGGTGAAAAACACTCACGCCTAGATTTAGAGTTCTGCATTAGCCATCAAAACCAGCGTTAAGGGCTCCTAATGCTGGTTTTGGGCTATCGCTGGTATTTAGAGTCAGTCAGGAAAGGGTCTAACGCTCACTTTCCAGCCGCGACTTTTCCATACCGCAGATCCCCCTACGCCAATTGCGTATCCTATCTTTTCAATGGGATCTTTCTAACGCCGGTATTTAGAGTCTTGGCTGAAGTGAGCGTTAGAAATCTAACAACAAGACTCCAGCCACAGCAAAAAGCCAGGAGTTAAGAGCTTAATGGGCTAACGCCGGTTCATAAAGCTCTTAACTACTGTGCTCTAAAGTACACTAACACCCATAAACTACCTATGCACCTCTAAACCGAGGCCCCCCCACATCGCCGCCACTCTATTAAATTTTTTAACCCCTAATCTGCGGACCGCACACCGCCGCAACCTACATTATCTCTATGTACCCCTAACCTGCTGCCCCTAACACCGCCGACACCTACATAATATTTATTAACCCCTAATCTGCCCCCCCAATGTCGCCACTACCTACCTACAATTATTAACCCCTAATCTGCCGACCGGACCTCACCGCTACTCTAATAAATGTATTAACCCCTAAAGCTAAGTCTAACCCTAACTTTAACACCCCCCTAAGTTAAATATAATTTTTATCTAACAAAATAAAATAAATCTTATTAACTAAAGTATTCCTATTTAAAGCTAAATACTTACCTGTAAAATAAACCCTAATATAGCTACAATATAAATAATAATTATATTGCAGCTATTTTAGGATTAATATTTATTTTAAAGGCAACTTTGTATTTATTTTAACCAGGTACAATAGCTATTAAATAGTTAATAACTATTTAATAGCTACCTAGTTAAAATAATTACAAAATTACCTGTAAAATAAATCCTAACCTAAGTTACAATTAAACCTAACACTACACTATCAATAAATTAATTAAATACAATACCTACAAATAACTACAATTAAATACAATTACATAAACTAACTATAGTACAAAAAATATAAAAAGAACTAAGTTACAAAAAATAAAAAAATAATTTACAAACATTAGAAAAAGATTACAACAATTTTAAGCTAATTACACCTACTCTAAGACCCCTAATAAAATAACAAAGCCCCCAAAAATAAAAAAATGCCCTACCCTATTCTACAATAAAAATTGTAAAGTTCTTTTACCTTACCAGCCCTTAAAAGGGCCTTTAGGGGATTGGATTCTATCAGCCAATCGGAATTAAGGTTGGAAAATTCTGATTGGCTGATGGAATCAGCCAATCAGATTCAAGTTCAATCCGATTGGCTGATTGGATCAGCCAATCAGATTGAGCTCGCATTCTATTGGCTGTCCCGATCAATCAGCCAATCAGATAATTCCTACCTTAATTCCGATTGGCTGATAGAATCCTATCAGCCAATCGGAATTCGAGGGACGCCATCTTGGATGACGTTCCTTAAAGGAACCTTCATTCGTCAGGAGTTCGTCGTGGAGGAAGGAAGTTCTGTGTCGGCGGGATGAAGATGGAGCCGGAAGAAAGAAGATTGAAGATGCCGCTTGATAGAAGACTTCAGCCGGATGATGGACCTCTTCAGCCCCCACTTGGATGAAGACATCGCCCGGATAGGATGAAAACTTCGGACCCTCTTCTGGACGGATCGGTGATACCCGGCGTGGTGAAGACAAGGTAGTAAGATCTTCAGGGGCTTAGTGTTAGGTTTATTTAAGGGGGTTTGGGTTAGATTAGGGGTATGTGGGTGGTGGGTTGTAATGTTGGGGGGTATTATATGTTTTTTTTAAGGCAAAAGAGCAGAATTCTTTGGGGCATGCCCCGCAAAAGGCCCTTTTAAGGGCTGGTAAGGTAAAAGAGCTTTACAATTTTTATTGTAGAATAGGGTAGGGCATTTTTTTATTTTGGGGGGCTTAGAGTAGGTGTAATTAGTTTAAAATTCTTGTAATCTTTTTTTATTTTTTGTAATTTAGTGTTTGTTTGTTTTTACAATTTAGTTTAGTTGATTTAATTGTAGATAATTGTAGGTAGTTTATTTAATTAATTTATTGATAGTGTAGTGTTAGGTTTAATTGTAACTTAGGTTAGGATTTATTTTACAGGTAATTTGGTAATTATTTTAACTAGGTAACTATTAAATTGTTAATAACTATTTAATAGCTATTGTACCTGGTTAAAATAAATACAACGTTGCCTGTAAAATAATTATAAATCCTAAAATAGCTACAATATAATTATTATTTATATTGTAGCTATATTAGGGTTTATTTTACAGGTAAGTATTTAGCTTTAAATAGGAATAATTTATTTAATGAGAATTATTTTATTTCGTTAGATAAAAATTATATTTAACTTTGGGGGGTGTTAGGGTTAGGGTTAGACTTAGCTTTAGGGGTTAATACATTTATTAGAGCAGCGATGAGGTCCGGTCGGCAGATTAGGGGTTAATAATTGTAGGTAGGTAGCGGCGATGTTGGGGGGCAGATTAGGGGTTAATAAATATAATATAGAGGTCAGCGAGGGTTAGGGGCAGCAGATTAGGGGTTCATAGGGATAACGTAGGTTGCGGCGGTGTACAGAGCGGCAGATTAGGGGTTAATTGTATAATGCAGGTGTAAGCGATAGCGGGGGTGGCAGATTAGGGGTTAATAAGTGTAAGGTTAGGGGTGTTTAGACTCGGGGTACATGTTAGGGTGTTAGGTTAGGAAGTGTTTCCCCATAGGAAACAATGGGGCTGCGTTAGGAGCTGAACGCTGCTTTTTTGCAGGGTTTTTTTCAGCTCAAACTGCCCCATTGTTTCCTATGGGGGAATCGTGCACGAGCACGTTTCTGAAGCTGGCCGCGTCTGTAAGCACCGCTGGTATTGAGAGTTGCAGTGGCGCTAAATTATGCTATACGCTCCCTTTTTGGAGCCTAACGCAGCCCTTCTGTGAACTCTAAATACCAGCGTTGTTTAAAAGGTGCGGGGGGGGGAAATACACGCATAACTAACGCACCCCTTTGGCCGCAGAACTCTAAATCTAGCCGTCAGTCAGTTATACACATTTTACTCTTTTTACCAATTCTAAAACGTTTAGTGCTAGATTACAAGTGGAGCAGTATTTTGCATTTTCGCTATGGCAAAATCTAGGATTTTAATTTTTGCGTTAGTCAGGTTGCGCTGGTATTACAAGTTGAAAGAAAACAGTTTTGTCTCCAGCTGTAATCCGACTTGCACAAAAAGTCGAAATTTAAAAATTGTGATCATGTTCATGCATTCCCCCATAGAAGTCAATGGAGAAAAAACACCCCACTCTTTCGCACAAACACCATCACATATTCGCAATAGCACTAACCTGACATGAAATTATGAATATTTCATTTTCCAATGTTCTTTATGTAACAGAATATGTTCTATTTATTAATAAATATAATAAATAAATGTTTCTATATATATCTGATGTTGTTTTGAACACATTTATATTTATAACTATATATATATATATATATATATATATATATATATATATAGGAATATCATTTTATAAATACATAGAACATACTCTGCTATGTGGAATGTGAAATATTTACAGTAAATACATAGTTAAACATTTATATATATATATATATAATCTCAATGTATGTATCTCAATGTTAAAGACCATAGGCGGCTTTTTCTTTCTAACACTGGAGATCTCATATCTTATAACTTTTGTGTAAAATATTTTTTGAGAATATTTATTAGACAGTGTTAATATGAGTGTAACTGTACTTTGTAATGTATTTTTTAAGTGTTTTGTGCAATTTTTTAATTTCGCAAAACAGTTAAACATAGCTCTGAAATCGCGGTAATGATTCTAGCTCAACTTGTAGTATCAGTGCAATTAAAAAACCCTTGCAAAATCGTTTGCGCTCCACTTGTAATCTAGCCAGTAATGTAATTTGCTTAATGTAAAAAATGAGCTTAATGAGTAAAAAAAATTGCAACAAAACTTTGCACAGTCAAAATGTATCACTGCCCATGAGTTTTGGATTCCCACACTGCAATTAAATTGTGTTAAAGGAACAGTCTAGTCAAAAATAAACTTTCATGATTCAGATAGGGCATGCAATTTTAAACAATTTTCCATTTTAATTTTATCATAAATTTTGCTTTGTTCCCTTGGTATTCTTAGTTGAAAACTAACCTAGGAAGACTCATATGCCCTTAAAGGCCGCCTCTTATCTAAATGCATTTTGACAGTTTTTCACAAATAGAGGGCGTTAGTTCATGTTTGCCATATAGATAACATTGTGCTCATACACGTGGAGTTACCTAGGAATCAGCACTGATTGGCTAAAATGCAAGTCTGTTAAAAGAACTAAAATAAGGCAGCAGTCTGCAGAGGCTTAGAGACAAGGTAATCACAGAGGTAAAAAGTGTTTTAATATAACAGTGTAGGTTATCCAAAATTGGGGAATGGTTAATAAAGGGATTATCCATCTTTTTAAGCAATGACAATAATTCTGGTATAGACTGTCCTTTAAGCATATTTTATGGCCTGTTTAATGTTGCTTAATTTGATTTCACTCATATGCCACAAATTTTCCACAATGCGAAATTTCAACACTACACGTGCACACACAATTTCAGACCTTTAGGTGAAACAAGCTCAAAATGATACATATCTAACTATTTTTCGCAATTCTAAAACATCTGGGGCTAGATTACAACAAATGTGCACGTTTGCAGGAGCGCGATAATTAATCAGTCATTACAAGTGAAAGGGTTAAGTCGTGCAGCGATGCCAGCAATTTGTAACTATATATGTATATCACTATATACTAGGGTTGCACCGATACCGATACTAGTATCGGTATCGGTACCGATACCAAGTATTTGCATGAGTACTTGTACTCGTGCAAATGCACCGATACTTAAACCGATACCTCCACTTCCTACCCATATGCTACCTTGTGGCGTTTTTTCAAACTGCATGTTCCTATTTCATTTTAAACTGGAGTGGAGACTAAACTAAAAATTGTTTACTACTGTTCTGCCAATACAAATTGCTGTTATTTGTATTATTGTAGGAGAGATCACTGTACCTCGTTCAGACAAACCCCTGAAGTACTGGGCAGTTAATAAACAAATTTTCAGCTCTGGCTAAAATGGCCCAAAAATATCTTTCTGCCCCATGCAGTATGGTGGAAAGTGAAAGACTGTTCAACTTAGAGTCGAACCTCCATACAGATTGATGTTATATAACAGCCCTACAACCCAATTGCATCACCACTTTAAATTTAATATTTTATTGTAATATTTTTTATTTATAAACATGTTTAGTAAACTTTTGACAAATAAAACTGTTTTATTATTTCATAATGTCTTTTGAATTACAGTCCTTTATAATTATAAAGAAAGAATCTTAAATAATTAGTCTGTATTGTGCTTGTACTCGGTCATAAAAAAATGGTATCGGTGCAAACCTACTATATACATATTTATTTATTATTTAATATATGTATATACACATAGTAACTCATAAATATTCCCATAAAATGCAATGTAAAGGCACTTTTCAGTGCCGGATTTTTTTCTAACACCCCACATCTGCCATGTTAAACCTTCATAGCTGATTATTACAGTTATTGGGGGGTAGTTATCAAGCCGTCAACCTCAAATACGCTGGAATTCCGCAGCATATTTGTGGCGAGGCTGATTCGCCTTAGTTATCAAAGGCTAGACACCGGCAAAAGTAGAATTTTGTGATGTAAGCTTCGATCCGCCGGACTCAGTCCGACACAGATCGATTCTTACGTCACTCCAGATGTTCCGCACACAAGTGCGGCACAATCTGACTACTTTTGCTAGTTATCAAAAAACTAACAGGTACGCTCAGCACTTTTCCGGCCCAGCTTACCTGGTTTTCAATCCGCCGCCCTGAAATCAATGGGAGTCTGACCATAGCGGAAGTACAAGTTCTCTGCTGCCAGACATCCCATTGATTTCTATGGGAGATGTCTGCACCTAACACCTTAACATGTACCCCGAGTCTAAACACCCCTAATCTGTCCCCCCTACACCGCCACAACTAAATAAAGTTATTACCCCCTAAACCGCCGCTCCCGGAGCCTACCGCAAGCTACTCTATACATATAAACCCCTAAACCACAGCTCCCTGACCCCGCCGTAACTATAATATATGTATTAACCCCTAAACCGCTGCTCCCTGACCCCGCCGCAATTATAATATATGTATTAACCCCTAAACCGCCATTTCCCGACCCTACACCTACATGATACCTATTAACCCCTATCCTGCCCCCCCTATCCCGCCGCCCTCTATAATAAAGTTATTAACCCCTATCCTGCTGATCCCGTACTTCGCCGCAACTAAATAAATAGTTTAACCCCTAAACCACCGCTCCAGGACCCCGCCGCAACCTATATTAAACTTATTAACCCCTAATCTGCCCCCCCTACACCGTCGCCACCTATAATACATTTACTAACCCCTATCCTGCCCCCCACTACATCGCCGCCACTGTAATAAATTTATTAACCCCTAAACCTAAGTCTAACACTAACCCTAAAACCCCCCTAACTTAAATATTAATTAAATAAATCTAAATAATATTTTTCTTATTAACTAAATTAATCCTATTTAAAACTAAATACTTACCTTTAAAATAAACCCTAATATAGCTACAATATAAATAATAATTATATTGTAGCTATCTCAGGTTTTATTTTTATTTTACAGGTAACTTTCAATTTACTAGGTACAATAGCTATTAAATAGTTATTAACTATTTAATAGCTACCTAGCTAAAATAAAGAGAAATTTACCTGTAAAATAAAAACTAACCTAAGTTACAATTACACCTAACACTACACTATACTTTAATAAATTATTCCTATTTAAAACTAAATACTTACCTGTAAAATAAACCCTAAGATAGCTACAATGTGATCAGAAGTGATCCTCCAAGGGGCGCTGAAGAAGTCTTCCATCCGATGAAGTGATCCTCCAGGCGGCGCTGAAGAAGTCTTCCATCCGGGCGATGTCATCTTCCAAGCGGCGCTGAAGAGGTCTTCCATCCAGGCGATGTCATCTTCCAAGTGGGGTCTTCAATCTTCTTTCTTCAGGATCCATCTTCATCCCGCCGACGCGGAACATCCTTCTTTCCCGACGGACTACCGACGAATGAAGGCTCCTTTAAGGGACGTCATCCAAGATGGCGTCCCTTCAATTCCGATTGGCTGATAGGATTCTATCAGCCAATCGGAATTAAGGTAGGAAAAATCTGATTGGCTGATTGAATCAGCCAATCAGATTGAGCTCGCATTCTATTGGCTGATCGGAACAGCCAATAGAATGCAAGCTCAATCAGATTGGCTGATTGGATCAGCCAATCGGATTGAACTTCAATCTGATTGGCTGATTCAATCAGCCAATCAGATTTTTCCTACCTTAATTCCGATTGGCTGATAGAATCCTATCAGCCAATCGGAATTGAAGGGACGCCATCTTGGATGGTAGTCCATCGGGAAAGAAGGATGTTCCGCGTCGGCGGGATGAAGATGGATCCTGAAGAAAGAAGATTGAAGACCCCGCTTGGAAGATGACATCGCCCGGATGGAAGACTTCTTCATCGCCGCTTGGAAGATGACATCGCCCGGATGGAAGACTTCTTCAGCGCCGCCTGGAGGATCACTTCATCGGATGGAAGACTTCTTCAACGCCCCTTGGAGGATCACTTCTGCCGCTCCTGATCTCCTCTTCGGTTCCATCGGTGGGTCGGCTGGCTGAAGACAACTCAAGGTAGGATGATCTTCAGGGGAGTAGTGTTAGGTTTATTTAAGGGGGGTTTGGGTTAGATTAGGGGTATGTGGGTGGTGGGTTTTAATGTTGGGGTGGTTGTATTTTTCTTTTACAGGCAAAAGAGCAGTTTTCTTTGGGGCATGCCCCGCAAAAGGCCCTTTTAAGGGCTGGTAAGGTAAAAGAGCTTTGAACTTTTTTAATTTAGCATAGTGTAGGGATTTTTTTTATTTTGGGGGGCTTTGTTATTTTATTAGGGGGCTTAGATTAGGTGTAATTAGCTTAAAATTGTTGTAATATTTTTTTTAATGTTTGTAACTTATTTTTTTTATTTTTTGTAACTTAGCTTTTTTTATTTTTTGTACTTTAGTTAGTTTATGTAATTGTATTTAATTGTAGTTATTTGTAGTTAATTTATTTAATTAATTTAATGATAGTGTAGTGTTAGTTTTAATTGTAACTTACGTTAGGATTTATTTTACAGGTAATTTTGTATTTCTTTTAGCTAGGTAGTTATTAAATAGTTAATAACTATTTAATAACTATTCTAACTAGCTAAAATAAATACAAAGTTACCTGTAAAATAAATATAAATCCTAAGATAGCTACAATGTAATTATTAATTACATTGTAGCTATCTTAGGGTTTATTTTACAGGTAAGTATTTAGTTTTAAATAGGAATAATTTATTAAAGTATAGTGTAGTGTTAGGTGTAATTGTAACTTAGGTTAGTTTTTATTTTACAGGTAAATTTCTCTTTATTATTATTATTATTATCGGTTATTTGTAGAGCGCCAACAGATTCCGCAGCGCTATAAACAAAGGGGGAGTACAACAAAACAATTATATGGTAGAGGGCCCTGCCAAGAGTTGCACTGTTGTAGTCAGCTCTTAAGAAGGTGATCCACAAACAGCTGGACTATTAGGCTTACATGCTAAGAGGGTTCAGGGGATTGCAGTGGAGGAGAGGAACTGGTAGTAGGAAAGGTTAGCGTAGGTTGTATGCGTCCCTGAACAGTAGAGTCTTTAGGGAGCACTTGAAGCTTTTAAAACTAGAAGAGAGTCTTATGGAGCGAGGCAGAGAGTTCCACAAGATGGGAGCCAGTCTGGAGAAGTCCTGTAAACGGGAGTGTGATGAGGTGACAAGAGAGG
This sequence comes from Bombina bombina, assembly GCF_027579735.1. Taxonomy (NCBI): domain Eukaryota; kingdom Metazoa; phylum Chordata; class Amphibia; order Anura; family Bombinatoridae; genus Bombina; species Bombina bombina. Next base: position 454,511,508 of record NC_069499.1, read on the forward strand.
AGGAGAGTAGGAGGTCATGAGCAGAGCGAAGGGGACGGGAGGGAGAGTATCTGGAGACGAGGTCTGAGATGTAGGGGGGAGCAGTGCAGTTGAGGGCTTTGTATGTCAGAGTGAGGGTTTTGTGTTTGATCCTAGAGGCAAGAGGAAGCCAGTGAAGGGATTGGCAGAGAGGCGCAGCAGATGAAGAGCGACGTGTAAGGAAGATGAGTCTGGCAGAGGCATTCATTATGGATTGTAAAGGAGCTAGGCGGCAGGTGGGGAGACCAGAGAGGACAGAGTTGCAGTAATCAAGGCGGGAAAGAATGAGAGAGTGGATTAAAATCTTAGTTGTGTCTTGTGTAAGGAAGTGTCTAATTTTAGAGATGTTTTTAAGGTGAAAGCGGCAGGCTTTAGCCAATGACTGAATGTGAGGAGTGAAGGAAAGATCTGAGTCGAATGTGACCCCGAGACATTGGGCGTGCGGGGTAGGGGTAATGATGGAGTTGTCGACAGTTATAGAGATATTGGGGGTGGAGATTTTGGAAGAAGGGGGGAAAATGAGGAGCTCAGTTTTGGAGAGATTTAGCTTGAGGTAGTGAGAGGACATCCAGGAAGAGATGTGAGAAAGACAGTTAGTGACACGGGTTAGCAAGGAAGGAGATAGTTCTGGTGCAGAGAAGTAGATTTGGGTGTCATCGGCATACAAATGATATTGGAAACCGTGGAACTTAATTAGGGAACCTAGTGATGATGTGTAGATTGAGAAGAGAAGGGGACCGAGGACAGAGCTTTGCGGTACTCCGACAGAAAGTGGTGACGGGGCAGAGGAGGCCCCAGAGAAGGCTACACTGAAGGTACTTTTGACAGATAGGAAGAGAGCCATGAAAGGGCTGTGTCACAGATGCCGAAGGATTGGAGGGTTTGGAGCAGAAGAGGGTGGTCGACAGTGTCAAAGGCTGCGGACAGATCAAGGAGGATAAGCAGAGAGAAGTGGCCTTTTGATTTAGCTGTAAGTAGGTCGTTGGTGACCTTAACAATAGCTGTCTCTGTGGAGTGATAGGGACGAAATCCAGATTGCAGCGGGTCAAGAAGGGAGTTTAATGTAAGGAAATGGGATAGGCGTGCATATACTAGTTTTTTGAGAAGCTTTGAAGCAAGAGGGAGGAGGGAAATTGGGCGGTAGTTGGATGGGGAGGTAGGATCAAGTGAAGGTTTTTTGAGGATAGGTGTGACCAGCGCATGTTTCATAGATGAGGGAAATGTACCAGTGCTGAGGGAGAGGTTGAAAATGTGTGTTAGTATAGGGGTAAGGGTAGCAGAGAGAGAGGGGAGCAGCTGTGAGGGGATAGGGTCAAGGGGACAGGTAGTGAGGTGAGAGCGCAGTATGTGCTGAAACTTCATCCTCAGTAACAGGGGAGAATGAACTAAGTTTCAGGTTGTGAGGGTTGTGGTTGAGTGAGAGTATTTAAGGGGGGGAGAGAATGGAATTGTGTTGAGAGCTGATTTCATGTCTGATGGAGTCAATTTTGTTAATGAAGTGACTCGCAAAGTCTTGGGCTGACAGAGAAGTTGTATTAGGAAGTGGGGGAGGGCGGAGGAGAGTATTGAAAGTGGAGAACAGACGTTTTGGGTTTGAAGAAAGATTAGAGATGAGGGTAGAGAAGTAGTGTTGCTTGTGGAGATTAAGGGCAGAGTAGTAGGAGTTCAAGATGAATTTGTAAGGAAGAAAATTAGCTGAACTCCGTGATTTTCTCCAATGCTGTTCAGCAGTACGGGAACATCTGCGTAGGTACCATGTCAGAGGAGTATGCCAGGGCTGGGGATGAGTGTGTGATTTCCTAGCAGTGGTAAGAGGGGCGAGATTGTCAAGGACGGATATAAGGGTGGAATTATAGTGGCAGATAGATTGTTCAGGGCAGGAAAAGGTGGAGAAGGATGAGAGGAGAGGTTGAAGGGAATTAGCAAGTTGTTGCTGATCTAAAGACCTAATGCTTCTGTGAAGTTTGGTGTGAGGAGTAGAAGGTGGGAGAGTTGTACGAAGGGATGAAATGTTGCAGGTAAGGAGATCGTGGTCAGACAGAGGAAAAGGGGAGTTTGAGAAGTTTGAGAGAGTGCATCGATAGCTAAAGATCAGGTCAAGGGAGTGACCGTCTTTGTGAGTGGGAGAATCAGTCCATTGTGACAGACCGAAGGAGGAAGTGAGTTGCAGAAGTTGTTTAGCAGATGAGGCAGTGGGGTTGTTAAGGGGGATGTTGAAGTCACCAAGAATGAGGGCAGGGGTGTCTGAGGAAAGGAAGTAGGGTAGCCAGGTAGCCAAGTGATCTAGAAATTGAGTTGCGGAGCCAGGGGGTCGGTTTATGACTGCAACATGTACAGAGAGAGGGGAGAATAAGCGAATCATGTGGGGTTCGAATGAGGGAAAAGTGAGGGAAGAGATAGGGTGTAATTGTTGAAAGGTGCAACGAGAGGAAAGTAAAATACCTACACCACCTCCTTGTCTATTACCAGACCTAGGAGTGTGGCTGAAGTGGAGACCCCCATGTGACAGAGCAGCAGTGGATGCTGTGTCTAGGGGAGAGAGCCAGGTTTCTGTTAGGGCCAGAAGGTTGAGGGAGCGGGAGATGAAGAGGTCATGTATAGAAGTGAGTTTGTTGCAAACAGAGCGAGAGTTCCAGAATGCACAGGTGAAAGGGGTAGTGGCTTTAGATGCAAGAGGAATGTGAGAAAGGTGTGCAGAGTTTTGTTTTCTGAGTCTATGGGATGGTATACATGGATGTGCATGGCTTGTCAGTGGTTGGGGACCGGGATTAGGGGAGATGTCACCAGCAGTAAGTAGAAGCAAGAGGGAGAGTGACATGAGATGAGATACAGATTTGCAGTAGTGAGACTGCTTTTGAGATGGGCTGGAGGGGGTAGAGAGAGTGTTTAGGAATAGGTAAAGTTCATGAGTAGAAAAGTACGGTGAGTTTAGGAGAGATGGGCTAATGAACAGTGTAGGTGGAGAGGGAGAAGGAGTAATTGAATAGTGTAGTTTGTTATAGAGACAAAGGGTAGCAAAAAGGAATATGAATATATTGAGCATTTTTACAGAATTGGGAACCAGTTAAAAACATAAGACACAGAATTACTGTAACAATTGCATAAGGGAACAAAAGGTATATGAAACATAATATAATAAAAGTACTGTGTATTCTATGGGGTTAAGGGAATGGAAGGATGTGCTGATCAGTGTTTGCACCTGTCATATCAGGAGAGTTAAAGTTGTGTGGGAGACTATCAGGAAATGAGCTTGGGGTGGGTGGGAGGGAAGCTGTTTCCCAGAAGGCTACCTGTAGAAAGTTATGTGGCAATTGCAGGAGTTAAGTGAGAAGGTCTGTGATTTTTTCTGTGTTCTGAGACTGTGTAAAGGGAGAGAGATAAATTGGTTAATGATGGTCCAGAGAAAGTGTGTTAAAATGAGTGGGAGGGTACATTTATGGACATTTTAAGCTAAGGGTCAGTCATGCAGAAACAAAAAAAAAAACACATAAAAAAACAAAATATTACAGAGATAAGACAGACATATAAGGGTGAAATAAAACCATTAAGACAAATAGACAGATAAATGTACAACAGCTGCTTAAAACTATGCAAATTATGACTAGCACAGCCTGTAATATATACATTTAAAGTAAAAACAAAACAAAAGGAATTATCACTAAATATACAAACACATACAATAAACAACTTAGCAGGTAAAATATAATGAAGCTGTTTCCCAGAAGGCTACCTGTAGAAAGTTATGTGGCAATTGCAGGAGTTAAGTGAGGTCTGTGATTTTTTTTTTGTGTTCTGAGACTGTGTAAAGGGAGAGAGATAAATTGGTTAATGATGGTCCAGAGAAAGTGTGTTAAAATGAGTGGGAGGGTACATTTATGGACATTTTAAGCTAAGGGTCAGTCATGCAGAAACCAAAAAAAACACATCAAAAAACAAAATATTACAGAGATAAGACAGACATATAAGGGTGAAATAAAACCATTAAGACAAATAGACAGATAAATGTACAACAGCTGCTTAAAACTATGCAAATTATGACTAGCACAGCCTGTAATATATACATTTAAAGTAAAAACAAAAGGAATTATCACTAAATATACAAATACATACAATAAACAACTTAGCAAGTAAAATATAATGAAGCTGTTTCCCAGAAGGCTACCTGTAGAAAGTTATGTGGCAATTGCAGGAGTTAAGTGAGAAGGTCTGTGATTTTTTCTGTGTTCTGAGACTGTAGAAAGTTATGTGGCAAATGCAGGAGTTAAGTGAGAAGATCTGTGATTTTTTTCTGTGTTCTGAGACTGTAGAAAGTTATGTGGCAAATGCAGGAGTTAAGTGAGAAGGTCTGTGATTTTTTCTGTGTTCTGAGACTGTAGAAAGTTATGTGTCAATTGCAGGAGTTAAGTGAGAATGTCATCGCCACCTACATACACTTATTAACCCCTAATCTGCTGTCCCTAACATCGCCGCAACCTACATTACTGTTATTAACCCCTAATCTGTTGCCACCAAAATCGCTGCAACCTAATTAAACTCATTAACCCTTAATCTGCTTCCCCCAATGTCGCCGCCACTATACTAAAGTTATTAACCCCTAAACCTAACCCTAAGTCTAACCCTAACGTAACCATAACCCTAACACGCACTAACTTTAACATAATTAAAATAATTCCAAATAATTATTACAATTAATACCTAAATTATTCCTATTTAAAACTAAATAAATACTTACCTGTAAAATAAAATCTAAGCTAGCTACAATATAACTAATAGTTATATTGTATCTAGCTTATGTTTTATTTTTATTTCACAGGTAAGTTTGTATTTATTTTATCTAGGTAGATTAGTTATTAAATAGTTATTAACTATTTACTAACTACCTAGTTAAAATAAATAAAAATGTACCTGTAAAATAAAACCTGTTTTACAGTAAAACCTAACATTACACTAAAATTAAATAAATTACATTAATCAAATAAAATTAACTAAATTACAAAAAAAATAAACACTAAATTACACAAAATAAAAAAGAAATGATCAAATATTTAAACTAATTACTCCTAATCTAATAGCGCTATAAAAATAAAAACCCCCCCAAAATAATAAAACCCCTAGCCTAAACTAAACTGCCAATAGGCTAGCCTTTAAAAGGGCCCTTTGCGGGGCATTGCCCCAAAGATATCAGCTCTTTTACCTGGCAAATAAAAATACAAACATCCCTCCCAACAGTAAAACCCACCACCCACACAACCAACCCCACAAATAAAATCCTATCTAAAAAACCTAAGCTACCCATTGTCCTGAAAATGGCATTTGGATGGGCATTGCCCTTAAAAGGGCATTTAGCTCTTTTACATTGCCCAAACCCTAAGCTAAAAATAAAACCCACCCAATAAACCCTTAAAAAAACACTAACCCCCGAAGATCCACTTACAGTTTTGGAAGACCAGACATCCATCCTCATCCAGCCAGCGAAGTCCTCATCCACGCGGCAAGAAGTTCTCAACGAAGCCGGGAGAAGTCTTCATCCAAGCGACAAGATGTCCTCAACAAAGCCAGGAGAAGTCTTCATCCAATAGGATTGAGCTTGCATTCTATTGGCTGATTGGAACAGCCAATACATTGCAAGCTCAATCCCATTGGCTGATTGGGTCAGGTAGGTGTCGGCGACATTGGGGGTGGCAGATTAGGGGTTAATAAGTGTAATGTTGGTGGCGGTGATGTTAAGGGCAGCAGATTAGGGGTGTTTAGACTCGGGGTTTTGGATGACGTCCCTTAAAGGGAGCCTTTGGTGTACGGCTGGGACCATATGAAGAGGATGCTCTGCGCCGGATGAATGAAGATAGAAGATGCCGTCTGGATGAAGACTTCTGCCCGCCTGGATGATGATTTATTGCCGCTTGGATGAAGACTTCTCCCGGCTTTGTTGAGGACTTCTTGCCGCTTGGATGAGGACTTTGCCGGCTGGATGAGGATGGATGTCCGGTCTTCCAAAACTGTAAGTGGATCGTCGGAAGTTAGTGTTATTCAGATAGGATTTTATTTGGGGGGTTGGTTGTGTAGGTGGTGAGTTTTACTGTTGGGGGGTTGTTTGTATTTTTTTTTACAGGTAAATGAGCTGATTTCTTTGGGGCATTGCCCCTCAAAAGGCAATTTTAAGGGCTATTGACAGTTTAGTGTAGGCTAGCGGCTTTTTTATTTTGATATTAGATTAGTAGTAATTCATTTTTATTTTTGCAAATTTCTTTTTTTATTTTGTGTAATTAAAGTGTTTATTATTTTTTGTAATTTAGATAAATGTATTCTTTTAATTTAATTTATTTAATTTTATTGTAATGTTAGGTGTTAGTGTGAGGCAGGTTCAGTTTTATTTTACAGGTAAATTTGTATTTATTTTAACTAGGTAGCTAGTAAATAGTTAATAACTATTTACTAACTAGTCTACCTAGTTAAAATAAATACAAACTTAACTGTGAAATAAAAATAAAACCTAAGATAGCTACAATGTAACTATTAGTTACATTGTAGCTAGCTTAGGGTTTATTTTACAGGTAAGTATTTAGTTTTAAATAGGAATTATTTAGTTATTAATAGTAGGTTTTTATTTAGAATTATTTTAGGGTGTTAGGGTTAGGGTTACATTAGGGTTAGGGTTAGACTTAGGGTTAGGTTTAGGAGTTAATATATTTATTTAGTGTTAGTGATGTGGGAGGCCAGAGGTTTAGGGGTTAATAACTTTAGTATAGTGGCAACATTGGGGGTGGCAGATTAGGGGTTAATACATTTATGTAGGTGGCGGTGACGTTGGGGGCAGCAGATTAGGGGTTAATAAGTGTAGGTAGGTGTCGGCGACATTGGGGGCGGCAGATTAGGGGTTAATAAGTGTAATGTAGGTGGCGGTGATATTAGGGGCAGCAGATTAGGGGTGTTTAGACTCTGGGTTTATGTTAGGGTGTTAGGTTTAACCATACATTTTCTTACCCCATAGACATCAATGGGGCTGCGTTACGGAGCTTTACTCTACGCGATTGCAGGTGTTAGTCTTTTTTTTTAGCTGGCTCTCCCCATTGATGTCTATGGGGAAATCGTGCACGAGCACGTCAAAGCAGCGCTTGTATTTGTGTGCAGTATGGAACTCAACAGCGCTATTAAAGGTGAGCGGTGGAAATAACTTGCAAGTTATTAGCAAGCAGCCATAATGCAAAACTCGTAATATGGCTGTTTATTTTTTTAAAAAAAAAGTACATTACACTGTAGGGGCATTTGGTGGACATTTATAAAATTAACCAGAGATCACTTGTAATGGCTGGTTAATCTGCCCGTTTGTGGGCTCAAAATAAATTAGCGCTCCACTATCCCTAGACTTTTTTCACAAAACCTTATTTTTTTGAACAGAAAGGCACTTGAATTTGAATTCTGTGGGAGGTGTATGGCGTGGTCTTGTGGAATGGGAAATATAATTGGTGTAGCTACTGGGAAGTAAGCGTCACAGGGGGCCTTATTTTCAAAAACGTTTTTTACTTGAACTGCTACATAATCCACATTAAGGTAGCAGGTGTGTGGCATATTGTCCCTTTTCAACCTAGCTAAGTGGAACAGGTGAATTTGGTTAGTGTTAATACTTGGAAAGTGGGCTTTTTTTGCACTAAGCATTTTGTTGACCAGAACAGCAACTTTCATGTTGATTCTGTGATGAATCAGTGGCTCATTTACTTTCTCCCACCTAGCATTGTGGAATCTGCATATTTGGTTTGTGTGGTTATTAGGGATGGGAAATTGTGCTGAAAGTGTAATTCGTTGGGAGTAATGTTACTCGCCACTTCTGATCCTATCCACTACCGTTCAACATCACACCCACTACTCCACCCCCCTCTTTGCATATGTTTTGCCATTGTGAAACACATTATTCTGCAGTCATTTTAAAAAAAAATATATTTTAATTTTTAAATAATGCTACATAAAGCAATAAATTAACAAAAATAAGTGTGTAGCAGTTAGCAACATCAACTTGGTGGTTCTGGGGAAGAAAACAGCTGGATAGAAATAGGCCCAGTGGCGTATTTAGGTTTTGTGTTGCCCTAGGCAATCCAAATCCTGCTGCAACGCCGTACCATAAAACTCATAACTAAAGTGCTAAAAAGTACACTAACACCCATAAACTACCTATTAACCCATAAACCAAGGCCCTCCCGCATCACAAACACTAAAATAAAATTATTAACCCCTAATCTGCCGCTCCCGACATTGCCGCCACTAGAATAAAAATATTAACCCCTAAACCGCCGCACTCCAGCATCATAAACACTAGTTAAATATTATTAACCCCTAATCTGCTGTCCCTAACATTGCCGCAACCTACATTACTGTTATTAACCCCTAATCTGCTGCGCCCAAAATCGCCCCACTATACTAAAGTTATTAACCCCTAAACCTAACCCTAAGTCTAACCCTAACACCCCTAACTTTAATATAATTAAAATAAATCTAAATAAATATTACTATCATTAACTAAATAATTCCTATTTAAAACTAAATACTTACCTATAAAATAAACCCTAAGATAGTTATAGTTATATTGTATCTAGCTTAGGTTTAATTTTTATTTCACATGCAAGTTTGTATTTATTTTAACTAGGTAGACTAGTTAGTAAATAGTTATTAACTATTTAATAACTACCTAGCTAAAATAAATACAAATTTACCTGTAAAATAAAACCTAACCTGTCTTACACTAACACCTAACTTTACACTACAATTAAATAAATTACATTAATTAAATACAATTAACTAAATTACAAAAAAAAACCACTAAATTACACAAAATAAAAAAGAAATGATCAAATATTTAAACTAATTACACTTAATCTAATAGCCCTATCAAAATAAAAAAGCCCCCCCCCCAAAATAAAAAAAAACCTAGCCTACAATAAACTACCAATGGCCCTTAAAAGGGCCTTTTGTGGGGCATTGCCCCAAAGAAATAAGCTCTTTTACCTGTAAAAAAAAATACAAACAACCCCCAAACAGTATAACCCACCACCCACACAACCAATCCCCCAAATAAAATCCTATCTAAAAAAACCTAAGCTCCCCATTGCCCTAAAAAGGGCATTTGGATGGGCATTGCCCTTAAAAGGGCATTTTACTCTTAGCCCAAACCCTAATCTTAAAATAAAACCCACCGTATAAACCCTTAAAAAAAACTAACACTAACCCCCGAAGATCCACTTACAATTTTTGAAGACTGGACATCCATCCTCAACGAAGCGGCAGAAGTCCTCAGCGAAGCCGGCAGAAGTCTTCATCCAAGCGGGCCAAAGTCTTTATCCAAGCCGCCAGGAGTCTTCATCCAGACGGCATCTTCTAACTTCATCCATCTGGCACGGAGCGGCTCTATCTTCAAGACATTCGGCGCGGAGCATCCTCTTCTTTCCACGGCTAACGAAGAATGAAGCCAATAGGATTGAGCTCGCATTCTATTGGCTGTTCCGCTTCATTGAGGATGGATGTCCGATCTTCAAAAACTGTAAGTGAATCTTCGGAGGTTAGTGTTAGGTTTTTTTAAGGGTTTATTCGGTGGGTTGTATTTTTAGATTAGGGTTTGGGCAGAAAAATAGCTAAATGCATTTTAAGGGCAATGCCCATCCGAATGCCCTTTTCAGGGAAATGGGGAGCTTAGGTTTTTTTAGATAGGATTTTATTTGGGGGGTTTGATTGTGTGGGTGGTGGGTTGTACTGTTGTGGGGTTGTTTGTATTTTTTTTTACAGGTAAAAGAGCTGATGTTAAGGGCTATTGGCAGTTTAGTGTAGGCTAGGGTTTTTTTTATTGGGGGGGGGCTTTTTTATTTTGATAGGGCTATTAGATTAGGTGTAAATAGTTTACATATTTGATAATTTCTTTTTTATTTTGTGTAATTTAGTGGGGAGGGAGTTTGTAATTTAGTTAATTGTATTTAATTAATGTAATTTATTTAATTGTAGTGTAAGGTTAGGTGTTAGTGTAACTTAGGCTATGTTTTATTTTACATCTAAATTTGTATTTATTTTAACTAGATAGTTAGTAAATAGTTAATAACTATTTACTAACTAGTCTACCTAGTTAAAATAAATACAAACTTGATTGTGAAATAAAAATAAAACCTAAGAGAGATACAATGTAACTATTAGTTATATTGTAGCTATCTTAGGGTTTATTTTACAGGTAAGTATTTAGTTTTAAATAGGAATTATTTAGTTAATGATAGGAATTTTTAATTAGGTTTATTTTAATTATATTAAAGTTAGTTGGTGTTAGGGTTAGACTTAGGGTTAGGTTTAGGGCTTAATAACTTTAGTATAGTGGCGGCGACGTTGGGGCGGAAGATTAGGGGTTAATAAGTATAATGTAGGTGGCGGCATTGGCGGGGGCGGCAGATTAGGGGTTAATAAGTGTAATGTAGGTGGCGGAGGTATTGGGGCAGCAGATTAAGGGTTAATAAGTGTAATGTAGGTGTCGCAATGTCGGGGGCGGCAGATTATGGGTGTTTAGACTCGAGGTTAATGTTAGGGTGTTAGGTGTAAACATAACTTTTCTTTCCCCATAGGAATCAATGGGGCTGCGTTACGGAGCTTTACGCTCCTTTATTGCAGATGTTAGGCTTTTTTTTAGCCGGCTCTCCCCATTGATGTCTATGGGGAAATCGTGCACAAGCAGGTAAAACCAGCTCAAAGCAGCGCTGGTATTTGAGTGTGGCATGGAGCTCAATTTTGCTCAACGCTCACATATTGCCTGCTAACGCCAGGTTTATGAAAACCGGTAATATCGGCGCTATAGGGAGGTGAGCGGTGGAAATAACTTGCAAGTTAGTACCGAGCCACTCATAACGCAAAACTCGTTATCTAGCCAATAGATTCCAAATCTCCCCTAGTTACTACTGAGGTATAGGAACGTGGATTGTTAGAGTGAGCTGTCCTACTTGTATGTGGCTACAGACAGTACTAATTCGGCTAGAGTTTTGTGGTATGAGTGAAAAAGCATCGTTATGGTGGGGCGGAGCTAGCCTGAGAAGTGTACAGACGTTATGTGACAGAGCTCCTGCCTGTTTTTTAGATTTGAAGCTTAAAACTGGCCACCTATGTAATATTTAGGGATATACATTGACTAATATAAGTGCTAGAGGACTGCAGCAGTATAGGACTGGAGACATACTGCTTTTTTCCCCTACCTGAGGATATAAGAGGAACGGTTGGCGATCTAGACGCCTGACAGAGACGACGGTGGAGTCCTGTTTGCCCCTGCTGACTCTCTTCAAAGCAGCTGGCTGTGGAGGTGCCGGAGGAGTGAGGAGAGGTAATACTGTGGGGAGCCCTAATTAACATATATAACTTTAGCCGGGAGCCCAAGCAACAAGCGGCAAAAAGTGCCATTTCTATATGACGTCACAGGGAAGGAGCTAAAGTGAAAGCGCCTGCTGTCCTTAAACACCACAACAGGGCAATCTGAAGGCCTAATTTAGCAGTCGGAAGATTGGAGGATTCCGAAGTTCCAACGCATAATCAGGACTGCTATTTAGGGCTCTAAAGATATAGAACTGTCTTGCCGCACTCTTCCTGGTATAGGGTTACACTATCTGTTCCGGAGGGTCGGGGCTCCGCTCCGGAACGAACCTTGCATATCACTGAGGGTCTGGGAACTAGAGGTCTGCTAGCAGCCACAAGAGCAAAAAGGGTATAAGGCCATTAGCTGCTCAACATATTAAAAGCAGACACCTGTATGATGGAACCCCAGGGAACCGGCTCCTACTAATCAGCGGCGGTGCCCGCCATAGAGCCTGATCATTTGCGCCTTGAGAAAGGGTAAGAGCTGAACGAGTGTGATTGTAAATAGGGGCATCCCATTTGACAGAACACCTTCGACTAATGGAAGCAACACGTGGAGCTGCACTGTGGGAAATTTGTGGAGAGGAGGTTGCTGCCACGCAGTTCAAGTAAGTGCACAGTCCCTGCTAATAACACACGCAGTGTAATAACGAACCCACACATACTCTACAGATAGTTACCTAGGCTGGCCTGCCCTGTACCTCTACCTCAACCACGGTACATGCTACAGGTTGTTTAAGGCACTTACTACTCCCTGATTTGGGGAGTTACTATTAAGGCAGCTTAATCAGCCCAGAGAGAACTGTATTGTATTGATCTTTTCCTATCATACTGCCCTGCTGAGGGCCATTCACTGCAGTGTGGTTTGAGCAATTACAGGGGGCTGAGATAGGACAATTGTGAAGGGATTCGCTGACAGTACATAAAGTTTCTAGGAGACCTGCACAGTTTTATACTAATCCCACTATATTTGTATGGCCAGGATTTGTATGGTCACTTGACCCCCACCACTGACTTTTAACCTACAGGGGAAATTCTGTGGAGCATATTGATCTGTACTCTGCTGTGAACAGGGGAACTTGCTGATCTTCCTCCTTAGCCTGGGGCCACTAGCATAAAGCATTATTCCCTTGCAGGAACTAGAGCGACACCTGATCTAACTGCTGGGGCCCTTTTGTGTTTTGTGAGCCTTAAATTTACATAGCCCTTATTACATGACTTTCTAACTAACCACATCATGGCAGGCTAGCTGGCTCGGGCCCCTCTCCCTGCCAGTGTGACCTAACTGTGATCGCCACCAAAGTATTCCTACTAATACCTACAGGTATTCCCAAATGAAATCTGTGGAGCCCTGAATCTTGCACAAATTTGAAAAATGTCACAGCAAGCGAAGAGAAAGCAGAAATCAAGCCAGCCTTCAAAGCATATGGTTAGGGATCACTTCCTGCCTATCAGAGACTCTCACCTTGTTTTCTCAGATGATGAGCGATCGATTTCTCCCCCACCATCAGAAGATAGACCCACCCCGAGATACTCTCCACCATCACGCTCACAGAGTGACATACTTACAGTAGATTCTATGAAGCACTTGCTAGACAGGCAAAGTCAGTCCTTTGATAAAAGATTTGATAAACTGGAAAAGTCTTTTGATGAACTCCGCAAGGACATTAATACTGTTAATGAGCGCACAAATATCATTGAAAGAAAGCAAGAGGACCTATTGGTGGACCATACCAATTGGGTAAGCTATACACAAAACCTGTCTGACCAGGTATCCTCCTTGGAAGCAAAAATAGCAGATCTCGAAGACCACTCCCGGAGGCACAATGTGAGGATTAGGGGCATCCCTGAATCTGTCAGCCCCCAGGATCTAGAAAACTATGCTCAGGCCTTGTTCCAAGCTGTCCTGGGGTCTCCGGGAGGAGAGGACGCTAGAATTGACTGCATTCACAGAACGGCTAGGCCGAAGAACCTCCCTATGGATAAACCCTGAGACACAATTGCTCGTCTACATTATTATACCTATAAAGATAAGATTCTACGAGCAACTGTGAGGCAGCCTCACCTTTCAGATCAATTTAAAGATGTCTCACTTTACCCAGATCTGTCATCACATACGCTCCAGCAAAGAAGATCCTTTCAAGAAATTACCAAAGTGCTGAGACTTCATCAGATCCGCTACCGTTGGGGGTTTCCCACGAGGTTAATAATTACCAAAGATGGAACACAACACACTGCTCTCTCCCCTAGGCAAGCTCAAGATCTGCTGAGTGGATGGAACTTACCGAATGGGGATGAAGAATCTCCAAATAGGCCTCCACGTCCAGGTACCCCATTGAGGGCAGGAGCCCCAGATTGGAATCCTGTCAGGCAAGATCCTGCTCGCTGACATTTCTTCTTCAACTCGAGACCTCCCTAAAGCATCCAGTGTGGGTCCTTTTGAGAATTTTTTTTTGCCAATTCCTGCTCCAGCAGAAGGATGGTAACGTACAACAGAGACATTTGTCATGCTATATATTATGGACTTAAATTGATGATTCACTTTCTGTTGTGTCTCTTTCTCTGTGTGTTTTGCTATTATCATGTTTGTCCAATGCAACTTTGGTCCTGTTATCTCGTTTTCCTGATTGTTGTCCCCCAATTTAATTTAATCTAATTTAATCTAATTTAACTTAATTTAATATAATATAAGCATCCAATATTTGTTCCATTATTTAACATGCCATAACTATTCAATTAGATGCTGTGCCTCCCCCCTAATACTAAATGGCATTGCTATGATTTCCACAGTGGCTGTCAACGATTGGGACACATTGGAGGTGATAGGCCTTCAGCCTCTATCGCCGATCCCAAAACATTATTTGGGCCCAGGGCTGTACCGTTTTTTGACATCTTACTGTGGCACCCAGTAGATATATTTTGGTTATGTTGAAATTCACATTAGATCCGCAATAGTACCAATTGTTTTGGAAGGAGGGTTACACTATTAGTTTTTGCGCACTACCAAATTCTAGAGTATATATGCTTTGCTATCCGCAGTAATTTTTTGATGACTTTCAATTGAATACATATATACTGAAATGCAGTGTACCCCATGCCTAGCAACGACAGGATGCTTTGCTTCACCACTTATATTGATACTGTTCTTGTTCTCATCACGTTTGAAAATGTTTGTCAAAAGTTTGTTTATTGTATTAATGCACTGAATAATGTTGATCACAGTTTGCTATTTGTTTAACTGTTTATTTTTCTAACATGCCGGCAGCGGAGGGGACCACTGCTTTTGACTCCCCCCCGTTCTCTTCGCGCCCCCCCCCCACTCATTTTTGTGAGGCTAGGGATAACCTGTTATCCTCTGCACCACACTCTTTTGGCAGAGTTGCGTAGTCTCTGCCCAGTCCGAGGAGCTGTCCTAGTGTTGTATCTCCCCTCCCCCCCTTTTTTTTTCTCTCTCTCTCTCCCCCGTCCCTTCCCCCTTTTCTTACCTCCCCCCATTCCCATACTAAAATGAAAATTTGCACACTCAACGTAAGGGGACTTAACTCCCGCACTAAACAGAGTCTTCTTTGTTTCCTTTCTGCACACCAATTGGGGGTGGTTTTCCTACAAGAGACCCATTGGGTTGAGGCCAGAGCAGCCATATTTAAATCTAGGGACTATCCCATCTGCATATCATCAACTTTCTATAAAAAGTCTAGGGGGGTATCAATACTGCTAAGAAGACATCTCTCATACGACCCCATTCATGTAGATACTGACCCAGCAGGGCGTTATGTTATTATCATCGCCCGCATAAATAATGTTCTATGCACCCTAGTAGCATTGTATTCCCCAAATGTTAACCAACCTAGTTTTCTTCGGAAACTCTTAAGCAAGGTGGATAGGCTCAAGCAGGGACATGTGTTTATTGGGGGTGATTGTAACCTAGTCTGGGACCCTAGCAGAGATAGAAAATCAAGAAAAAAATATTTCTACTCACAAGGAGAGGAACATTATTCAAAACACTTTAGAAATCTAATATCCCAATACACACTGCAAGATGTTTGGAGAGCCCTGCATCCCGATGAAACTGATTACACCTGTTATTCAGCCTCTTTCCAGTCCTTTTCGAGATTAGACTACTTCTTTTGCTACCCATGGTCCTTAGAAGTAGTTGAGGGAGTGACAATTATGCCTTGTGTCTGGTCGGATCACGATGCGGTTATTTTAAAGGTTGCTCTTACAAGCTCGGGAGGCGCTAGATCCTGATTATCTACTCTCTGATCCCCATATTCCTACTTGGGAGAAGGAAATGGAAGATTTCCTGTGTATAAATGACGGGGAGGGTATCTCTCCCTTGACTTTATGGGCGTCGTTTAAAGCCTATATGAGAGGCTTGTTTATTCGACAGGCTGGTCAAAATAGAAGATCTTGGGGAGCTTCCCTGGCCCAACTATATTGTGACTATGCGAATTTAAGAGAACAGCTGAAGAAGGGGCGGCCAGCGCTCTAGTTCGCAGACTACAAACAGTTAAAAAACAAATAGAACAACTTGAATTGCAAAAGGTATAGCGGAATCTCTCCGTCCTCAAACAGAAATATTATCATAAAGGAGACAAGGCTGATAGGCTACTAGTGCATAAACTTAGACAGCGGTCTCTTTTAAATAAGATAGCATGCATAAGGAAGGATGAGCACAGAGTTTATTCTCCGAATGACATAGGTGAGGCCTTTGTTGAATATTATAGTCAACTATATCAGATCTCAGATCAAGACCACTCCCATTACGCTCCCAAGTCGGGTATTACTGAATTTTTAGCCAATTTACAATTCCCGCATGTTCCTGAAAGTCAAATAGACTCCCTATCTGCAACTATTACCATTGCAGAAGTTTGCTCTACTGTTAAGAGCCTTAAGCTCCACAAATCCCCAAGCCCAGATGGATATAAGAGGTTTCTAACTGTCTTTGCCCCCCTTCTGACTAGAGTTTTTAATACAGCTGCAGAATCGGGAGGATTTCCTAAGGAATTCCTGGAGGCTTCTATTGTTACGATCCCCAAGCCGGGAAAAGATCCTACCCTTTGTGAAAACTACCGCCCAATCTCCCTCATAAATGGGGATGTGAAAATTTACGCTAAGATATTGGCAACAAGGTTTAATTGAGTCCTCCCTTGTCTGATTCACCCGGATCAGGTGGGATTCACTCCTGGCCGCCAGGGTGCAGACAACACTAGGAGACTCTTGAATATTTTTTCTGAAGTAGCATCACTCAAGATCCTATTGGTAACCCTATCCTTAGATGCTGAAAAGGCATTTGATAGGGTCCGATGGGATTACATGATGGAGGTGCTCCGGGCTTTTCATTTGCACGATAAATTTATTTCTGCAGTTATGTAACTATACACAAACCCAACAGCGAAGGTATGTGGACTGGGGTTTGTTTCCAGACCTTTTAGTATAAAAAATGGAACCAGGCAGGGATGCCCCCTGTCGCCTTTACTATTTACCTTGATTATTGAGCCTTTGGCATGTAGGCTCAGGACCTCACCGACTGTACAAAGCCTAATACTTTATGACACCCCCCACTCATTGGCGCTCTTCGCTGATGATCTTACGGTGTTTCTCTCGGAACCGGACGACTCTCTCCCTGAACTACATAAACTCCTGGCGGAGTTTACAGCCATGTCCTATTATAAACTGAATTACAGGAAAATGGAGGCATATGCTATAGGCCTCCGTGCTCATAGATTGGAGCTTTTGAAGGAACGATATCCCTTCAAGTGGTCAACGGATAGCTTGAAGCACTTGGGTATAGAGTTGTCCCATGACCTCAAGATAATTATTAAGAAAAATTATGAACCTCTCCTTCAAGATTTTAGAAGGATCACTGTAAGTTGGACCGGGTTAGAGGTGTCTTGGATGAGTTATGGCCTTGAAGATGATGCTGCTCCCTAGGCTAACATATCTCTTTCGTTGTTTACCAGTGGCAGTTCCTGCCTACCTTCTCAACCATTTCCAGTCAGTTTTTACTAAGTACATATGGAGAGGTCATCCTCCCAGAATTTCATTATCTCAACTACAGAAGCCTAGAGAATGTGGCGGTATATAGGTACCAAATATAGCTCACTACTATAAGGGGGCTATGCTATTGCATATTGCGGCCTGGGGAATAGGACCCAATACCTCACAGTGGTATCAGATTGAACAAGCTACGCTACCTGCAGGGGTAGATCTGACTGACCTAATTTGGATCCCTGATCATGCAGATGTTCTCAAAGGAATCTACAGCACGACTATAAAAACATGTCTGAAATGCTGGAAAGAGCTTCAATCACATAAATCGATAGCTCCCCACCCTTCGCCTATCCATTCAATGAAAGCCATATTGCAGTGCCTTCCTGATTCGAGACCTAAATGCTGGGAAGCTCTGGAGATTAGGCAGATTTCTGACCTCTATAGGGGCGATCTTCTCATGTTGCCACCAGAAAATTTCCCAACTGATGACTTTCCTAAGGACTTACAATTTGAATATCTTAGGTTAACCTCATTACTTCTCTCATGGGGATTCCCTAAATTGGGATCCTGGACCCTTACACAGTGGGAGAGACGCTGGATGGTGGGTAGACCTATTAAGGGCTCACTGTCCTTTCATTATAAACTTCTTCTTGACTCCCCCAATTTGTTAAACCGGGTGCTGTGAAGGACTGGGAGAGAGACCTGGGAGTGGTGCATCGGGATGCAGCTTGGCATTGAGCCCTTCGAGATGTGAAACTAGCAGCTCGCTGCTCAAACCTTTTTGAATTGTACATTAAATTAATGCTACAATGGCATTGGGTCCTGATTAGGTTACACAGGGTGTTTCCTCTTAGAAGTGCAGACTGTTAGAGAGGATGTGGGCAGAGAGGTACTCATTTCCATATCTGGTGGGGTTGCCCCAAGTTGAGTGCCTCTTGGGCTTCAGTTGCGGACTTGCTTTTCTGCCTGCAGTTGGTAAAACACCTAACTGGAGACATTGCGCTCTTCCATTTGGGACTCTACAAGCTTCAAAAACCTCCTAGAACCTTATGTGTCATTATCCTCCTAGCTGCAAAGTTAGTTATAGCCAGGCATTGGGCTAGGGATTCCCTTTTGACTTTGACCCTAGTTCTAGATATCCTTGCTTACTTGCAGAGAATGGAAGAATACTCCTTGAGAGCTGAAGCACGCTCTGATTTCTATTATTCAGTCTGGTGCCCATGGGATGAGTTCCAGAGAACTAATCCACAATTCAATAGTAGACATTGTAACACTCACAGCATCCACATATCACCCAGGTGAAGGGGAGGATCCTCAACTAATGGACATCTGCCCCCTTCTTTAGTTCCTCTTACCTTCTTCCTCATCCTTTCCCCCCCCCCCCTCTTTTTTTTTTTTTTTTCTTTTTTTCTCCTCTCTCATTTGGTAGTTCATGAAGAAGCTTCTTGGACCCTACACTCAGTGAAATTTCCTATGTGTGTTCATTATCTACCTAAATATCTTTTTTTAACTTATGAACAAAATACTACTTCATTTTCAGAAACGTTTACCCTGTTTCCCTACTTGTAATCGGTAATTCTGTTTATATATGGTGAAACGTAAGTTGTTTTTTTTTTTATTTTCCTTTTTTCTTTATATATAACAGCTGTTCTTCTATTTGTTCAATAGTTTGCATAAAGTGCCCTGAGGACTTTTATACGGACCATGATCCCCTGGCTGGATCTGTTATATATTAGGGTTACTCTTAAATGGTAAAAACAAAATGAGGTGCTTAAGATTGTCTGCTCATATCATCCTGTTATCTAAAGTTTCGTGTTTAATCTCTCAGTACCTTGTTAGCTTTTTTTTTTTTTTTTTTAAACTGTAACAAAATGTCTATTGACTGATGTGTGTATTTTGTGACTTGTCTATCACCTCAATAAAAAAAGTATTATTAAAAAAAAAAAAAAAAAAACATCGTTATGGCTCTTTTTCACTACCACTGGTATTACGAGTTTTCTAGGTATAGGTGTACCGCACACTTTTTTGGCCGTAACACAACGTAACTACCGCAGCTTTTAAAAAGTCCTTTTTCAATGGGACTTCCACAGCGCCGGTATTACGAGTTTGCCCGTTCGGCCAAAAAGTGAGCGGTACAGCTTATACCGTCAAGATCCATACCGTAAACTGAAAGTCAGTAGTTATGGGTTTTATGCTACAATGCCGTAACATAAAACTCATAACTAAAGTGCTAAAAAGTACACTAACACCCATAAACTACCTATTAACCCATAAACCGAGGCCCTCCCGCATCGCAAACACTAAAATAAAATTATTAACCCCTAATCTGCCACTCCCGACATTGCCGCCACTAGAATAAACATATTAACCCCTAAACCGCCACACTCCTGCATCGTAAACACTAGTTAAATATTATTAAACCCTAATCTGCTGTCCCTAACATTGCCGCAACCTACATTACTGTTATTAACTCCTTATCTGCTGCCCCCAAAATCACTGCCACTATACTAAAGATATTAACCCCTAAACCTAACCCAAGTCTAACCCTAACACCCCTAACTTTAATATAATTAAAATAAATCTAAATAAATATTACTATCATTAACTAAATAATTCCTATTTAAAACTAAATACTTACCTATAAAATAAACCCTAACATAGCTACAATATAACTAATAGTTATATTGTATCTAGCTTAGGTTTTATTTTTATTTCACAGGCAAGTTTGTATTTATTTTAACTAGGTAGACTAGTTAGTAAATAGTTATTAACTATTTAATAACTACCTAGCTAAAATAAATACAAATTTACCTGTAAAATAAAACCTTACCTGTCTTACACTAACACCTAACCTTACACTACAATTAAAGCAATTACATTAATTAAATACAATTAACTAAATTACAAACAAAAAAAACACTAAATTACACAAAATAAAAAAGAAATGATCAAATATTTAAACTAATTACACCTAATCTAATAGCTCTATCAAAATAAAAAAGCCCCCCAAAATAAAAAAAACCCTAGCCTACAATAAACTGCCAATGGCCCTTTTACTTGTAAAAAAAAAATACAAACAACCCCCCTACACTAAAACCCACCACCCACACAGCCAATCCCCAAATAAAATCCTATCTAAAAAAACCTAAGCTCCCCATTGCCCTGAAAAGGGCATTTGGATGGGCATTGCCCTTAAAGGGCATTTAGCTCTTTTTCTGCCCAAACCCTAATCTAAAATTAAAACCCACCCAATAAACCCTTAAAAAAAAACTAACACTAACCCCCGAAGATCCACTTACAGTTTTTGAAGATCGGACATCCATCCTCAACGAAGCGGAAGAATTCTATCAGCCAATCGGAATTCAAGGGATGCCATGTTGGATGACGTCCCTTAAAGAAACCTTCATTCTTCGCTAGCCGTGGAAAGAAGAAGATGCTCTGTGCCGGATGTCTTGAAGATGGAGCCGCTCCGCGCCGGATGGATGAAGATAGAAAAAGCCGTCTGGATGAAGACTTCTGCCGGCTTGGATGAAGACTTCGGGCCGCTAGGATAAAGACTTTTGTCAGCTTCGCTGAGGACTTCTGCCGCTTCGTTGAGGATGGATGTCCGGTCTTCAAAAACTGTAAGTGGATCTTCGGGGGTTAGTGTTAGGTTTTTTAAGGGTTTATTGGGTGGGTTTTATTTTAAGATTAGGGTTTGGGCAGAAAAAGAGCTAAATGCCCTTTTAAGGGCAATGCCCATCCAAATGCCCTTTTCAGGGCAATGGGGAGCTTAGGTTTTTTAGATAGGATTTTATTTGGGGGATTGGTTGTGTGGGTGGTGGGTTTTACTGTTGGGGGGTTGTTTGTATTTTTTTTTTACAGGTAAAAGAGCTGATTTCTTTGGAGCAATGCCCCGCAAAAGGCCCTTTTAATGGCCATTGGTAGTTTATTGTAGGCTAGGGGGGGGCTATTTTGGGGGGCTTTTTTATTTTGATAGGGCTATTAGATTAGGTGTAATTAGTTTAAATATTTGATTATTTCTTTTTTATTTTGTGTAATTTAATGGGGTTTATTTTGTAATTTAGTTAATTGTATTTAATTAATGTAATTTATTTAATTGTAGTGTAAGGTTAGTGTTACAGGTAAATTTGTATTTATTTTAACTAGATAGTTAGTAAATAGTTAATAACCTAGTTAATACCTAGTTAAAATAAATACAAACTTAGCTGTGAAATAAAAATAAAACCTAAGATAGCTACAATGTAACTATTAGTTATATTCTAGCTAGCTTAGGGTTTATTTTATAGGTAAGTATTTAGTTTTAAATAGGAATTATTTATTTAATGATAGGAATTTTTAATTAGATTTATTTTAATTATATTAAAGTTAGGGGTGTTAGGGTTAGACTTAGGGTTAGGTTTAGGGGTAATAACTTTAGTATAATGTCGGCGACGTTGGGGCGGAAGATTAGGGGTTAATAAGTGTAATGTAGGTGGTGGCGATGTCGGGGGCGGCAGATTAGGGGTGTTTAGACTCGGGGTTTATGATAGGGTGTTAGGTGTAAACATACATTTTCTTTCCCCATAGGAATCAATGGGGCAGCGTTAAGGAGCTTTACGCTCCTTTATTGCAGGTGCTTTTTTTTAGCTGGCTCTCCCCATTGATGTCTATGGGGAAATCGTGCACGAGCACGTAAAACCAGCTCAAAGCAGCGCTGGTATTTGAGTGTGGTATAGAGCTCAATTTTGCTCAACGCTGCAATATTGCCTGCTAATGCCGGGTTTATGAAAACCTGTAATAGCAGCGTTATAGGGAGGTGAGCGGTGGAAATAACTTGCAAGTTAGTACCGAGCCGCTCTTACTGCAAAACTCGTAATCTAGTCGTTAGTTAATTAATGATAAAAACATTTAGATACATAATGTGCGTGGCATGATTGGTATAAAGGTAATGTAGTAAATTAACCAAAACTATGATGAATTTAGATGGTGTGTGGTAAACAATGTGAGACATTCAACTTAATAAGGTAATGTTTAGAATGCCCACAATTACTATATGCTTTAAGGAAAACTCTCTGGATCAGCATAATATGACATCAGCTAACTGTAAGCAACAAGAAAGAGCCATCAATAATAAAAGTACCAGTTTCGATAAATCACATATTTCTTTGCTGCATTACAAATCTAGCACTTCCTGGATTGTAATTGGTATGTTACATGATTGCTATGCCACCTAGAGTTTTTGTGTTGTATATGTTGCCTAACAAGCCTAAAGATATGTAATTTGCATACCACATAACACCAGGGTATCTAGTATGAAATTTACAGATAAGGAGGGTTACAACCTATACAAACACAAAACTCTAGGAGCTTTACCAATCATATCCCCCCAGTCCAGTATACCCCTGGCACTTCTGCAATGCTGGCCCCAGCTGGTGCAGCTCACCAGAAAATGTCCTGCTTTCTTGGCAGACATCTGCTGAGCGTCCCCAAGGGACAGACTTCCTGGGCCTGTTTGCACCTGCAACCTCTGTGAACTTGGAAGTTCCACCTCTGCCATGACCCCTTGTTTTGACACCCAGAAGCCCCTCTTTCTTACTAACCATTTGTGCCTTGGTGGTTTCTAGGATCTAAAGGAGCTGAGATTGAGGAGATTAAATACTTACTCCCTCCTGCTCCCTTAAATCCTATGGGGCTGCTGCTTCCCTTCCTCGTTTCTGGGGCCTTGTGACAATACCATGCATGGGCATGGTGACATCACCAATGTCATGGATCAGGGTGGTCCACTCACTACACCAGTGCCACCTTTGGCCGTGACATTCTAGGGGACAAGGATGACAAGGTGTTAACTACTCTGAAAACCCTATTCACTGCAACCCACTATCCCCTATATATCCAAAAATGTACTCTTAATGCCAATATCAATATAAATATAACCAGTATCACTAGTGTACAACACAGTTAACTAAAATAACATAACATTCACTCCAGGTAGTGCTGCACATCAGTCCCTGCTTCCAATTGTCACATACAGGACCAAAACCAATTACTCAGGGCTTTTGGTAGACCCCTAAATTATTATAGAAAAAATGTATACAACTAATGTTTTGGTAGCCTTTCCAAGCTCACGTAAGCCGTGAATTCAGTTTCTAGAGCACAAAGACAGATGTGATTGTTAGGAATTATCCCGGGGCAATATTGGAAGATGAGTCTTGGAGGAAAGCAGTGACCTTCTCGGACGTCCGGGAAACAATTACCAAAATAACACACACAGGCAGGTTATCATTAGCAAATGTTCCGTTTATTCTGGGACCAAAAGCACAATATATAGACATGGATACACGTAGGCATCTCTGGTGCGTAACATCATCTTATTGGCTAAGCAAAATACAGTAATATATTTCCTAATGGCCTTATTTGGCATACAGCATAACATATCATAATAGAAAAATAATATATGAAAAAAGTACAGACAGAAACATGTATATTTTGCAGCTACAGGAAATAATGTAGGTGGGTGCTGCTCTGTGACATTTGCGGTTTTAGCTTACAAGAAGCACCTGGGTTTGTTTGGCTTTGAAAAAAGTACCTTATTTCCTGTTCAGACACAGACAGATCAGCAACTGAAATTTGCAAATGTAACTGATATTACAAGTGTCTTAGAAGAAATGATATTATGAATGGAGTGCAGAAAAAATACATCAGTGCATAACATTATAGATAATGTAAAATAAGTACATAGGTAAAGTGTGCAACACAAATAAGTGATGTTCCCTGACAATTCCCCTCTTTAGTCATAACAATGACTACTACTGGACTAACGTCTGGAGTGGAATGGGACATTTTTGTATGTGGTATTAGCAGGATGGTATCAACGATGTTGTCGATTTCGATTAGGTTGGTGTGGTAGAACCTGTAGGTATTCTGCACACTGGGAGATAGGGGTTGGGGGTGGCAGGCGTGTATGTTTAGCAATGCAGAAAACAACTATCTTAAAACAACAATAACAGAATAGTATAAACAAAGCAATGAAAACAATAAAGGTACCAATATTTTTTAGCCACTCTAGGAAGCCTAAGCCAGTGAAGAATTTATCCCAGGGGTTATCAATGCCTGAGTTTTTCTTTAATTCAATGGATAATTCTTCCAATTTCTTAATAGCAAGCGTTACTTTTCCAGTGGGACCTGTATTATCTGGTATAAATGTACAGCACGACCCACCAGTCTGATCATCAATGACTTTACACACCCCTCCTTTTTCTGCTAAAAGCATGTCTAAGGCCATGCGGTTTTGGAATGTCATGTGAGAGGTTGGGCCGAGTTGTTCAGCAATGCCTTTAAGGGCATCTCTGGTATAATTAACAAAACGTTGTTGATTATAAAATATATAGTTTATCCAGTCTACATTTTTATTGGCAGTTATGATGGGGAAGATGGATTCAAATCCAGCTTTAACCTGGTCACGGGCCTTAAATTCATCTGGGACCCCCCTGGGACCCCCCTTGGGACCTGGGATAGCCTTAGTCTGTCTCTGTGTACGATGAGAGGAGGTACGGTGAGTGTGTATGTGTATGTCATCTACACCTAAAATGTGGAGAAGCATGATAACTTTTGCTAGAGCACATTCCCCAGACCATTGTCCCTCTAGCCTAATGCGGATTTTCATATCCCGCAAATCCAATATATGTCACCTAACGACTGAATGTGGTTATAGGTGTTGAGGTTACTATACTTATAACAGTACCCAGATGTAAAGTTACCTAAGAATCTACCTTTTCCTGTGCCCCTATAACAAGTGTAGTTACCAGGATATATAGTAATTCCCTCACTGAGGTGTGGGGTTTTAGTAATAATAGGGTATTTTTCCTTCCATGCAATACAGGTTGACTGATTAACAATGGTATTAGTATACAGGCTGAGAAAGCAGGACTCAGCGTTACTAGGGATGTTAAGGGGGACAGTACCTAAATGGGGACGGGCATTACCACAAACATAACAATTTGATCTATTATATTGTTTGGCCGAAAAGGCCATCCATTCTAACCAAAGGTTTTTGTCTGAATAACCTGTTTCTAAGGCCATAGTATCTCTTGGTGAGGGATCAGCCATAGCAATCATGCCCTGAGATGGGGACTGGGTATTAATTAGGTTTTGACCAAGGTTTTGATAAATTTTAGTGACAATTTTGTTCCATTCAGAGGAATTAACCATATCTTGAAGCTGGAAACTACCCTTATCTTCGGATAAGGCCCCTCTTTCCCAAAAAGAGAGCATATAAGGGCCACTATCAATTGGACTGGGGTTTTCAATAGTCAAGGTAAGTTTCATACTCTGTCCGGGTTTACCTGCCGAAAGGCAAATTCCGGACTTAGAAAGGGTCATTCTTTCCATTAAGGATCTCCTATTTCTATCTTTCTCGGTTAATACAATAGTTCCCCATCTAAGGCCTGCATCTGCATCCCACCCATCAGCATTCCAGTATTTACAATCCTTACTCCTATCATCATTCTCCCCTATACACATATAGACTGACCTGGAAGGGATATCGTGGTAAATGGTACACTGTGTTGATACATCCCCAGGGCATGGAATAATGTCACAATAGTCAAAGGCATAAGTGGCAACATGGAGATGTGAAGAATTGTACCAAAAGGTCGTATAGCGTGGTGATGTGGTTTGTGTAATGGCCATTTTTGAGGGTAGGTGCTCGATCACCCTGAAAGGGGTCCGGTCTGCTGACCTTCGGGCTCTACGGAGGGCTGGAACATGTGGTGTTGGCAGGGTTGTTGAGTTCTTGGTTGTGTTTTGTTTCTGGGGTGAGTCAGGGGGAGTGATGAAGTAATTACAAGCAGGGGCAGTACCATATTGTTCATCCGGTGTCTCATAATAGCAGGAGGCTATTATCCATCCGGGTATTGCAATCAAGAGCAAGGAGGAGAGAAGGTAGCAGTACACCAAGTAGTGGGACCCTTGAGTGGCGATCATGTTGTTGCAGGTACGTGCTGTGGATATAGATGTTACAGAAGGGACTGTGTGACCAACTTCACCCCTCTTTGGACTGGCAGTCGAGAATGTTACAGGTGTTACAGAAGGGACTTTATGAACACTTCACCCCTCTTTAGGCACAACTGTTTTCTGAGACGTCCTGGACTGGTGGTACAGATGTTTCAGAAGGGACTAGACAGCCAGCTTCACCCCTCTTTGGACAGAGCTTTACCCTAGATGCGTGGATCCAGATGGGCTCCTGGGCTGTGAGGATGGCAGTACGAGTGATGGCCACAACTTCGGTAGGTGGACCGTATGGGAAGCCTCCCTTCTTTGCTTTATTCAGCTGTCTGATGCACACTGTGTCTCCGACCTTGAAGCTGTGGGTTGGTTCCTGTGAGGGAAGAGGAAAACGAGAGGCCACATCACCATAGTTGCCATTCAAAACAGAGATTAATTCATGTACATATCGTTCCCTGATTAAATCTAAATCCCCAGTGACTATGTGTGGGTTCCTGACCCAAGGGCTGGGGAACGGTCTACCCATCAAAATCTCAAAAGGAGACAGCTGAGTGGATTTGCTGGGGGACATCCGTACCTCAGCTAAGACTGCAGGTAAATGATCCTGCCATTTGACCCAATTCCCTCCCGTGGCCTTAAGGAGTTTTTCCTTAATGGTCCGGTTCATCCTTTCTACCACCCCTGAGCTCTGGGGATGATATGGTATGTGAAACTTCCATTTTATCTGTAAGTGAGCTACCAATTCCTGCAATACCTTACTAACAAAAGCTGGCCAATTGTCTGAGTTAATCTGCAGGGGGCAACCAAATCTGGGAATGACATCAGTGCAAAGGTGTTTCACTTCTGTTTTTGCGTCTTCCCTAGTGGTAGGAAAGGCCTCAGGCCAGCGAGAAAATTGGTCAACTATGACCAGCAGGTAAAACTGTTTGGTTCCTGTTTTAGGTATGTGTGTGAAATCTATCTGCAGGTGAGTGAAAGGTGCGGATGGTGGTGTTAGGTGGTCATGTTTTGCAGGTTTATTGTTGTGTTTGGTTTGCAGACAAGTGATGCAACGGTTAATGTAAGATTGTACATGTAACTGTAGATTTTGTATGCAGAAGTAAGGTTTGATTAACTGTAGAGTGTTATGGATACTCAGGTGACTGACACCATGGGCTTGTGAAATAAAAATGGGTGCACTAGTTTCAGGGATACCAATGATTGTCCCACCTTTCCCCTCTTTCGAATAAAACCCTTGAGGGTTTAATTCGAGCTTCTGAGAGACCCAGTATTTGATATCAGTGACAGTGGCAAACTGCTGTAGTGACGATGTGAGTACATCGTCGACCAGAGAGGGTGCCACAAGCATGGGATAAACACTGTCTTGCAATGGAGAGATCTTAGCTGCTTGTTTGGCTACTGTGTCAGCTAATGCATTACCCCTAGCAATAGGATTGTTAAGGTTAGTATGTGCTCGGCAGTGTATGACAGCAATTTCTTTTGGGAGCAGGATGGCTTGTAAGAGTTCTGTGATAAGTGTGGTGTGACTGATGCTTTTACCGTCGGCAGACTTGAAACCTCTTTGTTTCCAAATCATGCCGAAATCATGTACCACTCCAAAGGCATACCTGGAGTCGGTATAGATATTTACGGAGGCATCAGCAAAAAGTTCACAGGCTCGAGTGAGAGCTATTAATTCAGCTGCCTGAGCCGAATTATGCATGACACAGGAAGATTCAATAACAATGTCGGGAAGCTGGACCACTGCATATCCTGCAAGGTACGTGTGGTCATCTGGGCGGCGACATGAGCCATCCACAAAGACGTCAGGGACCCCCGGAATAGGGGTGTCCCGGAGGTCAGGGCATGGTGTTGTGTTGGAGTGAATGAGTGCAATGCAGTCGTGAAGGGGGAGGTCAGATTGTGGTACGTCAGAGGATAACAAGGCCTTGAGAATAGACGCAGGGCCTGAGTTAGTTGCACAGTACTTAATGGTTAACTCAGAAGTACTGGTAAGCAGTATTTCATAACCACTAAGTCTCTGGGCAGTCATGTGTTGTGTTTGCAGATTGTTAAGGAGGTGCAAAACCTGATGGGAGGTATGTAAAACAAGTGAATGTCCCAGTGTGATAGGTTCGCACATCTCAACGGCCATGGCACACGCTGCGAGGGATCGCAGGCATGAAGGCATACCCTGCACAGGAATGGGCAGCTTTTTAGATAAAAAGGCTACAGGACGGAAAGAGTTACTACCATGCTCTTGGGCACAGACAGCCGCCATGGTTTTACAATTTTCCCTTGCGTACAAATGAAAAGGCTTTGTGTAGTCAGGTAGGCCGAGGGCAGGGGAAGTGGTGATGGACCTGGCAAGTTCATTGTATGCATGGGTCAGAGTCTCTGTCCAGTGAATTGTGGGTGGAGAGTCACTGTGGCAAATGGTGCGGAGGATTGAGTCGTAGTGGGAGCAGTCTGGTATCCACTGTCGACAATAGTTTATTATCCCAAGAAAGGTCAGCATTTCTTTGGGAGTGGCAGGCTTTGACAGTTTAGAGAGGGCTTTTACTCTTTTTGCACTGAGTTCTCGTTTGCCTTTGGACAGGACAAAGCCTAAGTACTCAACTTGTGGCTGGCAAATTTGCAGTTTCTGTTTAGACACCTTGAGCCCTTCATGGGCGAGGAACAACAAAAGGTCCACTAGGTCCTTTTCCCCTGCCTCGTATGAAGTACTACACAATAACAGGTCATCAACATATTGCAAAAGGATGGAACCACAGGGGCTGGTCCAGCTCTTGAGCATGGTATTGAGGACTAGGCCGAATGCGGCTGGACTGTCCGTAAATCCTTGGGGCATCTTTGACCACGTCATTTGAATCCCTCTTTATATGAAAGCGAACAACTGCTGAGTGTCCACATCAACGGGTACAGAGAAGAAAGCATTAGCCAAATCAATGGTAGAAAAAATTTCTGCATTGTGTGGAATGGCCGTAAGTAGTGCGGTCACATCCGGGACTAAGGGAGGGAGAGGTATAATTAATTTATTCACGGCCCTTAGGTCTTGAATAAAACGGTAACCGCCCGCCGGCTTAGGCAAGGGGTTAATGGGCGTGTTATACGGGGAGATGGTATGCTTCAGAATACCTTTCTCCAGAAATACCTTAATCATGGGGCCTATGCCCTCCAGCTTGTCGTCACTAATAGGGTATTGTTTGATGAAAACTGGGGAGCAGTCTTCACGCAACGTTGCCCTATATGGGGTGCAGTCGATGGTCCCCGTATCATATGGTCCCGTTGACCATAGGGTAGGGGGAACGCTGTCAAAGAGAGTGTCAAAATCTGTGGTTGGAGGCAGGTTATGGACATGGTCAGTAACCTGATATATCTGATTGCTCAACATGGCCGTCTCCGACGACAGTGATTCCTCGGGCGATTCGCCTGATTCACTGAGGTCAAAGTCAACCGTCATGCCACCGTTCCGTGATATTGTCATCATTATTCCCAGTTTACCCATCAAGTCTCGACCAAGGAGACTAAAGGGGCAACCCCGGATAATGTGAAACGAGTGGGACAAAGTTTTGGGAGAGTCGGGTATTTGAACTGTGAGGAGTGGAGTGCAGAAGGTAGGAATTGGCACACCTGTGATTCCCACAGAGGGATTAGACTCTTGCAAGGGTCCATCGTATAATTCGCCCGAGATAGTGGAGCAAGTCGCTCCCGTATCTACGAGGAATTGTAATTCGGAGCCCTCTATGTTAAGAGTAACGAAGGGCTCACGATTATAATACGATGTAACCTTGGGTAAGAGTAGGGTGCCTCCCTCCGGGCAGCCCTATGGCCATTGTATTCTGTGTTGTGGTGGTCGGTTGTCACGTCTGGGTGGTGAGTATGAGTGTGATCGGCGGTTGTCCCTAGGATAAAAGTTATCCCTGCCCTTACGGGGCGGATGGGGACATTCATTTTTCCAGTGCCCTGTTTCTCCACAATTAAAACACATGTTGCGTCTATGTTCTTGGTTAGCTCTACCCCCCCTTTGCCTATGGCGTGGAAGTGTGTTATCATTAACCTGAACATATGCACCCTTAACACTTTTATCAAAACATCCTGCAGCATGACGGGACTCAATAGCTGATAATAATTCCTTTGAGGTCATTTTGGGCCAATCGGGTATGAGTTGTTTTAACAAAAGACTGTCTGTTGGTGTCATACACCCTAACATAGTCTGATTCTTTAATACAGCCATTCCATCCCCGGATGATAAGCCTCCTTCCTCTGCCCAACATTTAAAAAATCTTTTAGCAAAGTCTAAAATTGCCTCGCCAGGTTTCTGCTTGCATGCTAAAACTGCACTCATAGATTGCTGTGTCTTACTACAGCGTTTTATTTCAGTTTCTAATTCTGTCCACATGGTTGCCCTAGTCACTGGGTTTGCTAAACCATATGAAGTGACTGAGGTACTTGTGTCATTGGTATGTATTGTAGGAACTTTAGTCCAATCCCATTCATCATTTTCGTGATAATTATACAATTTATCAATTATCATTTTAATGTCAGTTTGTGTATACATGGCTCCCTGTAAATATCGTTTAAGGTGAAGGATACAGGCAGCAGGTTGTCTTAAAGGGTCGGGGCAGTCCCTGGTAATATCACTTAATTCACCTGCCGTGAGGGGTTTGATAATCATTTGGTCCCCAGCAATTAAATATGGCATAGTACTTATGGCACTGGTGCCAGAGATGCAGCGGGGGTCTGCCCAATTTGCATCTTCATGTTTTTGAATAGGTTGTGGTGCCCAAGGCATTAATTGTTGTTTGGTCTCATTGCGGACAGAGACGTCCGGAGACTCGGGAGTGTGAATTCCATGGACTGGCAAAGTTACATTCGGACGTGGGCGGTAGTCGGAGTCACTATATCTCCTTGGGCGAGTACTAACACGGCCACTAGATGTAACTACAAAATTTGGTGCTTCTCTTGTAGGCTCAATTCTATGAGGCTCCTGGACACTTACGTCATCAGGTGCCTCAGCCCCCTGTACATCTCCATGAAGTGGAGGGGGTGGATGTGTTCTGGTTGTATTGTAAGCCACAATTAAATCATCGTCATTATAATTAGTAACACTTGGATATATTCCCGCATATGGCGGTGGCGCAGCCATAGGGGCGGTGGCTATTGTATCTGGGACATTTTTCGAATAGACTATTGGAGGAGGACGTAAAATAATTCTAGAAAGTTTAGATTTATCTATTTTACTGTGTCTATTATTACCACTGGATTTATATCCGTCACAATATTTTAACCAATACTCAGCAGCTTGTCTCATGTATTGCATGTCCCAATCGGGATCTCCTGTATACAAATCAAATGCTTTTTCATTTCCCAAACATAAACCTCTTAACATGTCTTTATGAAATTTACAATTACAACCGCCCCTAGGAAATGCATTTCTTGGGTCTATATACTCTGTCCATCCAGTGACGTCATCTAAAAATGGGATGACCATTGCCCACCCTACATCCTCCTGTCTAGCCACAAATTGTTTAAGTGTTTCTCCCTCAGTTTGGCTTTGTTTACTTTGACCGGTCCCCATGACCCCTGACCAGTAATAGCTTTACACACACACACACACAATCAAAAGGATTTAGCGTCTAATGGAGGCAAGTTCCGACTAGTCCGTCACCAACAACAGCTGTTTTATACACTGTTACATGTAGTCTTCAAAACTGCTAGCCAGGACGGAGTATCTTAGTACTTAAAGTCAGTTGTTGTCTCCACTAACTCATGCAATAGTAGACACAAGATGAACCTTATGTCCTTATAATAAAATAGCAGCAATGAAATATACAATGAAAATACAATAAGAAATGGTGAGCGATAGTAAACACAGGACACGAGTTGTGTCTATGTCCTCATAATAGAATCGCAATATTAAAATACAAACAGTATACAATATGAGTAATACACAACATATAAGACAAATAATTTCATGATACATATGACTCAAATAACAGAACAATTACAATATGAAGCAAAAGTGCACATTCTATACAGGTGTCACCGTGCTATCGTTTATCCGTGTATCATTAGGCGGTGACTTTCGACACGGTAAACGGTGCGTCTTACACCTGCGTATATGTACTTATAATAGAGTTGCAATGACAAGACAAAACATAAATAGCAGCAATAAGGTACTGGTCTCAACCAAGACTACAGAGGGCCAAATTAAACCTTAAACCTAAACCTTAAATTCCGCGGAGGTCTCCCTAGACACTTTTTACCCACCCGGGTTCTACCAAAGACAAAAAAAATTCCCCAAATAACTGGATATCGATCTTAATGGGCCTTCTACAGGGCACAGAAATCAAGTCACAATATATAGACAAAATGACTCACCCTGTTGAAGGCTCCCGATTGATTGATCCCACTTCTGATCACCAGACTGTTAGGAATTATCCTGGGGCAATATTGGAAGATGAGTCTTGGAGGAAAGCAGTGACCTTCTCGGACGTCCGGGAAACAATTACCAAAATAACACACACAGGCAGGTTATCATTAGCAAATGTTCCATTTATTCTGGGACCAAAAGCACAATATATAGACATGGATACACGTAGGCATCTCTGGTGCGTAACATCATCTTATTGGCTAAGCAAAATACAGTAATATATTTCCTAATGGCCTTATTTGGCATACAGCATAACATATCATAATAGAAAATAATATATGAAAAAAGTACAGACAGAAACATGTATATTTTGCAGCTACAGGAAATAATGTAGGTGGGTGCTGCTCTGTGACATTTGCGGTTTTAGCTTACAAGAAGCACCTGGGTTTGTTTGGCTTTGAAAAAAGTACCTTATTTCCTGTTCAGACACAGACAGATCAGCAACTGAAATTTGCAAATGTAACTGATATTACAAGTGTCTTAGAAGAAATGATATTATGAATGGAGTGCAGAAAAAATACATCAGTGCATAACATTATAGATAATGTAAAATAAGTACATAGGTAAAGTGTGCAACACAAATAAGTGATGTTCCCTGACAGTGATTACATTTATAATCGAATCTGACAAAAAGGATCACAGTGCAAAAATACATTAAGTCAAATGTCATATAAAAAAGAGTAATTAAACAATAGACAATAAAGACACACACAATTGCAAAACAAATTATCATACAAAATAAAAGTATTAAATACACAGAAAACATAAAGCTTCCAATTTAAAATTAATTCTTTGGGACTACTCAATAATTCTTTCAGATGGTATATTTCTTGATGTAAGTATGCTTAAGTCTGCCTGTGTTACAGTCACACACACTTTATACACATGATATACCCACCCCCAGGGTGTGCTCCATAAGTTGTTTGCCTGCTCTGAGGCCGTGGACAGAAATCTACCCGATCAAATACGATCGGGTTGATTGACACCCCCTGCTAGCGGCCACGAATCTGCAAGCGTTGCACCAGCAGTTCACACAAGAACTACTGGTGCAATGATAAATACCGACAGCGTATGCTGTCGGCATTTATCGATGTGCAGCGGACATGATACATCGTATCATGTCCGCTCACACTATAATAAATATACCCCCTGGTCTGAAATAAGAGATTACGAATCATGATACCTGGAAGTCAGACACTAGTACAGGACATGACCTCTAAACTCCTGAACCAGACTGAGACTATATACTCAGCCAAAGCACAACATGTAGCAAGATGGCACCTATGACAGTGTTAAACAAAAAATATGTGAAATGTCTGATTAGAAAGCAATTTCCTCTACGATTATAATGTTTTCTGATAAGGAAAAGTTGAGTTACAATGGCCAACCAAATGAGACCTGGGAACAGTTGACACTTCTGCCTAAATAGAAAACGATAAGAAAAGAGAAAGGAGGTGCCTCATAGGGTGAGTAATTCCAAACATAAATAGTACACTTCAAAACATACAAGGGGCGACTCACATTTGGTAGGGCAATACACGTAGTGCACATGACACAAACTGGGGAACACCGGTCCCCCCAGCGAGACTGGCACAGGCAAAACGGCTGACTGAAGGAAGCAGCATGCAAGCTCAACAATTTCGCTTTGCTGACCAAGCAGAGTAAGTATGGTCTTCAGCGTCACAGTCAGGCGATCGGCTCGGTCTCTGCTGATAAATCAGGTAAATCTCGAACTCCAAAAACACAACCCTAATCACAGTGGTGTAAGTGTTCAAAGTGTGTATTGTATATCACAATGAGAACACAGCATTGGAAGGAGACAGAGTTCCTCAGTAAACTTAAAAAAGGTTTATTAAAAGCAATGTGTTTCTCAGTGGTACATCCACCGCTTCATCCGGTGAATGTACCACCGAGAAACGCATTACTTTTAATAAACCTTTTTTAACTGAGGAACTCTGTCTGGACTTACTCACCCTATGAGGCGCTTCCTTTCTCTTCTCTTTTCTTTTCGTTTTAGTCATTTTGGGATTCAGGATCCCTCTCCTGGAGTGACAACTCGCTGGGTGGATTTTCTCATTATTTTACTTATACCCTTATTTGTCACTTTATTTTAAATCTTTTTATTTTTTTATTGTTTTTCTCTTTTGCAAATGTACAGTGTGTACATAGTGAGCCTTATATTAATTGCACATAGAGTTTTAGCCTTATACACATTCTAATAACGTTTTTATTCCTAAATAGAAAACCTTAGAAAACAATTCAAACTGAGGGGGATGTGTTATAACAAATTGATTCATGTAAGGAATGTGGGGTCAAATGTGTAACTCCCAATAATACTGCCCATTGGAACTTCCTTTGTAGTTAAAAGTTTAAAGGGACATTCTACTCCAGAATCTTTTGACATACATGCATTTTAGCTAATCAGTTCTGACTCATTAATAACTCCATGGGAGTGAGCACAACGTTATCTATATGGCACACATGAACTAGTGCTGTCTAGCTGTGAAAAAATGTCAAAATACACTGCGATAAGAGGCGGCTTTTAAGGGTTTATAAATTAGCATATGAGCCTACCTAGGTTTAGCTTTGAACAAAGAATACCAAGAGAACAAAGGAAAATTGATTATAAAAGTAAATTGGAAAGTTGTTTAAAATTGCATGCCCTATCTGATGAAAATTGAATTTTGACTATACTGTCCCTTTTAAGTTGCATCCAACAAACCAGGACCATAGTAATAGGTAATAAGATAATTACTTGACTTGATGACTGGAACCACCTTAGCAGGAATCAGTTCACAAGTTGAGTCACAGGCAGGGTTAAACAGGAGACAGAAGCAAAATGACTCCTCAGGGTCAAAACCAGAAGAACAGACTGGGAACAAAATTGTTAGGATAACCAAGCACCGAACAGATGTTTTTCATAGCATATGATCTTAGTACCCAGAAAACAGCAGGAACCCCTCTGATACAAATATATAAAAAGTGCTATCCTTAGAGCATTCCACTTCAAGATTCTGCATATGGGAGGCAAATATCACACCCTGGGCTGCCGACCACGGTAAACTGAACTCCATTATTGCAGTCCCCCAACTCATGCAAAAGAAACCCTCCTAGACTACAAGCATGGATAGCAAAGCTCTTAATGCTCCCCAGGGCATGACACCTAGACTATTTCTATGCTTGGCCTGAATATAACAATTGACTCATCAGTTGTGCTAGAGAGGTTTATTAAGCATGAAGACCCTTTGGGTATATTGTTACAGTTGAGAAGAAAAAGTAACCAGCGCCCATCTATAGGAAGGCCAATAATTTAAAATCAATTCTGGCTCCAAGCATACCCAAACAGAAGAAAGAAAAGAACCCTTCAGACATCTTGGGTAAAAAACTGTTTGGTTTTTATCCATGTTACTTCTGTAAAGCATGTAAACATGGAAAGAAAACGAATATAATAAAATCCAAAGTTTCCAATGAAATATTCCATATCAAACAAACAATAAGATGTACTGATCAGAACATAGTCTATTTGGTCGAATGTGGGTGTGGCCTGCAGTATGTAGGCCAGACCTCTAGGAAACTAAAAGACCGAATTCGAGAACATTTGTTGCAGATCAAATGGAAGAAGGTTGATTTACCAATCTACAAACACTTTAAAGAAGTACATGGTGGAAGCGACAAAAGCTTCAAATATATGGGTATATGCAAAATAAACAAAGATTGGAGAGGAGGAGACATGGAATTGAAATTACTAAAAACAGAATCCAAATGGATTTTTAATTTAGACTGTATTCATCCAAAAGGTCTCAATGCCAATTTTGAGATTGTCCATCTGTTTTAAAAAAGTTTAGAGCAATTGATTTTTATCCCTAAAGTATCCAATATCAACTTCATGATGGTCTATCTATTCTAAGTCATATGTACTTTGAAGTTACTGTGAACAATCCCTTAGAACCATATTTTTAATTATCTGGTTTAGTCGAGCTGACCCAAGAATTTTATCGTTCCAAAGCCCTTTGAGAAATACCACTTCTAGATAAGTTAATGTGATTTTATAATTTTAAGATTTTATATATATTTATAAATCTGGTTTGGTCGAGCTGACCCAAGAATTTTAAAGCCCTTTATATGTAAGGTTAGCAGATGATTTTCCACTATGTATCTAGGAAAATCAATATTTTAGATTAATATAAAGTAGTGTCTATAATGTGAATGATAATCCCTAAAAATATTCATTGTGATAGGGACTCATTTGTTAAATCGATACAGATTTGTATAAATTGTATAAATAATCCTTATGTTAGGTCCTGGATATATTAGCCTCAACTAGATGAACAAAATTTAGAAATTACGTCTATTTATAGTCACTAACAGACGTCATTTGAAATAGTCAAATATATATTCTACACTTAGTTTTTATAGTAGGTCGTCTGATAGCCGAGTATGTCCAATTATCATGAAAAATTAGTTTTCCAAAGTGTTGAAAGCCCAAATCCGATCTAGCCCATTTCCAAAATGGCTCCGGGAAACCGGAAGCACAAAAAACCGGAAGTATTACAAGCCTTAACTTCCGGTTCACTATTGGAAGTGCGTTTTTTCGGCGGGATACAATCCGACAACATCCGCCCAATTTGGCGCAATTTTTTCAAACAAACGCCCATATAGAAAAGTATATAAGGTCAGTATTAATGTAGCCTCCATATGTCTTGAAAAAGGCCCGGTACGAGGGCCGAAACGCGTAGACGATACTTTACACCAAAGTTTGAGAGGCTCATTATATCCAGGACCAGGATTTGAATGGTAAGACTATTTTCAATAGTCCATACCCGTTAGCGCTGTTTGTTTAGTGCGCTTTTTTCCATTTCTTTCAGGTATTTTGTCTTAACATAGGAATAGGACTTTGGACTCCACTACACATTGAGGATTTCTTTCACCAGACTTTCACCAGACTTTTAAGGATTCACTTTTATCAAAAGACTTTTTAAGGACACTATTATTGTCATATCATTATCTAAAGTTATTTAAAGTTGTGGAAACACACCTTTAGGAGTTGTGGATTAGTTTTGGCCAAACTATACACACACTCTCTGTTTTTTATGTCGTTCATATTAAGAATTATATAGCTTGTGGTATTTGTTTATTGTTTTTAAGATAATAAAGTTAGACGCATTATCGGACCACTGAGTCCATCATCCAGATTCAATCAGGAGAATTGAGGTAACAGCTGGTACCAGTTTAGTTTAAAATCCCATTAGTAGGATCCCACATTCAATTTTGTTATATATGTATTTTTTGCATTTTTTCACACTATTCTATCTTATTTTTTGATTTTTATGACCAAATCCACTTCATATTTGCATTTTATTGTGTGTTATATTCTGTAATCCATAATATGGTTTATTTGATAGTTTAAGGAACCCAACACATTGTATTTTGATTTTTCACGGCGTTCATCATATGATTTAAATGTTGCACTATCTGCATGCACTGTCGACCTGCTAGTGGGTCTCGTATCACCATATTAGTGATCTTATCACTTTGATAAGAATATTTGAGTCATTATTATATCATTTATTGGACACCAGGTTTATTTGTACACTTATTTGATAATTAAATCAAATACAGATTTGCTTTTCACACACATCTATGTACCTACTAGAGGGTCTCTAAGAGGACTTACTCACGGAAAACTGGAACATTAGATATTGGTCATCCAGTTTAAATAACTGGATTAGATTCAATCTGTTATCTGTTGTATTTTAAATCATTTATTGTATTGTATTTTAAGCATTGTTATATGTGTTTTGTGTTTTTATGAATTCTGGAGATCAGAATTATATTGTTTTTATATATTAAATATTTGGTTGACTTTGGAAAATAGAAACTATTGGAGACTATTTTTACTTTTTATTTCCTGTGGTATATCTAAGCCATTGGCGCTCCTATATATCCCGATTCACTATATTGTAACAGTTATCGTGAACTAAAGTGATTTAAAGCATTCATTGTTTTAGACAAAACTACACTTATTGATTCTTGCATTGACTTTTCAAAACAGTATTGTTGTACATCTTATAAAAGAGTTTTCTAAAGAAAAAATAAATAAATTTGCAGGGTGAAGCATAGCATAGGGAAGATTGACACCCCTTACATTTTTTTGACCCAAAAAGGTGTGTCTATTAGCATGGACCTTTGCAGAATAGTCTGGAAACATTGCAATATTAGCATTTTGTATGGTGCACAAAGAAAAGCCCAAGATATAGATGGCTGTATAGGAACTCTATGCTCCCTATCAATGAAAAATATTCATATATGCCAGTCTTTCCCAGATAACTCTTGTGCCACTGTTCCAGGAAAAGCGGGAGTTGCTTTGCTTCCTTCCAGTGAAGGAACTGATTGGGGCCTGCCTGTGACTGTGCCAAGGTGAGAGCGAGGGGAAGGGCACAGTCTATTGGAGGGCTGGGTGAGTTTGTGGTGCTGAGAGAACAGTTTAAAGAGGCAAATGGCTAATCTATCTTCGGGTAACCAATTTAACTTATGAACTGATCTGTGGATGTAAAATTGCCCGATGTAGGGAGAAGACCATAATTATGAAAGAAGGATGCACATAGGGGGATTAGTGCTGGGGAGCACATTTGACATCGTAGCCATGAGCCCAAAGCTTCAAGTATATATTAATAGCCATACCAAATTTTTTCTCCAGTGTGGTGGGGTTACCAAATATATACAGTGAGCATTGGGGTATTAGGCTGTCATCACAGTACATTTGTGATATGACATTTTAAGGCTCCAATTGCTGGATATTGGCGCCAGTATACATTTTTTTTATGTTTTTTCCTTCCACTTTATTAACTCACATTTTATTCATTAGGAAAAAACTACAATAAAAATAAAAGCTACGAATATTTTTAACCATTCAGACATTTGCCTTGCTTTACCAAACTTATTCTGGATTTACAAGAGAATTTACAAGAGAATTGCTTAATTAAAGAGGACTTTGCTTGCTGAGCGCTGGGCAACAATTCTAAAGCTCACAAGGTGACTGGCAGTACTTGCATGTATGAGAACAAGTTACATGCACTGAACTTCATTAGGAAGTGATTAGAATCCTTCCATGCTACCCAGGGAGTCCTTATAATGGCAATAATGTAGGACTATTGTATAAAACATGTTACAATAAAATCTGTGAAGCCCATTATTAAAGCATTCAAAGTCTCACTTAGGTTCTTGAGATGAAAGTTTTTGTTGTTTTTCTAAGGATAGAAGGTTAATCATTCCAACAAAAATACATACATGAGTGGCAGCAGTAAATCAGTCGTGCAGATAGTACTAAATCTTTACACTACACTGAATGTATCAAAAAGAAAGATGACATACTGGTAAGAATAGACTTGATTTGACATATTGCGCTCTCTGTTGCTATTCTTAACTGTAAATTAGCAGAAAATATTAAACAGAGTAATAACGACCTATATATTTTTGATGTTATTATAAAATACTAATGTTCCATAAAAACACAATCTAATATTATATAGTTCTGTATCCAGATGATTATTGATTACATTTATTAATTTGAATCTTTAAATATAATACTTCTAAAAGATGTTTAATTCATGTAGCAGCTGTAATTATTGCAATATATTAAATACAAGTTTTTACAAACTAATGGCACAGATCAAATTGTTATTTTATAAAATGGCTTAAGGTTGATAAGTCTAAGCAGGAAGGGCGATAAGTCTAAGCAGGAAGGGTGATAAGTCTAAGCAGGAAGGGTGATAAGTCTAGGCAGGAAGGGTGATAAGTCTAAGCAGGAAGGGTGATAAGTCTAGGCAAGAAGGGTGATAAGTCTAGGCAGGAAGGGTGATAAGTCTAAGCAGGAAGGGTGATAAGTCTAGGCAGGAAGGGTGATAAGTCTAAGCAGGAAGGGTGATAAGTCTAAGCAGGCTTTCTATTTCCAGTAACAGATCACCACATGATCAGAAGATGCAATGTGTTGTTGTGTTCATTGCAATCAAGGTTGGTTAGTCAATTATCTAACTAATCCGGAGGGAAACTGGGCAAGCTCCAGTAAGAAAACTGAAAGTGATTACTTCAGCAGTGGTTGAAGGTTCACATTCCTGCAAATGGGATTACAATTACCCAAAAACAATCACAATGCCTTTTTTATTTTGGTAATATTTTTTTTTTAAAAACAGGCCCTTGGATGCTTTGGAGAATTGCTTTGGTTAGTCATGCAAGTATCTTTTGGATGCAAAGGTAGACCAAAGAGAACAGGTTTAATATCAGTAGGGTTATGGTTCAGTAAGGGGCTGATGAAGTGGGGTAGTCGAGGAAGGTTATTATGCTCTGAGAGGAATGGTTAACAGTTTGGAATTATTATGTATTTGTATGAAACACAGCAAAGACATGTTGTGCATGACTGAGCTGCTTTGTACTGTCTGCATCCAGTCTTCCGTCATCTTCAGTCTGTGTGGTGTGTGCAACCTAACACTTAAAGGTATACTCAAGTAAAAATTAAACTTTCATGATTCAGATAGAATATTGTCAGGGTACCTGTGAAATAACATTGAATAAACTACAAATGTATCACAGAATCTAATATTTCATTTTGGCTAATATCTAATTTGATATCAATTGGTCTCACTATAGCCCCTGCCCCCTCACTTCTTAAGACAAGTTGAAAACAAAGGATTTAGACTTTTGTATAGATAGGACCAATGGGCCACTTCAAAGTAAATATTAGCATTATGGAGCTCTCAGATGTGTATACCCATATATGGGTAATAAACTTACAGCCCCCCTGTAAAGAACAATCACTTAGTCTAAATTGATAATGAAATACACAAACATACTCAGAGGAAATAGCTCATATCATCTAGATGTAAATTGTCCCCTGCCGAGCTCCCATACGTAGCTCCTAGACAAGATGGCATTTTAAGTCTCTGTATGACATGGGAAACTAGATCTCAGATAAAGGAATTGTGCCTAATTTTCCTGTAGTTTAAGATACTCAAATGAATATATATATTCAGACACATATTAAATATGAACATATGAATCTGGGAGATTATCTATGCCTAGGAAGGGCAATATGGGAAGTTTAACATGTCTTAACCTATGTACTTTTGATAACAAATTATCTACATAGTTCTTAGATAAATTAAATGTATACCACAGACTGCCTGAATAATATAGATTATGATCTAATAGATACATCACATGTTACATGCTGTGTTGGATATAATGGATTAAAAATAAATAACTGCTTTGGTATATATAAATGTATATATAAATACATTTTTCTTTATTTTCCAGAGATCTAGTGAACATTACAGGGAAAAATCTGATGTGAAGATGAGGTTTCCAAATAAGATACTATAAGTTAATATATAAAGGCATCATAGATTTTGAGCCCATGTCTTAAACGCTGTTGAGACATGTATTAATAAATAACTATAATGCTCATGTATGTCTATGATATAAGATGTGACTAGGAAATTAAATATGTACCAGTATATCAGATGAACTGATATACAAGATAAATCAGATAAACATATATATTTTATTGATTTATACCACTAGTCCCTCATAGAAAATGTGATTTTAAATGCTTTTTAAATGTTAAATTATATCAGATGAGATATATATGTTGACCAGATAAGTTTATTAATACAAGAAATTATAGTATAATAAATAAACATTTTAAGGTGAGATATTTAAACTGTAGCAGTATTAATAGTGAGACTGCGTTTCTGGTTATCTGCTGCCACCAATAGTTCAGAAATGGTATGCCAGCCAAACGAATTGACTATTAAAACATATGCAAATCCAAATAAGCCAATCAGGGAGGCATCTCCAAAATAACCATTCAATGCTCAGCTCTGTTAAGGGCGAATCAGAGATAAGCATCGATAAGGGCCTATCAAAATATTGTGGGAATGATTAAAGAAAAGAAGGAGTGTTTTTTATCTGATAAAGGTAGCCACAGAGACAAGACGAGACACAGACTCAAAGAAGCATAACTTTTGGAGAGAAAAATACACAGGTTTTGGTGCCAAGTATATTCTCTGCCATTTTGAGACACTTTCTTGAACAAAGGAAGAAAACATTTTGAGGCCTGTACCATTGCGCATAGTGGATAAATCCTTCTTAGATGACCCACAAGAAATTCTGGAAGCGGAACACTCATTTGGTTATGTGGTAACGTATATATGGCTGTTCTATAATTTGAATATTTAAATCAAAGGTATTTTGTTGCTACAGTTACATCACAGCTGGTAATTTAAAGAACATATTTGGTGTTTTAAGTTAGATCCATAGCCCTGTGTAAATTAGAACCAGTCATATTCAGTGTTAAGTAATTTATTTGCTAGACAGGGTTTTTAACTCCAGATTTATAAGTCAGTCATTATGGTGAACTCTTTCAGAACTGTACATAAACTGGCTATTGTGATTAAATCCCTGGTAGTTATTAATTAAGCATTGTTAAGATAATAGTCCATATTCTGATATTTGGAGTGAACTAAGTTGGCTAATTATAGACTATGTTGGAATTCTCATGCGTGATGTTTTTTGTAAGTAAGGTTCATTTTAGAGATATATTTTTCAATTACTTTGTAAATAATATTATAACAGCATATGTGTATAGTCGATTCATAATCTAGTCTCGTTTCTATATAAATATATTTCAATGTGTTTATAAATTTAACTAATCTCAAGAATTTAGGAATAAATATTTATTTCTTTCATGTAATTAGCAAGAGTCCATGAGCTAGTGACGTATGGGATATACATTCCTACCAGGAGGGGCAAAGTTTCCCAAACCTCAAAATGCCTATAAATACACCCCTCACCACACCCACAATTCAGTTTTACAAACTTTGCCTCCTATGGAGGTGGTGAAGTAAGTTTGTGCTAGATTCTACGTTGATATGCGCTCCGCAGCAAGTTGGAGCCCGGTTTTCCTCTCAGCGTGCAGTGAATGTCAGAGGGATGTGAGGAGAGTATTGCCTATTTGAATGCAGTGATCTCCTTCTACGGGGTCTATTTCATAGGTTCTCTGTTATCGGTCGTAGAGATTCATCTCTTACCTCCCTTTTCAGATCGACGATATACTCTTATTTATATACCATTACCTCTGCTGATTTTCGTTTCAGTACTGGTTTGGCTTTCTACAAACATGTAGATGAGTGTCCTGGGGTAAGTAAATCTTATTTTCTGTGACACTCTAAGCTATGGTTGGGCACTTTATTTATAAAGTTCTAAATATATGTATTCAAACATTTATTTGCCTTGACTCAGGATGTTCAACATTCCTTATTTTCAGACAGTCAGTTTCATATTTGGGATAATGCATTTGAATAATTTTTTTCTTACCTTAAAATTTGACTCTTTTTTCCCTGTGGTCTGTTAGGCTCGCGGGGGCTGAAAATGCTTCATTT
This sequence comes from Bombina bombina, assembly GCF_027579735.1. Lineage (NCBI taxonomy): Eukaryota > Metazoa > Chordata > Amphibia > Anura > Bombinatoridae > Bombina > Bombina bombina. The sequence continues at coordinate 454,555,713 of NC_069499.1, forward strand.
TATTGCGTCATTCTTGGCGCGGACTTTTTTGGCGCAAAAAATCTTTTCTGTTTCCGGCGTCATACGTGTCGCCGGAAGTTGCGTCATTTTTTGACGTCCTTTTGCGCCAAAAATGTCGGCGTTCCGGATGTGGCGTCGCTTTTGTCTCCACATTATTTCAGTCTCATTTTTTCTTTGCTTCTGGTTTCTAGAAGCTTGTTTATTGGCATTTTTTCCCATTCCTGAAACTGTCATTTAAGGAATTTGATCAATTTTGCTTTATATGTTGTTTTTTCTCTTACATATTGCAAGATGTCTCACGTTGCATCTGAGTCAGAAGATACTTCAGGAAAATCGCTGTCTAGTGCTGGAACTACCAAAGCTAAGTGTATCTGCTGTAAACTTTTGGTAGCTATTCCTCCGGCTGTTGTTTGTATTAATTGTCATGACAAACTTGTTAAAGCAGATAATATTTCCTTTAGTAATGTACCATTGCCTGTTGCAGTTCCTTCAACATCTAAGGTGCAGAATGTTCCTGATAACATAAGAGATTTTGTTTCTGAATCCATCAAGAAGGCTATGTCTGTTATTTCTCCTTCTAGTAAACATAAAAAATCTTTTAAAACTTCTCTCTCTACAGATGAATTTTTAAATGAACATCATCATTCTGATTCTGATGACTCTTCTGGTTCAGAGGATTCTGTCTCAGAGATTGATGCTGATAAATCTTCATATTTATTTAAAATGGAATTTATTCGTTCTTTACTTAAAGAAGTACTAATTGCTTTAGAAATAGAGGATTCTGGTCCTCTTGATACTAATTATAAACGTTTAGATAAGGTATTTAAATCTCCTGTGGTTATTCCAGAAGTTTTTCCTGTTCCTAATGCTATTTCTGAAGTAATTTCCAGAGAATGGGATAAATTGGGTAATTCATTTACTCCTTCTAAACGTTTTAAGCAATTATATCCTGTGCCGTCTGACAGATTAGAATTTTGGGACAAAATCCCTAAAGTCGATGGGGCTATTTCTACCCTTGCTAAACGTACTACTATTCCTACGTCAGATGGTACTTCGTTTAAAGATCCTTTAGATAGGAAAATTGAATCCTTTCTAAGAAAAGCTTATCTGTGTTCAGGTAATCTTCTTAGACCTGCTATATCATTGGCTGATGTTGCTGCAGCTTCAACTTTTTGGTTGGAGACTTTAGCGCAACAAGTAACAGATCATGATTCTCATAATATTATTATTCTTCTTCAGCATGCTAATAATTTTATCTGTGATGCCATTTTTGATATTATCAGAGTTGATGTCAGGTTTATGTCTCTAGCTATTTTAGCTAGAAGAGCTTTATGGCTTAAAACTTGGAATGCTGATATGGCTTCTAAATCAACTCTACTTTCCATTTCTTTCCAGGGTAACAAATTATTTGGTTCTCAGTTGGATTCTATTATATCAACTGTTACTGGTGGGAAAGGAACTTTTTTACCACAGGATAAAAAATCTAAGGGTAAAAACAGGGCTAATAATCGTTTTCGTTCCTTTCGTTTCAACAAAGAACAAAAGCCTGATCCTTCATCCTCAGTAGCAGTTTCAGTTTGGAAACCATCTCCAGTCTGGAATAAATCCAAACTTTCTAGAAAGGCAAAGCCTGCTTCTAAGTCCACATGAAGGTGCGGCCCTCATTCCAGCTCAGCTGGTAGGGGGCAGGTTACGTTTTTTCAAAGAAATTTGGATCAATTCTGTTCACAATCTTTGGATTCAGAACATTGTTTCAGAAGGGTACAGAATTGGTTTCAAGATGAGACCTCCTGCAAAGAGATTTTTTCTTTCCCGTGTCCCAGTAAATCCAGTGAAAGCTCAAGCATTTCTGAATTGTGTTTCAGATCTAGAGTTGGCTGGAGTAATTATGCCAGTTCCAGTTCTGGAACAGGGGATGGGGTTTTATTCAAATCTCTTCATTGTACCAAAGAAGGAGAATTCCTTCAGACCAGTTCTGGATCTAAAAATATTGAATCGTTATGTAAGGATACCAACGTTCAAAATGGTAACTGTAAGGACTATCTTGCCTTTTGTTCAGCAAGGGCATTATATGTCCACAATAGATTTACAGGATGCATATCTGCATATTCCGATTCATCCAGATCATTTTCAGTTCCTGAGATTCTCTTTTCTGGACAAGCATTACCAGTTTGTGGCTCTGCCGTTTGGCCTAGCTACAGCTCCAAGAATTTTTACAAAGGTTCTCGGTGCCCTTCTGTCTGTAATCAGAGAACAGGGTATTGTGGTATTTCCTTATTTGGACGATATCTTGGTACTTGCTCAGTCTTTACATTTAGCAGAATCTCATACGAATCGACTTGTGTTGTTTCTTCAAGATCATGGTTGGAGGATCAATTCACCAAAAAGTTCATTGATTCCTCAGACAAGGGTAACCTTTCTGGGTTTCCAGATAGATTCAGTGTCCATGACTCTGTCTTTAACAGACAAGAGACGTCTAAAATTGATTTCAGCTTGTCGAAACCTTCAGTCACAATCATTCCCTTCGGTAGCCTTATGCATGGAAATTCTAGGTCTTATGACTGCTGCATCGGACGCGATCCCCTTTGCTCGTTTTCACATGCGACCTCTTCAGCTCTGTATGCTGAATCAATGGTGCAAGGATTACACAAAGATATCTCAATTAATATCTTTAAAACCGATTGTACGACACTCTCTAACGTGGTGGACAGATCACCATCGTTTAATTCAGGGGGCTTCTTTTGTGCTTCCGACCTGGACTGTAATTTCAACAGATGCAAGTCTCACAGGTTGGGGAGCTGTGTGGGGATCTCTGACGGCACAAGGAGTTTGGGAATCTCAGGAGGTGAGATTACCGATCAATATTTTGGAACTCCGTGCAATTTTCAGAGCTCTTCAGTCTTGGCCTCTTCTGAAGAGAGAATCGTTCATTTGTTTTCAGACAGACAATGTCACTACTGTGGCATACATCAATCATCAAGGAGGGACTCACAGTCCTCTGGCTATGAAAGAAGTATCTCGAATTCTGGTTTGGGCGGAATCCAGCTCCTGTCTAATATCTGCGGTTCATATCCCAGGTATAGACAATTGGGAAGCGGATTATCTCAGTCGCCAAACGTTGCATCCGGGCGAATGGTCTCTTCACCCAGAGGTATTTCTTCAGATTGTTCAAATGTGGGAGCTTCCAGAAATAGATCTGATGGCATCTCATCTAAACAAGAAACTTCCCAGGTATCTGTCCAGATCCCGGGATCCTCAGGCGGAAGCAGTGGATGCATTATCACTTCCTTGGAAGTATCATCCTGCTTATATCTTTCCGCCTCTAGTTCTTCTTCCAAGAGTAATCTCCAAGATTCTGAAGGAATGCTCGTTTGTTCTGCTGGTAGCTCCGGCATGGCCTCACAGGTTTTGGTATGCAGATCTTGTCCGGATGGCCTCTTGCCATCCGTGGACTCTTCCGCTACAACCAGACCTTCTGTCGCAAGGTCCTTTTTTCCATCAGGATCTCAAATCCTTAAATTTAAAGGTGTGGAGATTGAACGCTTGATTCTTGGTCAAAGAGGTTTCTCTGACTCTGTGATTAATACTATGTTACAGGCTCGTAAATCTGTATCCAGAGATATATATTATAGAGTCTGGAAGACTTATATTTCTTGGTGTCTTTCTCATCATTTTTCTTGGCATTCTTTTAGAATTCCGAGAATTTTACAGTTTCTTCAGGATGGTTTAGATAAAGGTTTATCCGCAAGTTCTTTGAAAGGACAAATCTCTGCTCTTTCTGTTCTTTTTCACAGAAAGATTGCTAATCTTCCTGATATTCATTGTTTTGTACAAGCTTTGGTTCGTATAAAACCTGTCATTAAGTCAATTTCTCCTCCTTGGAGTTTGAATTTGGTTCTGGGGGCTCTTCAAGCTCCTCCGTTTGAACCTATGCATTCATTGGACATTAAATTACTTTCTTGGAAAGTTTTGTTCCTTTTGGCAATCTCTTCTGCCAGAAGAGTTTCTGAATTATCTGCTCTTTCTTGTGAGTCTCCTTTTCTGATTTTTCATCAGGATAAGGCAGTGTTGCGAACTTCTTTTGAATTTTTACCTAAAGTTGTGAATTCTAACAACATTAGTAGAGAAATTGTGGTTCCTTCATTATGTCCTAATCCTAAGAATTCTAAGGAGAAATCATTGCATTCTTTGGATGTTGTTAGAGCTTTGAAATATTATGTTGAAGCTACTAAGTCTTTCCGAAAGACTTCTAGTTTATTTGTTATCTTTTCCGGTTCTAGAAAAGGCCAGAAAGCTTCTGCCATTTCTTTGGCATCTTGGTTGAAATCTTTAATTCATCTTGCCTATGTTGAGTCAGGTAAAACTCCGCCTCAAAGGATTACAGCTCATTCTACTAGGTCAGTTTCTACTTCCTGGGCGTTTAGGAATGAAGCTTCGATTGATCAGATTTGCAAAGCAGCAACTTGGTCCTCTTTGCATACTTTTACTAAATTCTACCATTTTGATGTATTTTCTTCTTCTGAAGCAGTTTTTGGTAGAAAAGTACTTCAGGCAGCGGTTTCAGTTTGAATCTTCTGCTTATGTTTTTCATTAAACTTTATTTTGGGTGTGGATTATTTTCAGCAGGAATTGGCTGTCTTTATTTTATCCCTCCCTCTCTAGTGACTCTTGCGTGGAAAGATCCACATCTTGGGTAATCATTATCCCATACGTCACTAGCTCATGGACTCTTGCTAATTACATGAAAGAAAACATAATTTATGTAAGAACTTACCTGATAAATTCATTTCTTTCATATTAGCAAGAGTCCATGAGGCCCGCCCTTTTTTTGGGGTGGTTATGATTTTTGTATAAAGCACAATTATTCCAATTCCTTATTTTATATGCTTTCGCACTTTTTTATCACCCCACTTCTTGGCTATTCGTTAAACTGAATTGTGGGTGTGGTGAGGGGTGTATTTATAGGCATTTTGAGGTTTGGGAAACTTTTCCCCTCCTGGTAGGAATGTATATCCCATACGTCACTAGCTCATGGACTCTTGCTAATATGAAAGAAATGAATTTATCAGGTAAGTTCTTACATAAATTATGTTTTCAATTGTTTTGTATATACATTTTAATTGGAGGTTGTCTTAAAGAAAATAACAAATACATTGTATTATAACCCTGGTGTATACTGACAGTATGCAGTTTTACACAACTTTCCAATTTGTCATTAAAAATCTACTTCTCATTTGAAGTTCAGACTAAGGGCTCTATTTAACAAGCTCTGTATGGAGCTTGATGGCCCCTGTTTCTGGCGAGTCTTCAGACTCGCCAGAAACAGCAGTTATGAAGCAACGGTCACAAAGACCGCTGCTCCATAACTTGTCCACCTGCTCTGAGCAGGCGGAAAGACATCGCCACAATACAACCCGATTGAGTACGATCGGGTTGATTGACATCCCCCTGCAGACGGCCTATTGGCCGCAAGTCTGCAGGGGGTGGCGTTGCACCAGCAGCTCTTGTGAGCTGCTGGTGCAATGCTGAATACGGCGAGCGTATTGCTCGCCGTATTCAGCAAGGTCTGGCGAACCTGATCCGCAGTGTTGGATCAGGTCTGCCAGACCTTGATAAATATGCCCCTAAGTGCTATTGCATTGTCTTTTTATAACGCATTTGTTGATTATCAAATCTACTGTATTTACTGTATTTAAGCAGAATGCATTTTCTCTAACATCTGTTTGTTGGTGTAGTTGTATAGTTATGCTCCAGGCAAATACATTTCTAGAATTTGGACCATGATGATTTAAGACTCCTGCTAAGTGACATGAAACCAGAAGTTAGGAAACTTTATCAAACCCATCCATCACATTAACAATTTTTTTAATAGTTAAGTAATTACTAAGGGCCAGACTACAAGTGGCGATCTAATAGTTATGTGTGAGTGATATCTGGTTTATTGTGGCTGTTTATGTGCATTGGGTGTAGCGCTCGTATTACAAGTTGAAAGTAAATATGATCACTGGAGCTCAATTGAATTTATTGTGCGTCAGGATAGCACGATCTCAGAGCTCTGGTTAACTGTTTTGCAAAACAAAAAAGTGCCACAAAACACGTCAAAAATACATTATTATTTTTTTTAAATTTAAATATATATATATATATATATATATATATATATATATATATATATATATATATATATATATATATATATATATATATATATGTGTGTGTGTGTGTGTGTGTGTGTACTGTCCGGGCCAAACGTTTTGATAATGACACAAATATTAATTTTCACAAAGTCTACTGTCTCAGTTTTTATGATGGCAATTTGCATATACTACACAATGTTATGAAGAGTGATTAGATCAATTGCAATTAATTGCAAAGTCCCTCTTTGCCATGAAAATTAACTTAATTCCCAAAAAAACATTTCCACTGCATTTCAGTCCTGAAACAGATGGGAAGCTTTTAAGGAGGGTGGTGCTTGAAATCATTGTTCTTCCTCTGTTAACCATGGTTACCTGCAAGGAAACACGTGCAGTCATCATTGCTTTGCACAAAAAGGGATTCACAGGCAAGGATACCGTCTCCTAAAGTTGATTTAGCTGTGGGATCAGGGCACCACCAATGCAGAGCTTGCTCAGGAATGGCAGCAGGCAGGTGTGAGTGCATCTGCACGCACAATGAGGCAAAGACTTTTGGAGGGTGGCCTGGTGTCAAGAAGGGCAGCAAAGAAGTCACTTCTCTCCAGAAAAACATCAGGGACAGACTGATATTCTGCAAAAGGTACAGAGATTGGACTGCTGAGGACTGAGGTAAAGTCATTTTCTCTGATGAATCCCCTTTCCAATTGTTTGGGACATCTGGAAAAAAGGTGAGAGCTACCATCAGTCCTGTGTCATGCTAAGCATCCCGAGACCATTCATGTGTGGGGTTGCTTCTCAGTCAATGGAGTGGGCTCACTCACAATTTTGCCTAAGAACACAGCCATGAATTAAGAATGGTACAAACCCATCAGAACAAAGAAACACCCTTTGGAAAAGCATTAAAGCAACCTGTAAACGTGTACTGTATATTGTTCTGCCTTTTAATGTGTTCCCAATGATCTGTTCTACCCACTGGAGTGTTTTTTTTTTTATATCTCCTTTACTTTTATTTTGTCAATTAAATAGCTGTTTATCTGTTGAAACAACCACCTATACTGAAAATATGAATACTTTTGTATTCTCCATAGAAAAGCTATTTAAACAAGTGACAGCAAGCAGCAATCAAGTTCCCGGAGTGTGGGGGTGGAAGAGATATAGAGCAACTGAAAAGGAAAATGTAATTGCCTAAATATCTCTCTGACTATACATAATATAGTATTATGTACAGTCAGAGAGAGATAAAAGAAAGAGACTTTAATCAAACAAGAGCAAGTGAAAACTGGTATAAATAAAGTGCCATTCCCAACCTTCTAATTACTCTGTAACTACATTTATCTCAAATTTAAACACATACCATCAAAAGTCTTCACATCAAACGTAATATATAACACTAATGGGATGAAAACTGTAGGATGACAACCCATCCTACTCTTACCCTTACTAGATACACAATGGCCCCTGCACATATATCTCAATAGTAAAAGAAAATATTTACTACACTTTATAAAGGAGTGCAGCACTCTCACGGTGTCCTCTTATTCTGTGAACCCACACCCATTACCTGTGTTACTCCTACACCAATTATTGTTTAAGTTGAGGCTTTTCAACATTTGTGAGGGTTCGGTTCCATTCCATGTCAGTTAGTTTTAGAGAATTGGGCCAATAAGGATCTGAGGTTTCTTAACGTAGCAGTTTATAAAACATATTATTTTACTGACATAGCTACTTGTTACAGATATGCAGGTAAACAGCATAAGGCACATTGGTATATTTTATGGTCTCATTCTCTAAAGCTCTCTGGTCTAGTGAGATCATTTAAGAAGTCTCATCAGTTCTGCAATGTCCCTTAAGCAATTTAAGAAGGGCACATTTTAGCTTCAGACTATGCTGGGTTCAGGGTATGAATTAGTAACAAAAAAAGAAAGAATGAATGAGTAACACTTACATTACAAAATAAGGCTCAGAAAAAGTGTGATTTGTCTCCATGCTGGTGGCTTTTTGATAATTGGGCCCTATGTGAGAATTGTCTTATCATAGAAACCACACAATTGAAAGATTAATACAAGAATATTGGAGAAATGTATACATTAATCAGTGTTATTCAGCTTTATAAAACAATGTATTATTTTATAATGTGGAAAAGACTTGTATTTGTGATTTTTATTTTTTTAATAATAACATAAATAATGTGTTAAAGTGAGAATATCATTTATACTGGGTTATATATACTAAATATGTAGAAATCTAAATTTGTTTTTCATCTTAGTAAAGCACTGTGTAAAAATAAGTTTAAATTCAGCTGTAAGAACAAGAGAGTATATCAGCATTAAAAGCACCAATAAAAAAACCATGTCTTTTACAAGATAAGTAAGATTTTTTGACCACTTCTAAAGTAAAGATTTTAAAGATTTTCTTCTGCCTGATCAAAGGTATTTTCAAACATGTACACTAGATGGTGCTAGGAAATGTCTTGAAAAAGTTTTCAGCTGCAATTAGCTATTTACTTTTAGATTGTATTTTTTTAAAGAATCTCACTATACACATCAATACCAAATGTTTCTAAAGTTTATGACTGGCCTAATTAAATACCAACCTATCTTAGTTTTTTTTTATACATTTGTACCTACAGAGCCATGATCTTTCAGACCTAGATGCTCTGTTTCAACTTAGTTAAATTGACATTTATTTTTATTTAAATCTAAGACTCAGATTTTTCAGTTTTATATATCTTTTATACATCTGATGGAGATGGCACTCAACAGGTTTTTAACCCTTTAAGTCTGAATGATGATATGTGATCATCTACGCAATGAATTTATTGTGGATGATGGTCATGTGTCATCATCCTGGGGGGGGGGGGCTTTTTGAAGATTAAAGTTGCCTAGCAATATAGAGTTTAGGGGAGAACACACATACACATTACTGTTTATAACCTTGTTTATTGAAAATGTTATTACATTTTTTTCACACTTTTTGATGCTGGCTTCCTACACATCATGATGTATATATACAATAATTGTATAGTTTGAATCTGCTGGGTCTCTTGTAAAATATAATATACAATATGTGTGGGTTTCTCACCTATAGTAGGGCATAAATATGAGCAGCATCTAAAAGCTTCAAAACAGCTCAGCACAGTGGTGGAAATGGCTCGGCAGAGAATCTGGTGAGTGCTATCTCCTTCAGATGCTGGTGAAGGTATGATATGATTATATGAATGTTTGAATGAGCACCCCGGTACTGTTTCCTCTTTTTTTTAAATGAAGGTGCATTCCAACCCAGGACCGATATGACCTAATTATATTATCAGACACAGAATAGAAATATTCTTAAGAATCCTATAGATAGGGATGGGATTGGTTTGCCAAATCTTAAACTATATTATGCCTGATGAAACAGTCTTGAACAGACTGAGAAACGTGTTGCAAATTAAACACTGCTTGTTTTAAACCACAATCCGGTTTTTCTGTGTTTTTTTTTGTCCTTTCAATAGGATACCGACTATTGACCTTTTGTGTGCTGACACTGTCAGTTTTTGAGACGGATATCGATTGTGTGAGCAGAGTGGGGGAGAATATATCAGCTTCCAGAGCTTTTTTCCCGGCTATTGGCCCTAAAGATCACCAGTGTTACCCCCCAGCCGCCCGTCCAGATTCCACAGGTCCCCTGGGTGAGACCTCCAGCGTACTGACTGCTGGTCATCAAATGTCAGCCTGCTTGTTTGCACCTTCTTTACCCAAGGTGCCACTCCTTTTGTGAGTAGTTTACTGCACTTTACATTTATATTTTTGTTGTGTATACGATTTACACTATGTTGGCATCCCTTGTTTATTCTTTATCCTAGACATCCTGACCCACCACACCGTGGACACAAGTGGAGCACGCCAAGCACTTAAGCACTTAGCTTCATTATATCCTTTATGCTTTTGAATTGGACATTTCTTCAAAATATATTTTATTTTGGACATTGATATGAACTCTGAATTTTCATTATTTTGATTTATTGCATCTTATGTATTGTTGAACAATCGTTCTTTATATGATTTTTATTATATACACCTGTGTATTCACATTAGATTATTCACATATGTTTTATATTATTCACCTTTTTTAAATAGCCCTATTGCTTCTATGGGCATAAACTAACAGGTTATACTATTTTTATCTGTGTTTTTAGCGCATCCTCTTAGTTCTTCCTTTTTAGGAATTACTTTTTTTTTTAATTTCTTTTTATTGAGAGAGCAGTAAACATGCAAATACAAACAGACATCTCCATGTTACAGTATATAAGTCAGCCAAGTGTTCTATACAGTATAATATAATGCAACAGTATGTTTACAATATGGGACCGTCTTGACCCTTTTTACTCAGCATATCTTAGTTATAAACAATAATTCCATATTATATTCCAGACAAACTGTTAGCATGATAGAAAGTTCACATGGATACAGCTCTCAAACTTTTTCTTTTTGTTCCCCCCCTCATCTATCCTACTTCCCTCCTATACCCCCCCACCCATGGGGAGATTAAAACTTCTCCCCCAATTATCTTAAATCAAACTGACCTACAAAGCAAAAGCCTCGTAGGTGCCCTAACCAAGAAAACTCCCCCACCCCTTATATTTAATGAGCATACAGTGCCTAGGGTGTTCTATTCCTTGTATCTCACTCGATGGTCCGGCGCGGAGAGAGAGGGAAAAAAAAAAAAAAAAAAAGGGTAAGCAGGGTGGGAAGACAGAGAATAAGGGGAGGGACAAACAGGTGGGGTGGCCTTCCGTGTCTAAGCTTTAGGCATCTAGGTGATTTTTAGGAATTACTTTACATATACCTGCTAGACTCCATAACATTTTTGCAACTTAAAGGGACATGCCACCCACATTTTTTCTTTTATGATTTAGAAAGAGAATGCAATTTTAAACATCTTTCTAATTTACTTATATTATTTAATTTGTTTTATTCTCTTGATATTCTTTGATGAAAAGTATATCTAGATATGCTCACTAGCTGCTGATTGGTTGCTGAACACAGAAGCATCGTGTGATTGGCTCACCATGTGCATCGCTTTTTCTTCAACTAAGGATATTTAAAAAATGAAGCAAAATAAATAATGGAAGTAAATTTTAATGTTGTTTACATTTCTATTCTCTATCTGAATCATGAAAGAAAGATTTTGGGTTTAGTGGCCCTTTAATCCCCTTATTGTTGGAAAAATTGTGGTAAAGTAGTTTCAAATATACATGTGTGGTGGTAATGCTCCAAAATAGTTAATCTTTGGGATGCTATTCTTAGTCTATGCACCAGACTAGGGTTGCCAAAAATATCAAAGGTTCGGTTATTTTTTTTGAATGGCAGTAAAACTGACCTTTACAAGGAGTTGGAAACAACAAAATACTCAAAACTTGAGGAAATATATAGACATAATTTAATACATTAAATTTATGGAGGAGAAGGTTTACTTGGTTAGGGGGAAAAATCTGCTTTTGTGAGATATGGAAGACATGGAATTTAATGTATTTTAAATATTAAAGATTTTAGTACATTTTTGTTTGCACCAAGTAAATAGATCACTATTAGGTGTTTAATTGGGTATTGCTTGATTTTATTTTATTTTTATTATAAAAAATCTACCCCCCCCCCCCCCACTCTTTTTGAGGCAATTGATTTGACCTTTCTTTCTGATTTGCTTTCATATTTCATATGTTGCACCTAATGGTAATGATAGTCTACAATAATCCTACCATTATTTTCAGTTGTTATTTTGATAGAATAAGCTATATTTAATTGTACTTGATATAATTATGTAATTATTATGATATTATCTTGTTTATTACTAACTTTATTATGAGTTTTGCGGTATGAGTGAAAAAGCATCGTTATGGCTCTTTTTCACTAACGCTGGCATTACGAGTTTTGCAGGTATATCTGTCCCCCATACTTTTTTGGCCGTAACGCAACGTAACTACGGCAGCTTTCAAAAAGTCCTTTTTTTCAATGGGACTTCCATAGCGCCGGTATTACGAATTTGCCTGTCCGGCCAAAAAGTGAGCGGTACAATCTATACCGTCAAGATCCGTACCGTAAACTGAAAGTCAGTAGTTATGGCTTTCATGTTACAAAGCCGTAACATAAAACTCATAAATAAAGTGTTACAAAGTACACTAACACCCATAAACTACCTATTAACCCCTAAACTGAGGCCCTCCCGCATTGCAAACACTAAAATAAAATTATTAACCCCTAATCTGCGTTCCAGACATCGCCGCCACTATAATAAACATATTAACCCCTAAACCGCCGCACTCCCGCATCGTAAACACTAGTTAAATATTATTAACCACTAATCTGCTGTCCCTAACATCGCCACAACCTACATTACTGTTATTAACCCCTAATCTGCTGTCCCTAACATCGCCGCCACTATACTAAAGTTATTCACCCCTAAACCTAACCCTAAGTCTAACCCTAACACCCCTAACTTTAATATAATTAAAATAAATCTAAATAAAAATTACTATCATTAGCAATATAATTCCTATTTAAAACTAAATACTTACCTGTAAAATAAACCCTAAGCTAGCTACAATATAACTAATAGTTACATTGTAGCTAGCTTAGGTATTTATTTTAACTAGGTAGACTAGTCACTAAATAGTTATTAACTATTTACTAGCTACCTAGCTAAAATAAATACACATTTACCTGTAAAATAAAACCTAACCTGAGTTACACTAACACCTAACCTTACACTACAATTAAATAAATTACATTAATTAAATACAATTAACTAAATTACAGAAACAAACACTAAATTACACAAAATAAAAAAGAAATGATCAAATATTTAAACTAATTACACCTAATCTAATAGCCCTATCAAAATAAAAAAAAAAACCCAAAATAAAAAAAAAACCTAGCCTACAATAAACTACCAATGGCCCTTAAAAGGGCCTTTTGCGGGGCATTGCCCCAAAGAAATCAACTCTTTTACCTGTAAAGAAATAATACAAACAACCACCCAACAGTAAAACCCACCACCCACACAACCAAATCCCCCAAATAAAATCCTATCTTAAAAAAACAAAGCTCCCCATTGCCCTGAAAAAGGCATTTGTATGGGCATTGCCCTTAAAAGGGCATTTAGCACTTTTTCTGCCCAAACCCTAAGCTAAAAATAAAACCCACCCAATAAACCCTTAAACAAAAACCTAACACTAACCCCTGAAGATCCACTTACAGTTTTTGAAGACCGGACATCCATCCTCAACGAAGCCAGGAGAAGTCTTCATCCAAGCGGCAAGAAGTCCTCAATGAAGCCGGGAGAAGTCTTCATCCAAGCGGCAAGAATTGGTCCTCCAGACAGGCAGAAGTCTTCATCCAGACGGCATCTTCTATCTTCATCCTTCTGACAGGGAGCGGCTCCATCTTCAAGACATCTGGCGCGGAGCATCCTCTTCTTTCCACGGCTCTTCCAGAATTAATTCTCCTTTAAATGACGTCATCCAAGATGGCGTCCCTTGAATTCAGATTGGCTGATAGAATTCTATCAATCAATCAGAATTAAAGGTGAAAAAAATTCTATTGGCTGATGCAATCAGCCAATAGGATTGAGCTTCAATCCTATTGGCTGACCCAATCAGCCAATAGGATTGAGCTTGCATTCTATTGGCTGATTAGAACTGCCAATAGAATGCAAGCTCAATCCTATTTGCTGATTGGATCAGCCAATAGGATTTTTCAGCTTTAATTCCGATTGGCTGATAGAACTCTATCAACCAATCGGAATTCGAGGGACGCCATCTTGGATGACGTCATTTAAAGGAAAATTCATTCTGGAAGAGCCGTGGAAAGAAGAGGCTGCTCCACGCCGGATGTCTTGAAGATGGAACTGCTCCACATCAGCAGGATGAAGATAGAAGATGCCGTCTGGGTGAAGACTTCTGCCCGTCTGGAGGACCACTTCTTGCCACTTGGATGAAGACTTCTCCCGGCTTCGTTGAGGATGGATGTCTGGTCTTCAAAAACTGTAAGTGGATCTTCGGGGGTTAGTGTTAGGTTTTTTAAGGGTTTATTGGGTGGGTTTTATTTTTAGCTTAGGGTTTGGGCAGAAAAAGAGCTAATTGCCCTTTTAAGGGCAATGCCCATACAAATGCCCTTTTCAGGGCAATGGGGAGCTTAGGTTTTTTTTAGATAGGATTTTATTTGGGGGGTTTGGTTGTGTGGGTGGTGGGTTTTACTGTTGGGGGGTTGTTTGTATTATTTTTTTACAGGTAAAAGAGCTGATTTCTTTGGGGCAATACCCCGCAAAAGACCCTTTTAAGGGCCATTGGTAGTTTATTGTAGGCTAAGGTTTTTTTTTATTTTGGGGGGCTTTTTTATTTTGATAGGGCTATTAGATTAGGTGTAATTAGTTTAAATATTTGATAATTTCTTTTTTATTTTGTGTAATTTAGTGTTTGTTTTTTTGTAATTTAGTTAATTAAGGTTAGGTGTTAGTGTAACTCACGTTAGGTTTTATTTTACAGGTGGCGGTGACTTTGGGGGCGGAAGATTAGGGGTTAATAAGTGTAATGTAGGTGGCAGCGATGTAAGGGGCAGCAGATTAGGGGTTAATAAGTGTAGGTATGTGGAGGTGAAGTCGGGGCGGCAGATTAGGGGTTAATAAGTGTAATGTAGGTGGCTGCATGTCGGGGCGGTAGATTAGGGGTTAATAAGTATAATGTAAGTGTTGGCAATGTCAGGGGCAGCAGATTAGGGGTGTTTAGACTCAGGGTTTATGTTAGGGTGTTAGGTGTAAACATAACTTTTCTTCCCCATAGGAATCAATGGGGCTGCGTTACGGAGCTTAACGCTCCTTTATTGCAGATGTTAGGCTTTTTTTTAGTCGGCTCTCCCCATTGATGTCTATGGGGAAATCGTGCACGAACACGTAAAGCTGCACTGGTATTTGGGTGCGGTATGAAGCTCAATTTTGCTCAACGCTGCTATATTGCCTGCTAACGCTGGGTTTATGAAAACCTGTAATAGCAGTGCTATAGGGAGGTGAGTGGTGGAAATAACTTGCAAGTTAGAACCGAGCCGCTCTTACCACAAAACTCATAATCTAGCCGTTTATATCGCCTAGGAAAATAAAAATAGAATTTGGGGGAAAATGCAATTGTTTAGTGTTAGAGTCAGGAGGGGTTGGGTTAGGTTAGGAGGAGGAGGGAAAGATGTGAGGTGGACCATGCATGAGGATGAAGGTGAAGGAGAGAAGGGGGGGGTCTTTTTACCTAGTAATCCACATATTCCTTCATTCTATACCATACTAAAGGTACATAGAGAAGGGCAGATATATCCCCCTGGAAGGCCAACTATAGCTAGCATTAATGGTCCTTTGGAGGGTATATGTCAATACAGTGATCATTTTCTGTAGCCCTTTGTCATTGGTTTAACTTAAATTGTCCAGGATACACCAGACTTACTGAGGAAGATTAATTAATTAATGATAAGGTATGGCTAACAACGATTGATGTAGAGTCACTCTACTCTAACATACCTCATAAAAAAGGATTACAGCAGTCAGGTTTTTCTGTCCCATAGAGGAAAGTCTTTACAGAACCATATTGATTTTGTGACCTAACTTCTGAGATTTGCACTTACTAATAATTTTTTTGTATTTGATGATGTTTTTTCTTCAGGGATACTGCGATGGGGGCAAAGTTTGCCTCCTCATATGCATGCCTAAACCTGGGATATTGGGAAATCACTTGTGTTTTTAAAACTGAGGTAGTTGACACTACAATAGTTTCTCTGTGGATACGTTATATTGATGACGTGCTTCTCTTATGGAATGGTGGTGAAAACGCACTTCTCCATTTTGTTAAGCAGTTAGATTTATTTGGAATATAATTTAAAATTTACATTAACTCAGAGTGACAAGGAAATCAAATTTTTGGATCTAAATATAAGCAGAAGGTACATTACAATCTAGGATTTTCTGGAAACCAACACCGACTAATAGTTTACAGCATGCTAAAAGCTTCCAACCCAGGCCCTTAGAAGGCAGATACCAATCTCCCAAAGGCATGTAGAAATTGTACCACAGATGAAGATTTCATAAGTGAACCATGAAATATAACCAAGAGATTTGAACAAAGTTACCAAAATAAATTGATAAGAAGGGGTACCAGAATGTTAGGGGTTATTTCCAATTTGCATTATTATTTGTTTCACTTTCACAAAAGAGAGGTAATTATGAAAAAAGTTTAGATTCATAACAAAATATAATGATGGGTGGAATGAAATAAGAAAAATTCTGAACAGACATTGTCAACTATTACTTACAGATGCCAAAGTCACATCTGTATTGTCAAAATAACTGAAGATGACAGCACATAGGGCACCAAATCCAAGAGACGATTTTAGTGCACAGTAATTTTGTATGCCCCCTCAATCCAAGAAATTGGTTGCAAAGAATACAAACCCAACTAGGTTGTTACCCCTGTAGACAGTGCAAGGCGTGCAAGAAATGGAAAAGTATTTAAAATATTTAGCAAGATCACATGTATAACTGAAGGTTTAATTTATCTAGAAAGAAGCAGTTGTTCTCTCTTCTATGTTGGAAAGATGGCTAGAGCCCGAAGAGATAGTGTATTGGAAACCCTTAGGGACATTGAGCATGAGGAGAAAACTTCTAGCATTGCTAAACATTTAAACTCTTTCACAACTTATCACCACATGATTTAAAGGTAATAGGAATTGACAGAGTTCAATCAGGAGTCGGGGTGGGGTGGGGGGATTGGATAGAATTCTGCTACACCAACAGAGTAAATGGATCTTTTATTTGGATACCCTGACTACTAATGGACTGAATGAGGACTTAAATCTGAGTCAATTTCTAATACTGTGTAATTTATTGTTTTATGATGGAGTAATCAGACATTGTTTTATTCATGTATTCCCCAGTATATGTTCTGTTACAGGGGCATTCATTATTAACAACAATATGGTTTATACAATACTATTATATGTTTACTATAGTGGTGTACTATGTGAATCAGAATCATTGCCTTGAGCTCCCTTTTTCAAGCTAAGTACTTTATGCTATATTGGGACAATTTTTCACTTATGGCACGTCTTGCTAGTAGTTATATTTTGGTACATCTCGTTAAAGTGACTATATATCAGCACTCATATTTAATTTTTATCTACAGTGCATAAATACAAATAGTTTTGGAGTTAAGTATGCTACCATGGAGGATCTGTATTATATTTGAGCCTGAGTCTGCCATCTTTCTGCTTCTCACCTTAGCACTTTATTACTATCTTAGCATTCCCTTAGTCTGAGTGAATGTGTGCCAGTGAATTAACTCCAATAGATATTCTTATTGTGCAGTTTTGTTTAAATATTTGTACCTTTGTACCTACAACACATTTTGCTGAATGGCTGTTGTTTATGTTTATAGGGTTTGCCTCTAGGATGCACTTTTAGGGATTTTCTGTGCTTTATTATTATTTTTCTTGGGCTCTCCAATTCTGAGTTTTGTTTACTTATTTTGTGGATAATTTGCTAAGTTGCTGTCTTACACTCACAACTAGAATTGCTTGTAAATATTAACACTGTATTGAGTCCCACTGAAGTGCAGCCAGAAGGTTATGAGCAATTCGTAACTTTAACAAAGTTCCCTGAAGCAGGAGCTGTGTCAGAGATCAGCAGTTATACTGTAAGAAAGGTGGAAGTGCAGAATACAGCAAAGTATTTTTTATACCTGAGTCTGTCTTAGAGCGGCAGCACTGGTGGGGTAGGAGGAGACAATCCAGAAATGATGCCTAAGTCAGGTACCTTTAAGCAGTCAAAATTTGCACAAAAAACAGCAGGGACCACACAGGAAATAGTCCTATAATAATGCCAGGATCAGGTATCTTTAAGCAGTTCAAGTGTGCATAGTTAGAGCAGAGAGCACACAAGAGGCCAGCCAGTAACATTGCCTAGGTCAGGTACCTTTAAGCAGTCCAAGCTTATAGAGCAACAGCAGGGAGCACAAAGAGGACAATCAGGAAATAAGCCAGGTGTGGAGCAAAGGTCAGGAAACAAACAGGAGACAGAAGTGCAAGGAGAAGGCACTAACAGGTAATATCCAGCTGGGCAGCAACTAAGACCTTGTAAAATAACGGTTGGCCTTACTTCTTATGCACTCGTGTTAATTATTTCTTCCACACTTCGATTTCTGTGCTTCCTTGGGTCACTCAAACAGTCATGTGTTTCCACCTAGAGTTTGCTTGTTTCTACTTACAAGTGTCCCCTCCCAATCCTATTAATGTTTTCTCCATTAAACAGTAGTTATGTTTTTAGGAGGTTCAACCCCTTATTGCAAGGTGGCAGTCAAACAGATACCAGGCTACAATATTTTCTTGGTACAAAAAAAGTCAGGTTGCTTTCAGCACATCATCCATCTTTATGGTCTCAACTAATTTTTTGTTTACCTTCACTTCAAAATGTAGGGCATTTGCATACTCAGGGATCGTTTACATGATGGGTTCCTACTGTTAGATGTCAAGGATACCTACATTATAGTCCCAGTTTGTGTGGAGCTGTAATAACTGACACACTGATTTCTTTGCTGGTGATAGGATAGTTTGGTGTCAGGTGCTGGGCTGGATACCACATAATGGCAGAGAACCAGAGTCAATTACCGAGAAGCCTAACTTACTAGAAACCATTACTGGGACAATGCAAGTTAACCACAGTAACCAGGGAGGAGTTAAGGGTAAGAGAGCACTGGAGTCTCAGTAGCTGAAATCTCTCTAGCACCAACAGCACCCATCAAAGCAAAACAACAAATAAGTGCTAAAAGTAAATAAATAATACTAGAAGGGAGAAGAATATAAATTGTAAAATGGATACCTTTAATGCAGATCTCATGAGAAGAGAGGCATCTGTGGTAATAAAGCTGTAGGACACTGGAGATGCAGAAATCAGCAGTGACAGTGTAGGAAGAATCCAGGCCAGAGCCACACAGCGAAAACAGTACATGATCAGAATACAGATGTGAAAAGGATTGGAAACTTTTCATGATTCCATACACAAATAATTAATTAAACTGTCTAAACTGTTAATGTAATAGCAGTTTGTTTATATTACAACTCTGCTTATTAGAGAATACATAAATAAAGTATGCATACATATATAACACATATAATGTATGCCTTTAACAGCATTGCCTTTAAGAAAATTTACAGCTGTATTTACTCTTAGTCTTTTCTCATAGGGCTAGATTACAAGTGATACGCTATTTAGTGATCCCACTCGAGCGTAAACTTAACTAGACATAATTTTTTTTTGTTTGAGGGTTAGAACTTTGGATAACAGCCACAATAACTTATTCTCCCCTTAGACTTCAATGAAGAGCATAGAAAAAAAAATCCTACACTTATCACTTGCGAGCTAACCCGGCAGCAGGCATACTGTATGCCTTTAACAGCATTGCCTTTAAGAAAATTTACAGCTATATTTACTCTTAGTCTGTTCTCATAGGGCTAGATTACAAGTGATATGCTATTTAGTGATCCCACTCGAGCCTAAACTTAGCTAGACGTAATTTTTGTTTGTTTGAGGGTTAGAATTTTGGATAACGACCACAATAACTTATTCTCCCCTTAGACTTTAATAAAGAGCATAGAAGAAAAAATCCTACACTTATCACTCGCGAGCTAACCCGGCAGCAGTTATTAATATTTCACATTCCAGTGTTCTTCATATTACAGGAATGTTATTTTTTATTTAAATACACACACACACACACACACACACACACATATATATATATATATACCTACAGTACTGTGCAAAAGTTTTAGGCCACCATTAGATTTGTTGTTTTAGCAATGGTATAATGACCATATATAATTATTTCTTAGTCTCTTTATTAGAATACAACCGGAAAATACAGGATATGTGTATACAGTATTAAAAAACTGAAAAAAAATCAGAAAAAACAGCCTCTATAGGCTAAAGTGACAAGTATTTAGTGTGACCTCCCTCTACACTTGAGCAATAGCAGGAACCTGGCTCTTGTAAACCTAAATGGAATGGGACCCTAATTAACGTAATTTCTAAAACCTGTATTTGTCCTACTATTTCATGTCAAAATGTCTGTTGTGAAAAAGGTCTATTACACCAGGTTTGTGCAAGACATGCTTGAGCATTACATATACATGTGGTATATGTTTAATTCATTGGGAGCTAATAAGACCAACTTTCAATAAAACATGTGCTATTCGTTTCGGCCAAATTTCATTTTCGGACGAATTTTGGCCAATTCGGAGATTCTAATGAATCCGAATTTCCAAATCGGCATCATAAATAAAATTTCAAAAATGAATAAATCAGTTTCCGAATTATTGGATCCATTCTTTATTCATATTCAGAATTTTTCATTGTTCTAATCTAAACTGCAATTCTCAGGCACTAACTAAAACACTAAATAAAGCTATTAACCCCTAAACTGCTGTACCCCCACATCGCCAACACTAACTAAACCTATTAACCTCTAAACCACCGTACCACCACAACGCCAACACTAATTAAACCTATCAACCTCTAAACCATCATTGCTCAACATCGCCGACACTAACTAAAACACTAAATAAAGCTATTAACCCCTAAACAGCCATACCCCCACATCGCCAACACTAACTAAACATATTGACTTCTAAATCGCTGTACACCCACATTGCCAAAACTAACTAAAACACTAAATAAACCTATTAACCCCTAAACTGTCATACACTCATATCGCCAACACTAACTAAAACACTAACTAAACCCATTAACCCCTAAACCACCGTACACCCACATAGCCAACACTAACTAAACCTATATACCTCTAAACTGCCACCCCCCACATTGCCACTACCTAATTTAAACTATATTAACCCCTAAACCTAACACCCCTTAACTTTAACATAATTAAAATAGACCAAAATTAAAGTTACAATTATTAACTAACTACCTATTTAGAAATAAATACAAACGTACCTGTGAAATAAAAATAAAACCTAAGCTAGCTACAGCATAACAATTTACTAACTACCTATTTACAATAAATACAAACTTACCTGTGAAATAAAAATAAAACCTAAGATTAAACTAATAAAACCTTACATTACTAAAAATAAAAAAACTAACAAAAAAATTAAACACTAAAATTACAACAACAAAAAAACTACCATTACAAAAAATAACAAACGAAATTATCCAAAATAATAAAAATTATTCCTATTCTAATAGCCTGTTTAAGAAAAAAAGAAATTAAAATAAAAAACCCTAATCTATAATAAACTATCAATAGCCCTTAAAAGGGCCTTTTAGTTAACAGCTCTTTTGCAGAAAAATAAAACAAACACCCCCTAACATTACAAACCCCCACCCCCCCAAACCTACAAAATAAAAAAAACCTAACTAAAAAAAAAAACTAATCTACCCATTGCCCCGAAAAGGGCATTTGTATGAGCATTGACTTTAAAAGGGCATTCAGCTCTTTTTATGCCCTTAAAAGTGCATTCAGCTCTTTTTCGGCCCATTAAACTAAAAAAAGCCCTAATCTTAAAAAAAATAAAAATAAACTAACACTAAACCCAAAATCGGTACCCACATGTGCTGAAGTCCGGCGAAAGATCTTCATCTCAGTGGCGAAGCATCTTTATCCAGACAGCTCCATCTTCATCCATCGCGGGCCCGGCATCCTCTATATTCTTCATCCCAGCGGAGGCAGAGCAGTCGGTTGATGTGCGAAGGCAGAAGTCCAGGCGGAGGTCCATTGGTCCAACGTGGAGGTCTTCTTCATGCGATCGTCCGCAGCACACTGAGGATTCAATACAAGGTACCCCATTTAGATTGGGGTACCGTTGCATTCCTATTGGCTGAAAAATTCAAATCAGCCAATAGAAACGAGAGCTGCTTAAATCCTATTGGCTGTTCAAATCAGCCAATAGGATTTAAGCAGCTCTCATTCCTATTGGCTGATTTGAATCAGCCAATAGGAATGAGAGCTGCTTAAATACTATTCACTGTTCAAATCAGCCAATAGGATTTAAGCAGCTCTCCTTCCTATTGGCTGATTTGAATTTTTCAGCCAATAGGAATGCAACGGTACCCTTAATATAATAGGGGTACCTTGCATTGAATCCTCATTGTGCACCGGATGATCGCATGAAGAGGACCTCCACATCGGACCAGTGGACCTCCGCCTGGACCTCTGCCTCCGTGCATCCACGTTCCCTTCACCTCCGCTGGGATGAAGAAGATAGAAGATGCCGGTCCCGCGATGGATGAAGATGGAGCCATCTGGATGAAGATGCTTCACCACTATGATGAAGATCTTTCGCCAGACTTCAGCAACTGAGAGTATCAAATTTTGGGGTTAGTGTTAGCTTTTAATTTGTTTTTTTTGGGGTGTTTTTTTTTTTAGATTAGGGCTTTTTTATTTTAATGGGCTGAAAAAGAGCTGAATGCCCTTTTAAAGGCAGTAAAAGAGCTGAATACCCTTTTAAGGGCAATGTCCATGCAAATGCCCTTTTCGGAACAATGGGTAGAGTAGGTTTGTTTTTAATTAGGTTTTTTTATTTTGTGGGTTTGGGGGTGGGGGTTTGTAATGTTAGGGGGGGTTGTTTTAATTTTTTTTGCAAAAGAGCTGTTAACTTTAGGGCAATGATAGTTTATTATAGATTATTCTTTTTTATTTTGGGTTGTTGTTTTTTTTTAAAAATGGAGTATTAAAATAGGAATAATTTTATTATTGAGGATATAAAACTCATTACCTTCTAGGTAACGTTAAGTATTGTTTGTATTACTGTGCCCCCTACTA
Organism: Bombina bombina; assembly: GCF_027579735.1. Classification (NCBI taxonomy): domain Eukaryota; kingdom Metazoa; phylum Chordata; class Amphibia; order Anura; family Bombinatoridae; genus Bombina; species Bombina bombina. The sequence goes on from NC_069499.1 coordinate 454,578,690, forward strand.
GCGTGTAGCCCCATATATATATTCTAGCTACAGCATGAAGGATCCTTATCATTCATTACATGGGTACATTGTTTGTTATCTAGTAGTTGTTGGCATCTAAGTTAATAGTTTAGTTATACCTTTACTCTATACATTTATACAATTTACCATGCATAGTCCTCATAAACTATTTCTCAGACTGTAAGTTTTGGGCTAATGGTTGCTCCTGGATCTCTACATCAAAGCTCCTGTTATATACAACTGCAATTGTATTGACTTACTTAGCCATATTAGGTACTAATGTCAAGCATTGTTTATATTACCATGCCAAGCATTGTTTATATTAACATGTCTCCTACTAGCTTGTATCCCTATATATATGCTAGCTAAACCATGATGGATCTTTACATGTTATTATATAAGTACATTGTTTAAGTTACTTATAACTAAAAAAGAGATTTGATTTGAGACCCAAAAGTGGTCTCCTTTATTTCAGGATAACCTCCATTATTAGTTTTGGTTTTGTTTGTTTTTTAGCTGTAACCTCATTTTTATAGTTATATAAACCTCTTCCGATATTAGTAGGCCACTCTTGGACCATGGTCAGATATAGTCACTTAATGGAGGTAAGTAAGTAGAGTCTATAGTTACTTTTGGGCTTGGTAGAGCAGAGAACATGGAATAGATATATCAACAACAAAGTATGTAATAAGTTTCAACAATAATGGGTAAAATTTTGTTCTTCTGTAAACACATATATTACACTCATCAACAAGTTATCACAGTCTAGAGAAATATAAGAGATCAGACATATGTGTACCATTAATACCGAAATATGAGCAGTGGTATAATACATCATTTATCAATGTCTATTCCGTTTCTCTACAAAATGTGTCTTGGTCACACTTCAAAGTTTATCTATAACTGTAAATTGTTAAGATCACTGAAAAGAAATATTATTGATGAATGAATTAAGTTGTTGCCATGTAAAGAGAAAATAAATGATTCTATAGGATTTATTTTCCTTTGCTTACGAAGTAAGCGCAATGGTGTAAGGGGTGGGGGGGATGAGAGTGGGGGAAGGGGGCAGAGTCATCTAACACTCAAAGGGGTGAAGTTAAGGGGTAAAACTAAAGAGATATAAATTTAAGGCTGGGTTGGTATAGAAAGTCTATCACTGCTAGCCCCATATGGTGAGGGACATATGTTGTATCTCCCCTCAGGGGTGGCTGTCACCACTGGACGGAGACGGGAAAGGGACATTGAATATGACCCACTCTATCTCTCAGAGCTGGAAGGGGAGATACTGTTTTTACATGATAAACTAAACAATAGTGGGGTGGGAGTTGTATATTGTAGAGAAAGAGGTATTTTAAAGTATCTAGAGAATATATGTCCAAAATATTATGTCTCATGAATATTGAGTATTGCTAAATATGGCCTCTTAGAGTAGCTTGAGTATATAAAGCAACCTACTTGGGCTTTCTACTGGTGTAGAATATAAATAGTAATAAAAAATGGAGCAGCACACTTAAACCATCTACATCAAATGTGTGTGATCCTTTCTAAGCCACCTCGACCGCAGGTAGCTCAGCAATATAGAAAAAGGAGTGGTGTCCTATGACTGGACTATTTGGTTTATACAATAGGGTTACTAGTATAAGAAATATCAACTACAAGACACTATAGCCAAGTATAATAGTCACATAGGAACTGTTAAGAATAACATGTAATACTACAGAAATAAGTGATAATGTTGGATATTAAATCATAACAGAGCATTATTCAGTGTAAGCTGTTGCCACCTGTAGGTTCATAACAGGGTGTATGTAGTCTCAAAGCCCCAAAATTAGATCCAGATCTAGCAATGTTGGGAGCACATACTATAGTTAGTAGACTAACCGAGAATCCTATTGTATGCAGAGCAGTGATAGGACAATACAGGGAGTGCAGAATTATTAGGCAAATGAGTATTTTGACCACATCATCCTCTTTATGCATGTTGTCTTACTCCAAGCTGTATAGGCTCGAAAGCCTACTACCAATTAAGCATATTAGGTGATGTGCATCTCTGTAATGAGAAGGGGTGTGGTCTAATGACATCAACACCCTATATCAGGTGTGCATAATTATTAGGCAACTTCCTTTCCTTTGGCAAAAGAAGGACTTGACAGGCTCAGAAAAGTAAAAAAAAAGTGAGATATCTTGCAGAGGGATGCAGCACTCTTAAAATTGCAAAGCTTCTGAAGCGTGATCATCGAACAATCAAGCGTTTCATTCAAAATAGTCAACAGGGTCGCAAGAAGTGTGTGGAAAAACCAAGGCGCAAAATAACTGCCCATGAACTGAGAAAAGTCAAGCGTGCAGCTGCCAAGATGCCACTTGCCACCAGTTTGGCCATATTTCAGAGCTGCAACATCACTGGAGTGCCCAAAAGCACAAGGTGTGCAATACTCAGAGACATGGCCAAGGTAAGAAAGGCTGAAAGACGACCACCACTGAACAAGACACACAAGCTGAAACGTCAAGACTGGGCCAAGAAATATCTCAAGACTGATTTTTCTAAGGTTTTATGGACTGATTAAATGAGTGTGAGTCTTGATGGGCTAGATGGATGGGCCCGTGGCTGGATTGGTAAAGGGCAGAGAGCTCCAGTCCGACTCAGACGCCAGCAAGGTGGAGGTGGAGTACTGGTTTGGGCTGGTATCATCAAAGATGAGCTTGTGGGGCCTTTTCGGGTTGAAGATGGAGTCAAGCTCAACTCCCAGTCCTACTGCCAGTTTCTGGAAGACACCTTCTTCAAGCAGTGGTACAGGAAGAAGTCTGCATCCTTCAAGAAAAACATGATTTTCATGCAGGACAATGCTCCATCACACGCGTCCAAGTACTCCACAGCGTGGCTGGCAAGAAAGGGTATAAAAGAAGAAAATCTAATGACATGGCCTCCTTGTTCACCTGATCTGAACCCCATTGAGAACCTGTGGTCCATCATCAAATGAGAGATTTACAAGGAGGGAAACCAGTACACCTCTCTGAACAGTGTCTGGGAGGCTGTGGTTGCTGCTGCACGCAATGTTGATGGTGAACAGATCACAACACTGACAGAATCCATGGATGGCAGGCTTTTGAGTGTCCTTGCAAAGAAAGGTGGCTATATTGGTCACTGATTTGTTTTTGTTTTGTTTTTGAATGCCAGAAATGTATATTTGTGAATGTTGAGATGTTATATTGGTTTCACTGGTAAAAATAAATAATTGAAATGGGTATATATTTGTTTTTTGTTAAGTTGCCTAATAATTATGCACAGTAATAGTCACCTGCACACACAGATATCCCCCTAAAATAGCTATAACTAAAAACAAACTAAAAACTACTTCCAAAACTATTCAGCTTTGATATTAATGAGTTTTTTGGGTTCATTGAGAACATGGTTGTTGTTCAATAATAAAATTAATCCTCAAAAATACAACTTGCCTAATAATTCTGCACTCCCTGTATGCTGGACCTTAACATTATTCTGAATAATATGTCAGCTTCCTAGTATTATAGAAATATATGTTAAAAAATAGAGTTGCTGATAATGTACAATAATAAGCAAAAAGTTCAAACAAATATTCAAGAAACATATTAAACTGTCTTCTGCATCTAGCACACGTTGGCAGATGTAACATTGTCATAGAATGTATAACTAACTTCTAGATTGGGGACTGGATAAGGTTATATTTCACATTTACCTTTGTAGTTGCATTAAGTTTGATGGTTTCATAATCATAGGGTAATATCGTGAAATGCTGCCTAAATTATATATTACTATTTCTAATATATGGTAGTGAAATAAATAAATATACTGTATATCAGTTAACCAGACACCCCATAGGATATGAACCATAGTTATACAGTAGGGACACATATACATAGGTCCCCTTTAACCAAAATCCCTCCAAGATAAATCTGCCACTAAAACAAGTGGTGAGCATACAAAGTAATAGGACTCTTAGAGAGTCAGTAAAGTAAACCTTATGTAATCCTGAATTCAAGACTAGCATCCCATATGAAGCCCATATGTGAAAAACATAAGCAAACTCCGGGCTAGTAAAGTAGAAAGATCAAGTATACAGGGGCAGTGATGCTTAATATACATAATGAACCCAGCCTTTATTTAAGGATTACCGCTTCATGGATCGTCTAGCGAAGCAGTGAACAAGCTATACATAGGCTATATTGGATATAATTGGGAATGTTTTACATAACAGAAATACAGATCTCTAGGTTAAAGGCTGTAGTGAACATCGTCTCTTATGTGTTAAAGATCGCTCACATCCAGATCATATGAATTTACCCAATGCCAGTCCTGTACCGCTGTGATGAGACACCCCTCTCGATGCTAGCAATAAGCTCTCGTCCTGTGATCAAGACTAGTCCATTAAAGTATTGAGGGATAAAGAAATCATGGGAGTCATTCTCGCTGGTGGTAGGTGTTAAAAACATACTGAGATGGTACGGGTGCAGATGCTGGAAATACAGCCATCTAGTGACTCAGGAGTAAACTCTCTGAACTAGTGTCCCGTTAAATTTCCCCACCGGCACTTTCTTAGGGGCAAGATCACCCTTTTTATGCATTGTAGCTGTCGTGGTTGGGTATATGGGGATAATGATTCCCTCATCAGCAGTCTTCATCCAACTGAGTCGACCTCACTCTACTGCCTTGGGGTATGATGCCGGGAAGCTCCATGATGTCTGGCGGTGTGAACCCTGGCCAGTAGTTATGTCTGGACTGACTGCGCTCTCTTGGTAGATGCATTTTCAGTGCAGTAGTGTTGTTTGCAGTCTTGTGACATTCCACTAAGATCCGATTGTCAGCGCTCGCAGTATCTTGCTCTATTAGGGTAATAGTATTTAGCTGTGATCCGGCGCCATCTTGTAGTGTATGTCACATGTTCATGTTCTTGGCCAACTGTGTGAGGTAAGGTGCGTAGCCCAGACAAGTGATCTCTCACTATGTCACACAGTCTGTCTTCAAATGTTTCCACCATCGTTATCAATGAGGTTAGCGTCCTCTATGTCAATTGCTGATGCCTCTTGAGCAATTCAAACAACTACCCGGGTAAAAAATATAAAGTTTATGCTTGGTCTTTCCAAGGCTGAAATGTGTACCCTTAGTTAGGGGACCGTATGGGAAGTCAGAAATATGCCAGATATCTAAGTCAAAAACCCCCAATAAACAATATTATAACCGGGAGCTTCTGTAGTGTGCTTCTAGTCGCTTCTGCAATTAGCTCCGCCCCCCTCCATTATTAGTTTTATATTATGTTAATACGAGGTCCAAAAGTGGCCTCTCAAGTATATTGGAGAGTTTACATATTGATTGGCAAGCTACCCTATTATTGTATACTAGAACTCTTTCCTAATGGTTCTTTTTCTGGATTTTTTGTATACAATTTATAATGGAATGTATTTGATATTTTCTTTTGTTTTCTGTGTTCTCTTGCTTGTACGCCATTCTATAAACCTCAATAAAAAAAATATTTAAAAAAATAGAGGATTCAAATGGAGTAATTCACAGAACTAAGGGTTTTATTACATGTAAGACCTTTGGAGAAGTCTATGTTCTTTCATGCTGGTGCCCCAGACAATACGTTGGGAAAACCTACGGTTAATTCAAGAAGAGGATGAAGGAACATAGACGAGATATTGTGAATCAAGAAATCAAAAACAGCGGAATTACACAGCATTTCTTTGAATTCCACAATAGCAGTGATGAATCCCTTAGATTTATGGGGGTAGAGTATGTGGGCATCAATAAAAGAGGGGGTGAATGGGACAAACTCCTATTGAAAGCAGAATGCAAATTGATTTTTATTTAGATACAGTCCAACCAGGAGGCCTAAATGAAGAGTTAAATTATGCTCTTTTTTGGCATAAACAGATCCTAGTTTGGTCTATCCATAGCTTCTCCCCTCTATTTCCCAGTGCCTTATGCTAAGTATCCTTGTTCTATGTGTAATTTATACAGTGCTCAAACTATGTTCTATGACCTAAATTGTAACCCACAGAAAAGGTTGGTCTCTAAAGCATTTACTAGCCATAGGTTTGTTACTAGCATAATTGAATAGTAAACTATAAATTAATGATCTTAAAGGGTTAAATAGATGTTATTATTATAAATGTCCCTTTAAATTGATCGTGACATATATGAATTTAGGAAACCCCACAAACGGCGTTGCTGTTCCTACTAAAAAATGAACTTTGATCATTGTAAATATGTAAATGTGTTATAATATGATTATATTTAGGATGTTAAGATACTGCTAGCCACTGCTGCCATGATTAAAAATTCTCCCTTATTTTGGTTTAGCTTAGTTATGTAAATTTACTGATAGATGAAGGCACCATACGGGTTAATCATTTCACCTGGGATATTTTGTATTTAAAGGCAAGCAATATGGACAATGGCATCACATGCCTGAGGAAGCCCAATCAGAATGCAAATTTGGGTGAAACACGTGTAGCTGTTTTGGCCACGCCCACAGGAGCTCCATGAGCGTGGTGTGTTTGGTCGTAAGGCTGTTTAAGGTATTCGGCATAGAGTCCAGTGAGTGGGAAAAAGTTTTGGAAAACCTTCTTGATCCAGTGGAGCTGTGGTAGTGAGACATCACTCCAGCGGCGGTACTTTGGTTTCCGTGAGTAATAAGAAGACAGTCAGTCTGTATAATCAATTCCTTTCCAAAACGACTCTAGGCAGACATAACACAAGACCGAGTTACCTTACAGCCACAATCGTCCTATATATCTCCCTGGAATATATCTTTGACACTTCCTTGCCACTACTTATTTTGCATTACTCCTACCTGCTGTGTGATGCTAATAAGGGGTTCTCCTAGCTAGTGGAGCAATGGAGAATGGCGCATGACAAAAATAAAGGTCCCTCATATCAGTATAAGTGTTAACATTGCACTATCCAGCTAATGGTATATACTGTACATAAAACGGTTACTTTTTCTCTTTATCACACTTATTATCCAGTAACATGTAAACATCTTTGGAGGGTAGCATGATAAATAATGACAGGGAGAAGGCTGAGGTACTAAACCAGTTTTTTTCTTCAGTATACACAAGAGAGGAACCATTAGATGATACTTTGGAACAAAATAGGACATGCCAGTCCTTACTATTAACTGGGTTATGTTTAGAGGATATCAGGAAAATACTGGATAATATTAAGGTAAATAAAACTGCAGGCCCAGATGGAATAGACCCAAGGGTGTTAAAGGAACTTAGCACTGTTATAGACAAACCTCTACTCTTAATTTTTCAAGACTCATTATCCTCAGGCATGGTACCCCAGGATTAGCGTTAAGATGATGTGGTGCCACTCTTCAAAAAGGGAAGCAGGGATGATCCAGGAAGCTATAGACCAGTTAGTCTGACATCAATAGTGGGGAAGATATTTGAAGGAATTGTAAGGGATTATATTGATGAGCATATTCATGTAAACAAGGTTATGAGTTCTAATCAGCATGGTTTTAGGAGAAATAGATCATGTCAAACTAATCTAATTAGATTCTACGAGGAAGTAAGTAAAAAACATAATTTATGCTTACCTGATAAATTCCTTTCTCCTGTAGTGTAGTCAGTCCACGGGTCATCCATTACTTATGGGATTATATCTCCTCCCTAACAGGAAGTGCAAGAGGATCACCCAAGCAGAGCTGCTATATAGCTCCTCCCCTCTACGTCATACCCAGTCATTCGACCGAAACCAAACGAGAAAGGAGAAACTATAGGGTGCAGTGGTGACTGGAGTTTAAGTTAAAAATTTTTAGACCTGCCGTAAACAACAGGGCGGGCCGTGGACTGACTACACTACAGGAGAAAGGAATTTATCAGGTAAGCATAAATTATGTTTTCTCCTTTTAAGTGTAGTCAGTCCACGGGTCATCCATTACTTATGGGATACCAATACCAAAGCTAAAAGTACACGGATGACGGGAGGGAAAGGCAGGATCTTTACACGGAAGGAACCACTGCCTGTAGAACCTTTCTCCCAAAAACAGCCTCCGAAGAAGCAAAAGTGTCAAATTTGTAAAATTTTGAAAAAGTATGAAGTGAAGACCAAGTTGCAGCCTTGCAAATCTGTTCAACAGAGGCCTCATTCTTAAAGGCCCAGCTCTAGTAGAATGAGCTGTAATCCTTTCAGGAGGCTGCTGTCCAGCAGTCTCTTATGCTAAACGTATTATGCTACGAAGCCAAAAAGAGAGAGAGGTAGCCGAAGCTTTTTGACCTCTCCTTTGTCCAGAATAAACGACAAACAGGGAAGAAGTTTGACGAAAATCCTTAGTTGCCTGCAAATAAAATTTCAGGGCACGGACGACGTCCAGATTGTGCAGAAGTCGTTCCTTCTTTGAAGAAGGGTTAGGGCACAATGATGGAACAACAATCTCTTGATTGATATTCCTGTTAGTGACTACCTTAGGTAAGAACCCAGGTTTAGTACGCAGAACTACCTTGTCTGAATGAAAAATCAGATAAGGAGAATCACAATGTAAGGCCGATAACTCAGAGACTCTTCGAGCCGAGGAAATAGCCATTAAAAACAGAATTTTCCAAGATAACAGCTTGATATCAATGCAATGAAGGGGTTCAAACGGAACACCTTGCAGAACGTTAAGAACTAAGTTTAAGCTCCACGGCGGAGCAACAGTCTTAAACACAGGCTTAATCCTAGCCAAAGCCTGACAAAAAGCCTGAACGTCTGGAACTTCTGACAGACGTTTGTGTAAAAGGATAGACAGAGCTGAGATCTGTCCCTTTAACGAACTAGCAGATAAACCCTTTTCTAAACCTTCTTGTAGAAAAGACAATATCCTAGGAATCCTAACCTTACTCCATGAGTAACTCTTGGATTCGCACCAATATAAGTATTTACGCCATATTTTATGGTAAATTTTCCTGGTAACAGGTTTCCTAGCCTGTATTAAGGTATCAATCACTGACTCTGAGAATCCCCGCTTTGATAGAATCAAGCGTTCAATCTCCATGCAGTCAGCCTCAGAGAAATTAGATTTGGATGTTTGAAAGGACCCTGAATCAGAAGGTCCTGTCTCAGAGGCAGAGACCAAGATGGACAGGACGACATGTCCACTAGATCTGCATACCAGGTCCTGCGTGGCCACGCAGGTGCTATTAGAATCATCAATGCTCTCTCCTGTTTGATCCTGGCAATCAATCGAGGAAGCATCGGGAAGGGTGGAAACACATAAGCCATGTTGAAAACCCAAGGTGCTGTCAGAGCATCTATCAGTACCGCTCCCGGGTCCCTGGACCTGGATCCGTAACAAGGAAGCTTGGCGTTCTGGCGAGACGCCATGAGATCCAGATCTGGTTTGCCCCAATGCTGAAGCAGTTGGGCAAACACCTCCGGATGAAGTTCCCACTCCCCCGGATGAAAAGTCTGGCGACTTAGGAAATCCGCCTCCCAGTTCTCCACGTCTGGGATGTGGATCGCTGACAGGTGGCAAGAGTGAGACTCTGCCCAGCGAATTATCTTTGAGACTTCCATCATCGCTAGGGAACTCCTTGTCCCTCCCTGATGGTTGATGTAAGCCACAGTTGTGATGTTGTCCGACTGAAACCTGATGAACCTCAGAGTTGCTAACTGAGGCCAAGCCAGAAGGGCATTGAAAACTGCTCTTAATTCCAGAATGTTTATTGGAAGGAGGCTCTCCTCCTGAGTCCATGATCCCTGAGCCTTCAGGGAATTCCAGACAGCGCCCCAACCTAGCAGGCTGGCGTCTGTTGTTACAATCGTCCAATCTGGCCTGCTGAAGGGCATCCCCCTGGACAGATGTGGCCGAGAAAGCCACCATAGAAGAGAATCTCTGGTCTCTTGATCCAGATTTAGCATAGGGGACAAATCTGAGTAATCCCCATTCCACTGACTTAGCATGCACAATTGCAGCGGTCTGAGATGCAAGCGTGCAAAAGGTACTTTGTCCATTGCCGCTACCATTAAGCCGATTACCTCCATGCATTGAGCCACTGACGGGTGTTGAATGGAATGAAGGACACAGCAAGCATTTAGAAGTTTTGATAACCTGTCCTCTGTCAGGTAAATTTTCATTTCTACAGAATCTATAAGAGTCCCCAAGAAGGGAACTCTTGTGAGTGGCAATAGAGAACTCTTTTCTACGTTCACCTTCCACCCATGCGACCTTAGAAATGCCAGAACTAACTCTGTATGAGACTTGGCAGTTTGGAAACTTGACGCTTGTATCAGAATGTTGTCTAGGTACGGAGCTACCGCTATTCCTCGCGGTCTTAGTACCGCCAGAAGAGAGCCCAGAACCTTTGTAAAGATTCTTGGAGCTGTAGCTAACCCGAAGGGAAGAGCTACAAACTGGTAATGCCTGTTTAGGAAGGCAAACCTTAGATACCGGTAATGATCCTTGTGAATTGGTATGTGAAGGTAGGCATCCTTTAAATCCACTGTGGTCATGTACTGACCCTTTTGGATCATAGGTAAGATGGTCCGAATAGTTTCCATTTTGAACGATGGAACTCTTAGGAATTTGTTTAGGATCTTTAAGTCCAAGATTGGTCTGAAGGTTCCCTCTTTTTTGGGAACCACAAACAGATTTGAGTAAAACCCTTGTCCGTGTTCCGACCGCGGAACTGGGTGGATCACTCCCATTAGTAAAAGGTCTTGTACACAGCGTAGAAACGCCTCTTTCTTTATCTGGTTTGCTGACAACCTTGAAAGATGAAATCTCCCTTTTGGAGGAGAAGCTTTGAAGTCCAGAAGATATCCCTGAGATATGATCTCTAACGCCCAGGGATCCTGGACATCTCTTGCCCAAGCCTGGGCAAAGAGAGAAAGTCTGCCCCCCACTAGATCCGTTTCCGGATCGGGGGCCCTCACTTCATGCTGTCTTAGGGGAAGCAGCAGGTTTTCTGGCCTGCTTGCCCTTGTTCCAGGACTGGTTAGGTTTCCAGCCCTGTCTGTAGCGAGCAACAGTTCCTTCCTGTCTTGGAGCGGAGGAAGTTGATGCTGCTCCTGCCTTGAAGTTACGAAAGGCACGAAAATTAGACTGTTTAGCCCTTGGTTTGGCCCTGTCTTGAGGCAGGGCATGGCCCTTACCTCCAGTAATGTCAGCGATAATTTCTTTCAAACCGGGCCCGAATAATGTCTGCCCTTTGAAAGGGATGTTAAGCAATTTAGATTTAGAAGTCACATCGGCTGACCAGGATTTAAGCCACAGCGCTCTACGCGCTTGAATGGCGAATCCGGAGTTCTTAGCCGTAAGTTTAGTTAAGTGTACTACGGCATCAGAAATAAATGAATTAGCTAGCTTAAGGACTTTAAGCTTGTCTATAATCTCATCCAATGGAGCTGAGCTAAGGGTCTCTTCCAGAGACTCAAACCAGAATGCCGCCGCAGCCGTGACAGGCGCAATGCATGCAAGGGGTTGTAATATAAAACCTTGCTGAACAAACATTTTCTTAAGGTAACCCTCTAACTTTTTATCCATTGGATCTGAAAAAGCACAGCTATCCTCCACCGGGATAGTGGTGCGCTTAGCCAGAGTAGAAACTGCTCCCTCCACCTTAGGGACCGTCTGCCATAAGTCCCATGTGGTGGCGTCTATTGGAAACATTTTTCTAAATATAGGAGAGGGTGAAAAAGGCACACCGGGTCTATCCCACTCCTTGTTAACAATTTCTGTAAGCCTTTTAGGTATAGGAAAAACGTCAGTACACGCCGGTACCGCAAAATATTTATCCAGCCTACATATTTTCTCTGGAATTGCAACCGTGTTACAATCATTCAGAGCCGCTAATACCTCCCCTAGTAATACACGGAGGTTCTCAAGCTTAAATTTAAAATTTGAAATGTCTGAGTCCAGTTTACTTGGGTCAGATCCGTCACCCACAGAATGAAGCTCTCCGTCCTCATGTTCTGCAAATTGTGACGCAGTATCAGACATGGCTCTATTATTATCAGCACACTCTGTTCTTACCCCAGAGTGATCGCGTTTACCCCTAAATTCTGGCAATTTAGATAGTACTTCAGTCATAACATTAGCCATGTCTTGCAAAGTGATTTGTATGGGCCGCCCTGATGTACTTGGCGCCACAATATCACGCACCTCCTGAGCGGGAGGCGAAGGTACTGACACGTGAGGAGAGTTAGTCGCATAACTTCCCCCTCGTTGTCTGGTGAAATTTTCTTTACATGTACAGATTGGCTTTTATTTAAAGTAGCATCAATGCAATTAGTACACAAATTTCTATTGGGCTCCACATTGGCCTTTAAACATATTGAACAAAGAGATTCATCTGTGTCAGACATGTTTAAACAGACTAGCAATGAGACTAGCAAGCTTGGAAAATACTTTTCAAATAAATTTACAAGCAATTTAAAAAAAACGTTACTGTGCCTTTAAGAAGCACAAAAAACTGTCACAGTTGAAATAACAATGAACCAAATTAGTTATAGCAACCAAATTTTTACAGTAAATGCATTAAGTTAGCAAAGGATTGCACCCACCAGCAAATGGATGATTAACCCCTTAGTACCCAAAAACGGATAACAATTTAATATTAACGTTTTTATCACAGTCAAAACACACTCTCACAGGTCTGCTGTGAGTGATTACCTCCCTCAAAACTAGTTTTGGAGACTCCTGGGCTCTGTAGAGACGTCCTGGATCATGGAGGAAGAAATAGGAAGACTGTGACTGAATTTTTACTGCGCAATAAAGCGCTAAAATAGGCCCCTCCAACTCAAATTACAACAGTGGGGAAGCTCAGTAAACTGATTTTATTCAGAAACAAACGACAGCCATGTGGTAAAAATCATGCCCATAAAGTTTTATCACCAAGTACCTCAGAAAAAAACGATTAACATGCCAGTAAACGTTTTAAAAATAAAATTATGAAATGTTATTAATAAGCCTGCTGCTAGTCGCTTTCACTGCAGTGGAGGCTCAAATATTACTTAAATATATACAGTATTTTCTTAGTGAAGTTCCATTCCCCAGAAATACCTCAGTGTAAACATACATACATATCAGCCTGATACCAGTCGCTACTACTGCATTTAAGGCTGCACTTACATTACATCGGTATTAGCAGTATTTTCTCAGTCAATTCCATTCCTTAGAAAATAATATACTGCAACATACCTCCTTGCAGGTGAACCCTGCCTGCTATCCCCTGTTCTGAAGTTACCTCACTCCTCAGAATGGCCGAGAACAGCAAGTGGATCTTAGTTACGACCGCTAAGATCATACACAAACTCAGGTAGATTCTTCTTCTAATGCTGCCTGAGAAGAAACAACACACTCCGGTGCTGTTTAAAATAACAAACTTTTGATTGAAGAAATAAAAACTAAGTTTAACAACCACAGTCCTCTCACACGTCCTATCTATTAGTTAGGTGCAAGAGAATGACTGGGTATGACGTAGAGGGGAGGAGCTATATAGCAGCTCTGCTTGGGTGATCCTCTTGCACTTCCTGTTAGGGAGGAGATATAATCCCATAAGTAATGGATGACCCGTGGACTGACTACACTTAACAGGAGAAATATAGATAAAGGGGAATCAGTTGATGTGATATACTTTGCAAAGGCATTTGATACAGTGCCACATGAGAGATTAATGCACAAAATTAAGGGACTGGAAATAGCTGAAAATGTTAGCATATAGATAAATAACTGGATAAAAGATAGGGAGCAACGAGTAGTAGTAAATGGATCATACTCAGATTGGACAAAGGTAATCAGTGGAGTCCCCCAGGGATCAGTACTGGGCCCTGTTCTTTTTAATATTTTTATAAATGACTTGGAACAAGGATTAAATAGCGACATCTCTATTTTTGCAGATGATACTAAGTTAAGTAAGGTCATTAGGTCAGAGCAGGATGAACTTTCATTACAAAGGGATCTGCAAAAATTAAAAGCATGGGCAAGTAAATGGAAAATGAGATTTATTACGGAAAAATGCAAGGTTCTACGTTTTGGAAGTAAAAATAAGCAGGCAACATATTTTTTAAATGGGATAAGACTTAGCCAACCAGAGGAGGAAAGGGATTTGGGAGTAGTAATAGATAACAAGCTAAAGATGGGTGCACAATGAAGGGCAGTGGCTTCAAAGGCTAATAAGATACTAGCATGTATTAAAAGAGGCATTGATTCAAGGGAGGAAAGCATAATTCTGTCACTATATAAAGCCCTGGTAAGACTTCACCTTGAGTATGGAGTGCAGTTCTGTGGACCGATCGCAAAAAAAGATATTGCAGAACTAGAAAAAGTCCAGAGAAGGGCCACAAAGCTAATAAGGGGATTGGAGAATTTAACCTATGAGGAGAGGCTAGCCAAACTGGGTCTGTTTTCTTTAGAAAAAAGGCACTTGAGAGGTGACATGATTACTTTGTATAAATATATTCAAGGCCCATATACAGAGATGGCAGAAGCTCTGTTTATTCCGAAAAAAATTGTTTCTGACAAGAGGTCACAATTTAAGGTTGGAGGAAAGGAGATTAGAGCAATAAAATTGTGGAACTCATTACCAAAGGAGGTAGTGAATGCCAATACCCTAGATACATTTAAAAATAGCCTGGATACATTTCTGTATATAAACAAAATTCATGGATATGATTGCTAGTTTTAAATGGGTCACCTTTTAGTGAGGTTATTTAAGCTTAACTGGAACTTTTTGTAAGTATTTTAGATTTGTATAGGTTGAACTCGATGGACATCAGTCTTTTTTCAACCTTATCTACTATGTTACTATGTTACTATATTACTATGTTATCAAACAACAAATTGTAAAGTCTCATACGTAGGGTGACCATATTGCCGCTTTAAAAAGGGACACATATGTAAAATACATATGTCAGGGATTTTTTCAGGGCTGTTTAAAGAAATGTTTTGTATAAGAACCCTGACATACGTATGCATTTTTCATATGTGTCCCTTCTTAAAGCGGCAATATGGTCAGCCTACTCATACAGCATATCTTGGTAGGGTCATACTATGGTAACATGCCAGACTCAGAAGAACATCCTTTGAAAGAAAAGCGTAGCGTTCATATGAAGAAGTCTCACATCATTATGAGTGATCTTAAAATCACTGAAGCAAATCAGTACCTAGCCTATACCTGCTGCATCCAGTGTAGGTTAAACGAACATTGCGATGTGACCTTACGTTGAGAACAAACAGTCCAGCACCGTGCCAAAGATGATCCGTCCAATGGCACACAAACCCACTCCTAGCGTGTTGAGCCCTGCTGTAGCGGATCCCCCGGTGGGGTAGGCACGTTTTTTGTCTCTTGTAGCTCTTTCCACCATGATAAGATGTTGGTTCACATCCACTGCTTTGCGTTTAGCTTGTGAAGTGCCTGGTATAGCTGATGGTGTTTGCGAGCACTTAATTTGATGTGGGGATGACCCATCTTTAATCTTCTGATCACTAACAGAGGATCCGCAATCAGTCCTTGAAGTGACTAAACTGTTAGAGTCCAAAAGTAGTGTCTGGTCTTGGGTCCACAAATATACTTTGCACTTTTTGCAGGCTTTGTTTTAGCTCCCAAAAATGTAGATCCAGAAGAAATTGTATACGTTCTTCCCATGCGTCTAGTGCCACCATATTAGTGGTGTTTGTGATATTTGAGCTTATTAGTCAGATAATAAGATTCTGTTCCGCATAAATAATAATGGCAATAAATTGGAAGCTTTGAAGTGTTGTAGCAGTCCAGCGACTGTGATACCCCGCTCTTATGTTGGGGAGGGGGTGGTGAGAGCTGGTTTGTGTCCGCCGCCTTAGGCCTCAGCTGTCCAGTTCAGGAGACTGCATTCATGAATACATCAATCAAAGATTCTTTGAAATCCTCAGAATATGAGTAGGGACAGGAACAGACAAAGGCTGTGGCGGACAATTTCCAAAGTACAGACCTTAGTGAAGGACACCAAGGTACATTTGAAATTAAAAACATTATTTTATAGTGCTTGGTGTTATTATACTGATGCAGATATCATTGATCCTATAACCAGCCCTCCTCTGGCTATACCCATCTGCCAGTGTCACTACTGTGTCATTATATAGTGCTGGGTGTTATTATACTGATGCAGATACCACTGAATCTATAACCAGCCCTCCTATGGCTATTCCTATGTGCCAGTGTCACTACTGTGTCATTATATAGCGCTGGGTGTTATTATACCAATGCAGATACCACTGACCCTATAACCAGCCCTTGTCTGACTATACATATGTGCCAGTGTCACTACTGTGTCTTTGTATAGAGCTGGGTGTTATTATAAAGATGCAGATACACATCCAGTATTTCACTCATGCTTTATTTATTCCATAACTTATCACCAAATATCGCTAGCAGTTTCTTGACAAGTCACTACATTTATTCACATTACATATTTTTTTTTATTCTTATTATTTAATCAGAAAGAAAAGATATACTAAGGTTGTGGCGGACACTGCAAGGCCTAGTCACGGACACCAGTGTCTGTGTACGGACACCTTGCCTATCCCTGAATATGAGGCTGGTACATATAGAGGTTTTATGTGGGGATGACTTGATGTACTGAAGATAATCAGCGGATTGTCAAAGTCTTGTCAGGAGCTCCTGAAATTTCGACCAGTCATGGCCGCCGCCTAGACATGCCCCTTGTATCCTCTTTTTTGTCACCTGTTAGCATATGTTTGCACATCTTACACTTCCTACATGGAAAATTTCCATTTTTGGGTTTCCTACTGCCTAACCATCACCTAGATTGCGCTAAACAGGGTGCGAAACTAACACCAACAAATTTATTAATATTAATCCCTATTCTGCCGCTCCCCGACATCACCGACACTATAATAAAGTTATTGAACCCTATTCCGCCGCTCCCCGACATCACCGCCACTATAATAAAGTTATTAACCCTTAAACCTCCGGCCTCCCACATCTCTGCAACTAAATAAACCTATTAACCCCTAAACCTCCGGCCTCCCACATCTCCGCAACTAAATAAACCTATTAACCCCATAACCTCTGGCCTCTCACATCTCCGCAACTCAATAAACCTATTAACCCCTAAACTGCTGGCCCCCACAATGCAAAACACTAAATTAAACTATTAACCCCTAAACCTAACACCCCCCTAACTTTAAATAAAAATTACAATATAACTATATTTAAATAAATAAAAACTTACCTGTGAAATAAAAAATAACTAAGTTTAAAATATAAATTAATCTAACATAATTATTCTAATAAAATAAAAAAACTAACAATGAAAAAATCTAAATTTTAAATTTTAAAAAACCTAACACTGCGAGAAAAATTAAAAAATCTAAAATTACAAAAAATTATAAACACTAAATTATGAAAAATAAAAAACACTAAGCTAACAAAAAAATAAACGAAATTATCAAAAAGAAAAACAATTACACCTAATCTAATAGCCCTATAAATATAAAAAAGACCCCACAAAATAAAAACACCCCCTAGCCTACAATAAACTACCAATAGCCCTTAAAAGGGCCTTTTGTAGGGAATTGCCCTAAGTTAAACAGCTATTTTACCTGTAAAAAAAATACAAAGTCCCCCCAACCGTAAAACACACCACCCAACCAACCCCCCAAAATAAAAAAACCTAAGTCTAAAAAAATCCTAAGCTACCCATTGCCCCTAACTTGGCATTTGTATGGGCATTGCCCTTAAAAGGGCATTCAGCTCCTTTCCATTGCCCTTTTATTTTGGGGGGTTGGTTGGGTGGTGGGTTTTACTGTTGGGGGGGACTTTGTATTTTTTTTACAGGTAAAAGAGCTGTTTAACTTAGGGCAATGTCCTACAAAAGGCCCTTTTAAGGACTATTGGTAGTTTATTGTAGGCTAGGGGGGTATTTTGGGGGGGGCTTTTTTATTTTATAGGGCTATTAGATTAGATGTAATTGATTTTCATTTTGAAAATTTAGTTTATCATTTTTTGTAAACTTAGTGTTTTTTATTTTTTGTAATTTAGTGTTTATTATTTTTTGTAATTTTATAATGTTATTTTTTAATTTTTTTGTAGTGTTAATTTTATTAGAATAGTAAGGTTAGGTTAATTTATAGGTTTAATGTTAGGTTTATTTTTATTTTACAGGTACGTTTTTATTTATTTAAATATAGTTATATTGTCATTTTAATTTAAAGCTAGGGGGTGTTAGGTTTAGGGGTTAATAGTTAAATTTAGTGTTTTGCGAGGTGGGGGGCCGCGGTTTAGGGGTTAATAGCTTTATTTTGCTGCAGAGATTTGGGAGGCCAGAGGTTTAGAGGTTAATAGGTTTATTTTGTTGCGGAGATGTGGGCCGGAGGTTTAGGGGTTAATAAATTTATTATAGTGGTGGTGATGTCGGGGAGCGGCAGAATAGGGCTTAATAATTTTTATTAGTGCTGCAATGTCGGGAGCGGCAGATTAGGGGTTAATAAATGTATTTAATAGTTGCGATGTGGATCGGCGGCAGATTAGGGGTTAATACGTTTCAAATAGTGTTTGCAATGCAGGAGGGTGGCAGTTTAGGGGTTAATAGGTAGTTTATGGATGTTACTGTACTTTGTAACACTTAAGTTATGAGTTTTGTGAAACATTTTTGTTGCACAAAACTCATAACTGCTTTCAGATGGCGGTATGGATCATATCGGTATAGGCTGTAATGCAAGCATTTTAGCTGGACCGCACAACCTGTAATTCCGGCGCTATGAAAATCCCATGCAAAAACTGCATTACAGGCTAAAATGCTTGCGGTATAGCTATACTGACATGACTCGTAATATGCGTTACTGGCCATTATGCTGAAATTGCCATTTTTTAGCGTTAAAAGCCATAACGCAAAACTCGTACTCTACCTGCATGTTTTTACTTCAGTATTTATATAGTGGCTATGAACCAATTTATCCTTCAGAGAAGGTGCTTTTCTGGCTGTAAGTAAGGGGTAATCTCCTACTAGATCATGTATATCCCTATATAGAGTAAGTAGATGTCAATGTTTAGATAAGATAGCTCTCTGTTCCTGCCAACGGTTATTATATTCTCAATTTAGTATCACTAGGTTTATCCTTAAAATCATACAGAAGGGATTCTCTCTTTTTTTGGGAAGCTCTTTGGAAGCCTGTTTTTAACCAATTATGGCTATACCCTCTAGCAATAAAGCGACTTTTTAGATCGTCAGTATATTTTTTGAAAAGAGTTTCATCAGAACAATTTTGTTTGTGTCTGAGATACTGACCTATGGAAATGCATTTCATTTGTGCCATTAGATGATGGCTTGAGGCTTCAAGTAAAGTATTTCCTGCAGTGGGTTTCCGGTAACTCTCTGTCTTTATTATGCTCCCTTCCTTTGTTAATTTCAAACCCAGAAATGAAATTTTAGTTGAGCTAAATTCATACGTAAATCTAAAATTTTTGGAATTTGTATTTAAATAATTAATGAATTTATGTAAATGATCAATTGGTCCCTCCCACATCATTAAAACATTATCTATACAAAGAACTTTTGGGATGATATATGTGTTTTGTTGTTTTTGTTTGGTGCATACAATATTTTCTAATTTAATTGATTGTGTTATTTGTCAATAAAGGGTATATGTATTCACTTGATACTGTTTCTTTTCTGTTCAGCGAGTCAAATTCTACTATTCACTGTATTCAGGTATAATTTTTTTATTTTTTCTTTCCTTGTTAATAATTAATCTGGGAACCTCCTTGCATCAGATGATTTTACACCATCATCTGTACTCACTACAAATTAAATCCTGAGTGAGAGAGAGAGAGAGAGAGAGAGAGAGAGAGAGAGAGGGAGAGGAGAGAGAGGAGAAAGAGAGAAGAGAGAGAGAGAGAAGAGAGAGAGAAGAGAGAGAAGAGAAGAGAGAGAAGAGAAGAGAGAGAAGAGAAGAGAGAGAAGAGAAGAGAGAGAAGAGAGAAGAGAGAAGAGAGAGAGAGAGAGAGAGAGAGAGAGAGAAGAGAGAGAGGAGAGAGGAGAGAGAGAAGAGAGAGAAGAGAAGAGAGAGAAGAGAGAGAGAGAAGAGAGAGAGAAGAGAGAGAGGAGAGAGAGAAGAGAGAGAAAAGAGAGAAGAGAGAGAGAAGAGAGAGAGAAGAGAGAGAAGAGAAGAGAGAGAAGAGAAGAGAGAGAGAGAAGAGAGAGAGAAGAGAGAGAGGAGAGAGAGAGAGAGAAGAGAGAGAGAGAGAGAGAGAGAAGAGAGAGAGAGAGAGAGAGAGAGAGAAGAGAGAGAAGAGAGAAGAGAGAAGAGAGAGAGGAGTGAGAGAGAAGAGAGAAAAGAGAGAGAAAAAGAGAGAGAAAGAGAGAGAGAGGAGAGAGAGGAGAGAGAGAAGAGAGAGAAGAGAGAGAGGAGAGAGAGAGGAGAGAGAGAGAGGAGAGAGAAGAGAGAGAGAAGAGATAGAAGAAGAGAGAGAAGAGAGAGAGGAGAGAGAGAGGAGAGGAGAGAGGAGAGAGAGAGGAGAGAGAGGAGAGAGAGAGGGGAGAGAGAGGAGAGAGAGAGAGGAGAGAGAGAAGAGAGAGAGAAGAGATAGAAGAAGAGAGAGAAGAAGAGAGAGAAGAAGAGAGAGACGAAGAGAGAGAAGAAAGAGAAGAGAGCGAAGAGAGAGAATGCTTTAATTACTCCCCTAGCAGCTGTGTTGAGAAACCTTAATGTGATATTAATATGTTTTTATATTAATGCAGAAAAAAAAGTATTTTGTTTATTATTTTTTTCTATACATATTTTAGATAGTCCTCATTTCCATGTTTTATGCCATTGCATTAGAATAGAAAACGATGTTTTGTTAAGAACTGTCATGCTGCCTAGTCTTTTTTTTTCCGCCAAGAAAACATTTGGCATTTACAACAAAACAAGACATAAGGATAATGTTTATTTTTCTTGCTTAATTACTCTGTCTCTGACAGTTGTCTTTCATATTGTAAACAAATGAAATCAACGTACTACATATTTAAAAAGCTCTATTGTGTACCTGGTAGAGCTGAGAGGAAAACATTTACTTGGTGATGTTTCCCAGGATTTTATAATTGTGTGGTAAAATGAAAGTTGCCAAAACCTCAAAGTTTGCACAATACGTTTATTTTTGTTGCTTAAGTTCCTTAATATTTTTATGTGATGTGTGATATAAAATGGATTGCTTCAACAGTATTGCAGAGGTTAGTTAAAGGGACAGGGTTCTCTATAATTTCCTCCCCTTTAATTTATTACCAATTATCTATTTTGCCTGCTGATGCTCCCTTACCTTTATTTTGGCATTTTAAATAGTTACGTTTCCCTGTGGTATTTTCATCAATACTGAACATTTATATACTTAAGTATTGGCTATATAAAAACTGTAAATGTAAACAAAGTCAGCAGAAGAAATTACACTCCCAGTGGGAGGTAGGAGAGATAAGTAATGAAATGCTAATTTTTAATTGCTCTCTATTACGCTTTTGTATACAAAGATAATATAACAAAGCATGCGTGTGTTGTGAAAGTGATAAAATAAGGAGATCTGATTTCCCTGCAAGTTCAGCTCATTTTAATAGGTTGGGGTGTCAAAGAACAAAACTAGCTTTTTCATACACAAAGATTAACCCACAGTAGCAATCCCAATACATTTTATACTCTGCTGCTGGTATAACAAATCATTGGAAATGCATTAAAGGGATAGTTCACCCAAAAATTGTTTTATTTTTATTTGAAAGCTTTTAATAATGTAAGTATGCTAGTCTGAAACACTAAATGCACATTATTATCATTATAGAGTTTCTCTTTTTTTAGTATAGCGATTTTCAACAGGCTGGTCTATACCCTGTTTTACCTTTTTGATACGTGCGTTTAGCCCGAAGTTGCTTCCCAGTTCTGACCCCCCCTCTCTGATGACGTAATCACAAGTGTGAACACGGATGTGCACTAAATAAAAGCGCGTCCGTGTTCCTCATTCCAGTTAGAATTTTGCTTGTGTCCAAACTCCTATTATTTGCGCAGTCTCAGAAGGCACTCTCGCTGTACCGAAGGTAAGACTATCCCACAGATCACTGACAGCTTTGAACAACATTCTCAGCGCATAGTTACATTTTGCCACGGATGCTTGTTTCTAATAGTTATACAATGGAACAAATCCATTTGCTAAGGAAAAACCCAGATGATCCGTGAAATCTCACATTCCCGTTTATGCCTCACCTAACTGACATCTCACATTCCAGAATATCCCTCACGTAACACTTGCATTGCCAGTTAGCCCTTCTCATTGCAGAAAATCCCTCACGTAACACTTACATTGCCGGTTAGCCCTTCTCATTGCCGAATATCCCTCATTGCAATGAGAAGGGCTAACCTGCAATGTAAGTGCTACGTGAGGGATATTCTGCAATGAGAAGGGCTAACCTGCAATGTAAGTGTTACGTGAGGGATATTCTGCAATGAGAAGGGCTAACCTGCAATGTAAGTGTTACGTGAGGGATATTCTGCAATGAGAAGGACTAACCGGCAATGCAAGTGTTACGTGAGGGATATTCTGCAATGAGAAGGACTAACCGGCAATGCAAGTGTTACGTGATGGATATTCTGCAATGAGAAGGACTAACCGGCAATGTAAGTGTTACGTGAGGGATATTCTGCAATGAGAAGGGCTAACCGGCAATGTAAGTGTTACGTGAGGGATATTCTGCAATGAGAAGGACTAACCGGCAATGCAAGTTTTACGTGAGGGATATTCTGCAATGAGAAGGACTAACCGGCAATGCAAGTGTTACGTGAGGGATATTCTGCAATGAGAAGGGCTAACCTTCAATGCAAGTGTTACGTGAGGGATATTCTGCAATGAGAAGGTCTAACTGGCAATGCAAGTGTTACGTGATGGATATTCTGCAATGAGAAGGACTAACCGGCAATGCAAGTGTTACGTGAGGGATATTCTGCAATGAGAAGGACTAACCGGCAATGCAAGTGTTACGTGAGGGATATTCTGCAATGAGAAGGACTAACCGGCAATGTAAGTGTTACGTGAGGGATATTCTGCAATGAGAAGGACTAACCGGCAATGCAAGTGTTACGTGAGGGATATTCTGCAATGAGAAGGTCTAACTGGCAATGCAAGTGTTACGTGATGGATATTCTGCAATGAGAAGGTCTAACTGGCAATGCAAGTGTTACGTGATGGATATTCTGCAATGAGAAGGTCTAACTGGCAATGCAAGTGTTACGTGAGGGATATTCTGCAATGTGAGATGTCAGTTAGGTGAGGCATGAACGGGAATGTGAGATTTAACGGATCATCTGAGGGTTTCCTAAGCAAATGGGTTTGTTAAATTGTATAACTATTAGAAACAAGCATCCGTGGCAAAATGTAACTATGCGCTCTGAATTTTGGAGTTAGTTTGTATGTGGGAAGCTACAAAGAACTTGGATTCCGGTGCACGCGCTTCTCTGCAATGTCGCATTCGGATTAGAAAAAATAGCTATTTTGCATAGAATTGAATAAAATGATTTGATAGGTCACAGGGCGGTAAAGAGAGTTTTGTAAGCACAACCCTTTTATCTGGGTGTTCCAGTGTCATCGAGCTTCAACACAAAGAAGCTGATTAAAAAGGTAAAAATAATATATATTACACAGAACATAATTATTTAGTGTTCTCCGTTCCTTTACTTGCTAATGCGATATTGCTGATAATGAGTTTTTGTACTTTGAGTGAACTGGTCCTTTAAGGGGAAACAAATATTACAATACATTGGGGCCTAGTTATCAAGCCGTCAACCTCAAATACGCTGGAATTCCGCAGCGTATTTGTGGCGAGGCTGATTCGCCTTAGTTATCAAAGGCTCGAGACCGGCAAAAGTAGAATTTTGTGACGTAAACTTCGATCCGCCGGACTCAGTCCGACACAGATCGATTCTTACGTCACTCCAGATGTTCCGCACACAAGTGCGGCACAATCTCACTACTTTTGCTAGTTATCAGAAAACTAGCAGGTACGCTCGGCACTTTTACGGCCCAGCGTACCTGGTTTTCAAAGCGCCAGCCTGGAGGCGGCGGATCCCATAGGAATCAATGGGAGTCTGACCATAGCGAAAGTACAAGTTCGCTGCTGCCCGACATCCCATTGATTTCTATGGGAGCTGTCTGCACCTAACACCCTAACATGTACCCCGAGTCTAAACACCGCTAATCTGTCCCCCCTACACCGCCGCAACTAAATAAAGTTATTACCCCCTAAACCGCCGCTCCCGGAGCCCACCGCAAGCTACTCTATACATATTAACCCCTAAACCGCCGCCTCCCGGAGCCCACCGCAACTATAATAAATGTATTAACCCCTAAACCGCCGCTCCCGGAGCCCACCGCCACCTACATTATACCTATTAACCCCTATCCTGCCCCCCTATACCGCCGCCCTCTATAATAACGTTATTAACCCCTAAACCTAAGTCTAACACTAACCCTAATGCCCCCTTTGCTTAAATATTAATTAAATAAATCTAAATAATATTTCTATTATTAACTAAATTAATCCTATTTAAAACTAAATGCTTACCTGTAAAATAAACCCTAATATAGCTACAATATAAATAATAATTATATTGTAGCTATCTTAGGATTTATTTTTATTTTACAGGTAACTTTCAATTTATTTTAACTAGGTCCAATAGCTATTAAATAGTTATTAACTATTTAATAGCTTACCTAGCTAAAATAAAGAGAAATTTACCTGTAAAATAAAAACTAACCTAAGTTACAATTACACCTAACACTACACTATACTTTAATATATTATTCCTATTTAAAACTAAATACTTACCTATAAAATAAACCCAAAGATAGCTGCAATATAATTAATAATTACATTGTAGCTATCTTAAGATTTATATTTATTTTACAGGTAACTTTGTATTTATTTTAGCTAGTTAGAATAGTTATTAAATAGTTATTAACTATTTAATAACTACCTAGCTAAAAGAAATACAAAATTACCTGTAAAATAAATCCTAACCTAAGTTACAATTAAACCTAATACTACACTATTATTAAATTAATTAAATAAACTACCTACAAATAACTACAATTAAATACAATTACATAAACTAACTAAAGTACAAAAAATAAAAAAAGCTAAGTTACAGAAAATAAAAAAATAAGTTACAAACATTTTACAAATATTACAACAATTTTAAGCTACTTACACCTAATCTAAGCCCCCTAATAAAATAACAAACCCCCCCAAAATAAAAAAATGCCCTACCCTATTGTAAATTAAATAAAGTTCAAAGCTCTTTTACCTTACCAGCCCTTAAAAGGGCCATTTGTTCAGCTCTTTTGCCTGTAAATGAAAAATACAACCCCCCCCCAACATTAAAACCCACCACCCACATACCCCTAATCTAACCCAAACCCCCCTTACAAAAACCTAACACTAATCCCCTGAAGATCATCCTACCTTGAGTCGTCTTCACTCAGCCGAGCAGCGATGGAACCCAAGTGGACATCCTGACCGGCAGAAGTGATCATCCAAGGGGCGCTGAAGAAATCTTCCATCCGATGAAGTCATCATCCAGGCGGCGCTGAAGAAGTCTTCGATCCGGGCGATGTCATCTTCCAAGCCGGGTCTTGAATCTTCCTTCCGCCGCCGCGGAACCTCCTTCTTCACCGACGGACTACGACGAATGAAGGCTCCTTTAAGGGACGTCATCCAAGATGGCGTCCCCTCAATTCCGATTGGCTGATAGGATTCTATCAGCCAATCGGAATTAAGGTAGGAAAAATCTGATTGGCTGATGGAATCAGCCAATCAGATTGAGCTCGCATTCTATTGGCTGTTCCGATCAGCCAAAAGAATGCGAGCTCAATCTGATTGGCTGATTGGATCAGCCAATCGGATTGAACTTGAATCTGATTGGCTGATTCCATCAGCCAATCAGATTTTTCCTTCCTTAATTCCGATTGGCTGATAGAATCCTATCAGCCAATCGGAATTGAGGGGACGCCATCTTGGATGACGTCCCTTAAAGGAGCCTTCATTCGTCGTAGTCCGTCGGTGAAGAAGGATGTTCCGCGGCGGCGGAAGGAAGATTCAAGACCCGGCTTGGAAGATGACATCGCCCGGATCGAAGACTTCTTCAGCGACACCTGGATGATGACTTCATCGGATGGAAGATTTCTTCAGCGCCCCTTGGATGATCACTTCTGCCGGTCCGGATGTCCACTTGGGTTCCATCGCTGCTCGGCTGAGTGAAGACGACTCAAGGTAGGATGATCTTCAAGGGATTAGTGTTAGGTTTTTGTAAGGGGGGTTTGGGTTAGATTAGGGGTATGTGGGTGGTGGGTTTTAATGTTGGGGGGGGTTGTATTTTTCATTTACAGGCAAAAGAGCTGAACTTTTGGGGGCATGCCCCCACAAATGGCCCTTTTAAGGGCTGGTAAGGTAAAAGAGCTTTGAACTTTATTTAATTTACAATAGGGTAGGGCATTTTTTTATTTTGGGGGGGTTTGTTATTTTATTAGGGGGCTTAGATTAGGTGTAAGTAGCTTAAAATTGTTGTAATATTTGTAAAATGTTTGTAACTTATTTTTTTATTTTCTGTAACTTAGCTTTTTTTATTTTTTGTACTTTAGTTAGTTTATGTAATTGTATTTAATTGTAGTTATTTGTAGGTAGTTTATTTAATTAATTTAATGATAGTGTAGTGTTAGGTTTAATTGTAACTTAGGTTAGGATTTATTTTACAGGTAATTTTGTATTTATTTTAGCTAGGTAGTTATTAAATAGTTAATAACTATTTAATAACTATTCTAACTAGCTAAAATAAATACAAAGTTACCTGTAAAATAAATATAAATCCTAAGATAGCTACAATATAATTATTATTTATATTGTAGCTATCTTAGGGTTTATTTTACAGGTAAGTATTTAGTTTTAAATAGGATTAATTTAGTTCATAATATAAATATTATTTAGATTTATTTAATTAATATTTAAGTTAGGGGGGCGTTAGGGTTAGTGTTAGACATCAGTTTAGGGGTTAATAAATTTATTACAGTGGCGGCGTCATAGTGGGGGGCAGGATAGGGGTTAATAAATTTATTATAGGTGGCGACGGTGTAGGGGGGGCAGGATAGGGGTTAATAGGTTTAATATAGGTTGCGGCGGGTTCAGGGAGCGGCGGTTTAGGGGTTAAACTATTTATTTAGTTGCGGCGAGGTGCGGGATCAGCAGGATAGGGGTTAATAATTTTATTATAGAGGGCGACGGTATAGGGGGGGCAGGATAGGGGTTACTAGGTATATTGTAGGTGGCGGTGGGCTCCGGGAGCGGCGGTTTAGGGGTTAGTACATTTATAAGAGTTGTGGCAGGGTCTAGGAGCGGCGGTTTAGGGGTTAGTAACTTTATTGAGTTGCGGGAGGCTCCGGGGGCGCCGGTATAGGGGGTAGAACAGTGTAGTTTAGTGTGGGTGCTTAGTGACAGGCTAGCAATAAAGCTGGGAAAAAGCCGAAGAGCAGCGAGATCGGATGAGTGATAACTCTCACAGTCTGCTGCTCATCGCCCCGCGGCTTTTTGACAGCTTTATTTGATAACTTAGGCGAACGTATTCAAGGTCCGCGGCGGCGAAGGTAGGCGAGCTTAGGCGGACGTATTGGGCCGGCGAAGCCAGAAAAGTAGACGGCTTGATAACTACCCCCCATTGTCCCTTCAAGCTTGGCCTCAAAGTAACAAGAAGCAGAAGCACAAAGGTTTTTCCATGATCATCTTGGTGGGTTTGTTGCCATGATTTTTACCATCTCCGTCCTACAACCTCTATTTTTGCTGGTAGTAAGCTGTCTACAAGGTAACTTTTAGGGTGCATTGGGCTCTAGAAGGGACCCTAGCACTACTTTTGAACAATGAGATGTCTTTCTTTCCAAGGTGGGGTCACATGCTCAGGGGATTAGCCAATAAGATCCATTAGCATAAGGAACAAAAGCAGGAGGGTAGGTTATCCCCTCTTTTGCCCTCAAAATTCACAGATTCCCCTTATTTGAATGCAAAAATTGTCCTCTTTACTTACAGCTGGCTTGCATTTAGTACTGTGTTGTGCTAACTCTTAAATAACTCCTTGGGCGTGAACACAATGTAATCTATATGGCCCACATGAACTAGCAGTCTCCTGCTGTGAAAAGCTAATCGAAAAAGCATCTGAGGCTGTCTGTAATGGCGGGGAAACAGGCAGAAATTTAGAGATTTAAATGCTATAAAGTATATTAATATATCAATGTTGGTTGTGCATAGCTAGGGAATGGGTAGTAAAGGCGCTAACTATCTTTTTAAACCATAACCATTTTAGTGTAGACTGTCTCTTTAATAAATTATTAGAAGAAGAAGGCACCTGTTAAAGAAACTATGGTAAGCTGGCAGCCAATAACACATTACTATGGTATAAGAAATCAGAATGGTGTAGCTGCTTTAAAACAGATTTTCACATA
This sequence comes from Bombina bombina, assembly GCF_027579735.1. Taxonomy (NCBI): domain Eukaryota; kingdom Metazoa; phylum Chordata; class Amphibia; order Anura; family Bombinatoridae; genus Bombina; species Bombina bombina. The sequence goes on from NC_069499.1 coordinate 454,607,145, forward strand.
TAATATGATATAATAAGTATAATATCTGTTTATTTTTTTCAATATCTGGGGAAGTGATCACATATTTTTTGGAACACAACTGTTTTGTCTTTGAGGGGGAATTTAACCTACAAATTTCTGGGATACGTATAGGTGCAAATGTTTCCCTATCCTATGATAACCTCTTCCTGGCTCAGTTTAAAGGCCATCAGGGCCGCCATCAGGGGGTGACAGGGGTGACTCCTGTTAGGGGCCCAATGGGTTAGGGGGGCCCAATGAGGCAAGAACTTTTTGGCAGCCACCAGTGGGTACTACAGCAGAGTGCTAATTGAGCATGGGAAATGTTATTACAAGGAGTAAAGTATTAGCATTTGAGAGGATTTCTGAGTGTGCACTAAACCACTATGCACCGCGTGAGACAGACTTGGCACTTTGTTTGTACAGTGTGTGCCTGAGTCAGACGGCTGATCACTTTCATTTGCAGAGGAGGTAGGAATTACTTAGCAAATGTTTTTTATTTCTTTGTGCAATTTATGATTGTAACTCCAGTGTGGTAGTAGTTGTATGGTGGGGCCAGTGGTCCATAAAAACACATTTTTTTGTATTTTTTTCTGTTGGTATCTCTTTGAGGGTGGGTGTGTATGTCTTTGTGCATTTTCTGTGGATGTCTGTGAGGGTGTGTGCATATGTCTTTGAGCTTTTTCTATGGGTGTCTCTGTGAGGGTGGGCGTGTTTGTCTTTGTGTATTTTGTCTGGATGCCTCTGTGAGGGTGCCTGTGTATGTCTGTGTTTTCTGTGGATGTCTCTGTGAGGGTGTGTGTGTGTATGTATGCCTGTGTTTTCTGTTGATGTCTCTGTGAGGGTGTGTATTTTCTGTGGGTGTCTCTGTGAGGGTGTGTGTATGTCTTTGTGTGTTTTCTGTGGATGTCTCAGTGAGGGTGTGTGTATGTATGTCTTTCTGTGTTTTATGTGGTTGTCTCTCTGTGTGTGTGTATGTCTTTGTGTGTTTTCTGTGGGTGTCTGTGTGTGTGTGTGTGTGTGTATGTCTTTGTGTGTTTTCTGAGGCTGTCTCTGTTGGTGTTTCCTTGGGTGTATATGCAAGTTTGAGTTTGTGTGTGTGTGTGTCCATTGTCTGTTCCTTTTTAGGACATTTTGACCTTACTACTGATTATTCACATCTTTCTACAGACTTTGAGACTAATGAGACCTTTCCGGAACTCACCAATCTACCATTTAACCTTTAAATTATTGTTTAGGCAGTTCAGGACCCTTCCTTTCAGCCACTGCATGCTGTTATCATCATTTAGTTGGCATCTTCCTTTACAAAAAGATAACCAGAACTCCATATTTTGTTTTCTAAATCTCCTTTTTTTACAAAACTGTAGTTTACCTCATTACTTGTCAGGTCAATGTAAACAAGTGCTGAGTGTCTGTTTGGATGCCTGTGTCTGAGTTTCTTTGCGTGTCTGCTAGAGTGTCTATATGTGAATCCTTATGTGTGAGTGTGTGTGTGTGTTTCAGTGTATGTTACTACCTTTACAACATTTCCAAGTTTAAATAGACACTTAAGAATAAAGTGCATATACGTTTTAGTCACTTGGTCAAAAATTGCACATGTCAAAGGAGGGGGGTCCTGATCAATGGTTAAGTCAGGGGCCCCAAAATTTCTAGTGGCGGCCCTGAAGGCCATAACCCCTTCAAAGCAAATATAGTAACATATTCAAAGAGATTCCAAAGGGTTAATTAATCAGATTACAAAGTTATTGTTCCATGGTGGACTATAATCCACAAGTCTGATAAATAGGCATACAGATGGGGGCTATGGTAGAAGTGAGTTACTAAATTCAAAGCTAAAATTAGAACTCTCAAAGCAAGTTTCTTAGCAAAAAATGGATAACAAGATAGTGCTTGTAGCATTAGTAAAAAACCCTTGTATTAGGTATATAATTCAATCTAACTAGTTAGGTTTTGTGAAAAGCTTTTCTAGATGTGGAGGGAGGCCATGTAAAAGATTTAAATATGAAGCACTTTCACATTCATTCAAATAATCTATAACACTCAAGTAAATATGAAATAAATGTAACAAATATTTAAAACGTATTGCCTGTAGTGATGTCGCGAATAGTTCGCCGGCGAATAGTTCCCGGCGAACATAGCAAACATATGCGATGTTCGATCCGCCCCCTATTCGTCATCATTGAGTAAAACTTTGACCCTGTACCTCACAGTCAGCAGGCACATTCCAGCCAATCAGCAGCAGACCCTCCCTCCCAGACCCTCCTACCTCCTGGACAGCATCCATTTTAGATTCATTCGGAACAGTGGCGTCACTAGGGGGAGGGCGGGCCGCACCCGGGTGACACCCTCCAGGGGGTGACACCAAAAAAAAAAATTTTTTTTTTTTTTTTTTAAATTTTATTGAAATTCAAAGAAATACAATGTTGAGGTGCATAGATTTTTTTTTTATTAGAGGGGCTGGCATTTGTGAACTTTGGTGGGACTGGGGAAGTTGTAGACACACAATTTTTTTGCCCCTTGAGCCAGTGCTGCAATTTCAACAAATAGTTTTCCCGGCTGCTTTTGCTTGTTTGTACTTTGCTTCTCCCCTGCCCAATTTTGCTATGAATGTTGTGGGCATGCCGTGGGGCTTGCAAAGTTGCGCTGCTAGCCTAAACCTGCCTGCCTATCTGTGCTCACTGCTCAGTGACATGTGGAGCAGTGGAGTGTGAACTGGCAAATCATGAGGGGATGCCTGGCACCTGACCGCATGACTGTTTGACACTGTCTTTAAAGTGAAGGAGCCATGTATGATGGCCACCAGACCATTACGGTTACGGTACACTAAGTGCACACTGAACAGGTAGGAGGGCGGGCGGGGGTCTGGGGGTGGGCAGAGTGCAGAGGTGATTGGCCATAAGAAGCGGTAGGCACGCAACCCGGGGCTGTGCACTGACAGGCTTGGAACAGAGTCAGAGAGCAGAATTTTCATAGTTTGCGCCTAAACCTTTTCTTTAGTGATTTATTTTTAGAGTGCTCTGTTTATCTTTCATTTGATGCTCTGCTGAGCCAGGGAGCAGCTCTAGGCATGAGCTTCATAATTAATGCAGTGCAGTTTACATATTTTGTAAGTGTGTGTCTGAGTTTTTGTGTGTGTGTGTCTGAGTGTGTTTCCGAGTGTTTGTGTGTGCATCTGAGTATGTTTTTAAGTGTGTCTGAGTGTTTGTATGTGTGTGTGCCTGTGTTTTTGTGTGTGTCTGCTTTCTGGGGGGGGGGGGGTGACACCATAACTTACCGCACCGGGTGACACCAACCCTAGTGACGCCACTGATTCGGAAGCTGCTTTCTTAGTGAGAGGAGGGACAGTGTAGCTGCTGCTGATTTAATAGGGAAATCTATAGCTAGGCTAGTGTATTCAGTGTCCACTACAGTCCTGAAGGACTCATCTGATCTCTGCTGTAAGGACAGCACCCCAAAAAGCCCTTTTTAGGGCTAGAACATCAGTCTGTTTTTTTTTTTTTCCTGTGTAATCTAATTGCAGTTGCCTGCATGTGTGTCAGGCTCACAGCGTATACTGTGCCCACTTGCCCAGTGCCACCACTCATATCTGGTGTAACAGTAGTGTAAATTTGAAAAAAAACAACACTTTTTTGACTGTGTTAAATAATAGCAGTCAGTTTCCTTCACACGTGTGCGTTTCAGTGCCTGCCAGGGCACAGTGTCACCCCAGTGCAACTCATATCTGGTGTAACAGTAATGTACATTTAATAAAAACAACACTTTTGTGACTGTGTTAAATAATAGCAGTTAGTTTCCTTCACACGTGTGTGTTTCAGTGCCTGCCAGGGCACAGTGTCACCCCAGTGCAACTCATATCTGGTGTAACAGTAGTGTAAATTAAAAAAAAAAACAACACTTTTTTGACTGTGTTAAATGATAGCAGTCAGTTTCCTTCACACGTGTGCGTTTCAGTGCCTGCCAGGGCACAGTGTCACCCCAGTGCAACTCATATCTGGTGTAACAGTAGTGTACATTTAAAAAAAAAAACACTTTTTTGACTGTGTTAAATAATAGCAGTCAGTTTCCTTCACACGTGTGTGTTTCAGTGCCTGCCAGGGCACAGTGTCACCCCAGTGCTACCACTCATATCTGGTGTAACAGTAGTGTAAATTTGAAAAAAAACAACACTTTTTTGACTGTGTTAAATAATAGCAGTCAGTTATCTTCACATGTGTGCGTTTCAGTGCCTGCCAGGGCACAGTGTCACCCCAGTGCAACTCATATCTGGGGTAACAGTAATGTACATTTAAAAAAAAAAAAATACTATTTTGACTGTAATAGATTGAATAGCAGTTAGTTGTCTGCAAGCGTGTGTGTCAGGCCTACAGCGTCTACTCTGCCAACTTCTGCCAGTGCACAGTGCCACTCATATCTGTTGTCACAGTAGCTTGCACGCATAGTACCACTAATCGGAAAAAAAATGACAGGCAGAGGCAGGCCACCCCGCAGGGGCCGTCGTGTTCGTGGTGCTGTGATTACCTTTGGCCCTAGAATAATGCCCAGTGTTCAGAGGCCACGTACCCCGAACTCGAGCAGTTCTGAGGACATAGTTGACTGGATAACACAGGACACCCAATCTTCTACAGCTTCCGCTCTGAACCTTGACGCACCATCCTCCTCCAGCTTAGCTTTGGGCACCTCTCAAGTTACCACTCGCCCGCCTGCCGCCACCACCAACACTAGCACCACAGCCGCTTCACTTGATCTGTCAAAGGAGTTATTTACACATCAGTTGGAAGAAATGAGTGATAGTGATGCGCAACCATTATTGCCAGAGGATGTAGATAACAGGGATATCTCAGTCAGGCAGCATTACACACATGGACGTACGGTGTGATGATGTTCTACCCGCTGCTGCTTCCTTTGCTGAGTTGTCAGATACAAGTGAAGTGGTTGATGATGACGATGCGTCCGTGGATGTCATGTGGGTGCCCACTAGAAGAGAAGAAGAAGAGGGGGAAAGTTCAGATGGGGAGACAGAGAGGAGGAGGAGACAAGTTGGAAGCTGGGGGAGGTCGTCGCAAGGAGCTAGTGGCACAGTCAGACAGCATGCATCGGCACCCGGGGTCAGCCAGACAGCACGCCAATCAACGCATGCTGTTGCCACCACCAGAATGCCGTCATTGCAGAGCTCAGCAGTGTGGCATTTTTTTTGTGTGTCTGCCTCTGACAACAGAGATGCCATTTGCAACCTGTGCCAAAAGAAACTGAGTCGTGGGAAGTCCAACACCCACCTAGGTACAACTGCTTTGCGAAGGCACATGATCGCACATCATTAACGCCTATGGGATCAACACATGAGTACAAGCAGCACACAAAAATTCAAAGGCGCCATCCTCCTCCTGGTCCTGCATCTTCAGCCACATCAACCACTGCTGTCCTCCTTGCCCCCTCTCAACCATCCGCCACTCCGTGTCTCGCCTTGAGCAGTTCCTGCTCATCTGCCCACAGTCAGGTGTCTGTCAAGGACATGTTTGAGCGTAAGAAGCCAATGTCACAAAGTCACCCCCTTGCCCGGCATCTGACAGCTGGCTTGTCTGAACTCTTAGCCTGCCAGCTTTTACCCTACTAGCTGGTGGAGTCTGAGGCGTTCAAAAAATTTGTAGCTATTGGGACACCGCAATGGAAGGTACCCGGACGAAATTTCTTTGCACAACAGGCAATCCCCAACCTGTACTCGATTGGGCAAAAGGAAGTAATGGCATGTCTGGCACACAGTGTTGGGGCAAGGGTCCATCTGACCACTGATACCTTGTCTGCAAAGCATGGTCAGGGCAGGTATATCACTTACACTGCGCATTGGGTAAACCTGCTGATGGCTGCCAAGCATGGAATGCGTGACTCTGCAGAGGAGTTGGTGACACCGCCACGACTTGCAGGCAGGCCTGCTGCCACCTCCTCTACTCCTCCTACTCCATCCTCTTCCATAACCTCCTTGGCTGAGTCCTCTTCTGCTGCTGTGTCTTGCTCCACATCAACGGCACCCCCCAGCTCCCCAGGTACTATTCCACATCCCGGATACGGCAGTGTCACGCCGTCTTGGGGTTGACTTGCCTGAAAGCAGAGAGTCACACCAGACCAGCACTCCTGTCCGCCCTGAACGCACAGGTGGATCAGTGGCTGACTCCGCACCAACTGGAGATCGGCAAAGTGGTTTGTGACAACGGAAGACATTTGGTGGCGGCATTGAATTTCGGCAAGTTGACACATGTGCCATGCATGGCACATGTGTGTAATCTGATCGTACAACGCTTTGTGCATAAGTACCCAGGCTTACAGGACATCCTGAAGCAGGCCAGGAAGGTGTGTGGCCATTTCAGGCGTTCCTACACGGCCATGGCGCACTTTTCAGATATCCAGCGGCGAAACAACATGACAGTGAGGAGCTTGATTTGCGACAGCCCGACACATTGGAATTCAACACTCCTAATGTTCGACCGCCTGATCCAAAAAGAAAAAGCCGTTAATGACTATTTGTATCACCGGGGTGCTAGGACAGCCTCTGCGGAGCTGGGAATTTTTTCGCCATGTTACTGGACGCTCATGCACAATGCCTGTAGGCTCAGGCGTCCTTTTGAGGAGGTGACAAACCTAGTCAGTCGCACCGAAGGCACCATCAGTGACATCATACCATTTGTTTTCTTCCTGGAGCGTGCCCTGCAAAGAGTGCTGGATCAGGCCGTAGATGAGCGTGAAGAGGAAGAGTTGTGGTCACCATCACCACCAGAAACAGCCTTATCAGCATCGCTTGCTGGACCTGCGGCAACGCTGGAAGAGGATTGTGAGGAAGAGGAGTCAGAGGAGGAATGTGGCTTTGAGGAGGAGGAGGAGGAAGACCAACCACAACAGGCATCCCAGGGTGCTCGTTGTCACCCGTGGTGTTGTACGTGGCTGGGAGGAAGAAGATACCTTCAGTGAGATCACTGAGGACGAGGAACGGGACATGAGTAGCTCGGCATCCAACCTTGTGCAAATGGGGTCTTTCATGCTGTTGTGCCTGTTGAGGGACCCTTGTATCAAAAGGCTGAAGGAGAACTACCTGTACTGGGTGTCCACGCTACTAGACCCCCGGTATAAGCATAAAGTGCCTGAAATGTTACCGAATTCCAGCAAGTCGGAAAGGATGCAGCAGTTCCAAAATAAATTAAAAAGTATGCTTTACACAGCGTATAAGGGTGATGTCACAGCACAACGGGAATCTAACAGGGGAAGAGGTGAAAGTAATCCTCCTCCTCCCATGACCACGCCGGCAAGGACAGGATGCTTTACAGACGTGTTGTTGATGGAGGACATGCGGAGCTTTTTAAGTCCTATGCATCGCCACAGCCCTTCGGGGTCCACCCTCAGAGAATGACTCGACCGACAGGTAGCAGACTACCTCGCCTTAAATGCAGATATCGACACTCTGAGGAGCGATGAACCCCTTGACTACTGGGTGTGCAGGCTTGACCTGTGGCCTGAGCTATCCCAATTTGCAATAGAACTTCTGGCCTGCCCTGCTTCAAGTGTCCTGTCAGAAAGGACCTTCAGTCCAGCAGGATGTATTGTCACTGAGAAGAGAAGTCACCTAGGTCAAAAAAGTCTAGATTACCTCACCTTTATTAAGATGAATGAGGGATGGATCCCAAAGGGACTGACAGTGGGCGATATATTCAACTAAAAAAGGCCTGATGAGATGAGCTGCCTTGGGCTAAAAATGGTCCACACGCTGCTGTATTTTATCTCTGAATGCCGGATGACTTGCGTGACTTATCCGCCACCAACTAGGGTTCAAGCCGCAATGTTTTAGGGCACTTTCTGCCTGGGAAACAAACATCAATTTTTCTGGCCGCTGCTACAGCAGCGGCTGCAACAATACCTAATTTTTCAGGCATGTGTACATGCCTAATTTTTCTGGCCTCTGGTGCTGCACTGTGGCTTCAAAAACCAAACCAAAAAAACGGCACATAACAGGGATTAAACTGATAGGAATAGTACTACTTAACACACCACTCCTAACTGGTGGCACATTAGATTGCACGCGCAGTGCCCCAAATTTGAAGTAGGAGGTCCGACCAAGCATCTTTTTCCATCTCCCGGTTCCTAAAATCGATGCCATATACACGTCCCCTGATAGGGGACGTAACAGGGATTAAACTTATAGGAATAGTACTACTTAACACACCTTATAATAACGCAGAGATAGGCAACGCAGAGAGAGGAGTCTGAAGAAGAGGAGTCAGAGGAGGAAGGTGGCTTTGAGGAGGTGGAAGACCAAACACAGCAGGCGTCCCAGGGGGCTTGTTGTCACCTTTCGGGGACCCTTGGTGTTGTAAGTGGCTGGGTGGAGGAAGAGACCTTCAATGACATCAGTGAGGACAAGGAACGGGACATGGCTAGCTTGGTATCCAACCTTGTGCAAATGGGGAGTTTGCGGTTGTGCAAATGGACTGTTTGCGGTTGTTTGCGGTGCGTTAAACGGGGAGTTTGGTCTGTCACTGTGAAGCCTAGGTCAAAAAAGTCTAGATTACCTCACCTTTATTAAGATGAATGAGGGATGGATCCCGAAGGGACTGACAGTGGGCGATACATTCGACTAAAAAAGGCCTGATGAGATGAGCTGCCTTGGGCTAAAAACGGTCCACACGCTGCTGTATTTTATCTCTGAATGCCGGATGACTTGCGTGACTTATCCGCCACCAACTAGGGTTCAAGCCGCAATGTTTTAGGGCACTTTCTGCCTGGGAAACAAACATCAATTTTTCTGGCAGCGGCTGCAACAATACCTAATTTTTTTTAAGGCATGTGTACATGCCTAATTTTTCTGGCCTCTGGTGCTGCACTGTGGCTTCAAAAACCAAACCAAAAAAAAGGCACATAACAGGGATTAAACTGATAAGAATAGTACTACTTAACACACCACTCCTATCTGGTGGCACATTAGATTGCACGCGCAGTGCCCCATATTTGAAGTAGGAGGTCCTACCAAGCATTTTTTTCCATCTCCCGGTTCCTAAAATCGATGCCATATACACGTCCCCTTATAGGGGACGTAACAGGGATTAAACTGATAAGAATAGTACTACTTAACACACCACTCCTATCTGGTGGCACATTAGATTGCACGCGCAGTGCCCCAAATTTGAAGTAGGAGGACCGACCAAGCATCTTTTTCCATCTCCCGGTTCCTAAAATCGATGCCATATACACGTCCCCTGATAGGGGACGTAACAGGGATTAAACTGATAGGAATAGTACTACTTAACACACCTTATAATAACGCAGAGAAAGGCAAAGCAGAGAGAGGAGTCTGAAGAAGAGGAGTCAGAGGAGGAAGGTGGCTTTGAGGAGGTGGAAGGCCAAACACAGCAGGCGTCCCAGGGGGCTTGTTGTCACCTTTCGGGGACCCTTGGTGTTGTACGTGGCTGGGTGGAGGAAGAGACCTTCAATTACATCAGTGAGGACAAAGAACGGGACATGGCTAGCTTGGTATACAACCTTGTGCAAATGGGGAGTTTGCGGTTGTGCAAATGAACTGTTTGCGGTTGTTTGCGGTGCGTTAAACGGGGAGTTTGGTCTGTCACTGTGAAGCGGGCGTAACCTTTACACTACCTGATCGATACAACATCATACCTGATGTTTTAAAGCATGTTATTCCAAACAATTTAGGAATGTTAGGTGATTTATGCCCTTTATGGATTAAAACCAGACTCTGCATCAACTATGTAATTTTCCATGGGAGTTTTGCCATGGATCCCCCTCCGGCATGCCACAGTCCAGGTGTTAGTCCCCTTGAAACAACTTTTCCATCACTATTGTGGCCAGAAAGAGTCCCTGTGGGTTTTAAAGTTCGCCTGCCTATTGAAGTCTATGGCGGTTCGCCCGGTTTGCCCGTTCACGAACAGTTGTGGAAGTTTGTGTTCGCCGTTCGCGAACCCAAATTTTTATGTTCGCGACATCACTAAAGATAAAACTTGCATTACAGGCAATTTGCCTGTAATACAAGTTTTATCTTCCAACTTGTTTAAATGATAAGTACGATATGTAGGGTGCACTACAAGGATTAGAGAGAACTCCTGTCTTCAAAGCCTAATTTACTTCCATTGCAGCAGAACAGCTCTAAGTTGTTAACCCATTGCTTGCTCCATGAAAAAAGGCTTTTGTTTTTTTAAGGAATAGTCTAGTCAAAATTAAAGTTTCATGATTTAGATAGACCATTCAATTTTAAGCAACTTTCTAATTTACTCTTATAATCATTTTTTTCTTCGATCTCTTGGTATCTTTATTTGAATGTAAGTTTAGGAACCGGATCATTTTTGGTTCAGCACCTGGCTAGCACTTGTTGATTGGTGGCTACATTGAGACACCAATCAGAAAGTGCTACCCAGGTGCTGAACCAAAAATGGGATGGCTCCTATGTTTACATTCTTGCTTTTTCAAATAAAGATACCACAAAAATAAAGAAAAATTGATCATAGGAGTAAATTAGAAAGTTTCTTAAAATTGCATGCTCTATCTTAATCATTAAAGTTTCATTTCGACTAGACTATTCCTTTAACTCTAAAATGTACATTATTTTTCTGTTTTGGTAACCTAAACTTGTTTCTTTAACTCCTGGCAGTTACTGCTTACTTTGTAACATTCTAGGTTCTCCACTTGACTTAAAGGGACAGTCTACTTGAAATGATTTATTGTTTAAAAAGATAGATAATCCCTTTATTACCCACTCCCCAGTTTTGCATAACCAACACAGTTATATTAATATACTTTTTACCTCTGTGATTGCCTTGTGTCTAAGCCTCTACAGACTGCCCCCTTATCTCAGTGCTTTTGACAGACATGCAGTTTAGCCAATCAGGGTAGACTACTAAATAACTCCACGGGAGTGAGCACAATGTTATCTATATAACACACATGAACTATCATTGTCTAACTGTGAAAAACTTTCAAAATGCTCTGAGATAAGAGGCAGTTTTTCAACTGTTTAGAAATCAGTTTTAGCCTGACTAGGTTTAGTTTATAGAAAAGAAAACCAATGAAACAAAGCAAATTTGATGATAAAAGTAAGTTGGAAAGTTTTTTTTAAATTGCATGCCCTATCTGAATCCTGAAAATTTTATTTTGGCAGTCCCTTTAAATTGCTTAAATAACAATAAAAACTGTAAAAATGTAGATGACAATAAAAACTGGAAAAATGGCTTCCAGTAACACACATGGATCATTTTGTGCTAGCATCATACACCTATCAGTGATTTTACTTCCTTTCCTACTAGCAACATACACCCAGATCATTGACTTAACACCTTGTGTCAGTGACAAACATAAATCAGTGATTTTTTTTTGCTAGGCATACCATCATATTAGTGTGTTACCCCCTTGTCTACCAGTATCCCCCATAGAGCAATGATTAAGAATTTATTTTTAACATTAATAGACAACAAGCCATGTTTTCCTCTCAGTTGTCAGTAACACAAACAGAGACTTTGTACTTGTTGGAATATAGTGGCATGGAAAGGGAGATTGAATCTGTTTTTTACCAGTAACACACATACAGCTTTGTTTACCCCTTTTAGATGCCACTTACACACATTGAAGAATGTAACCCCTTTGTGTTAGATCTTATTTTTGATTGGAAATCCATCCTGAACACTGCTGAAAATAACTATCAACTTTCTAAGTATTGGAATTGTGGTTTTCCATGTATTCTGTGCATGTTTACCTGAACATGAGAAATAGTTTTCACAAGGGAGTAGCAGTAGCACTAGAATCTACCAGTTAGAATTTATCAAATAACAATCCGCTAGATTTAGAGTTTTGCGGCCAAAGGGGTGTGTTAGCTACGCATGTTTTTTTTCCCTTGCACCTTTTAAACAACGCTGGTATTTAGAGTTCTCTGAAGGGCTGCGTTAGGCTCCAAAAAGGGAGCGTAGAGCATAATTTCCCGCCACATCAACTCTAAATACCAGCGTTGCTTACGGACGCGGCCAGCTTCAAAAACGTGCTCGTGCACGATATCCCCATAGGAAACAATGGGGCAGTTTGAGCTGAAAAAAAACCTAACAACTGCAAAAAAGCAGCGTTCAGCTCCTAACGCAGCCCCATTGTTTCCTATGGGGAAACACTTCCTAAGTCTGCACCTAACACCCTAACATGTACCCCGAGTCTAAACACCCCTAACCTTACACTTATTAACCCCTAATCTGCCGCCCCCGCTATCGCTGACCCCTGCATTTTATTATTAACCCCTAATCTGCCGCTCCGTACACCGCCGCAACCTACATTATAGCTATGTACCCCTAATCTGCTGCCCCTAACATCGCCGACCCCTATATTATATTTATTAACCCCTAATCTGCCCCCCCAACGTCGCCGCTACCTACCTACACTTATTAACCCCTAATCTGCCAACCGGACCTCGCTGCCACTATAATAAATGTATTAACCCCTAAACCGCCGCACTCCCGCCTCAAAAACCCTATAATAAATAGTATTAACCCCTAATCTGCCCTCCCTAACATCGCCGACACCTAATTTCAAGTATTAACCCCTAATCTGCCGACCGGACCTCGCCGCTACTCTAATAAAGTTATTAACCCCTAAAGCTAAGTCTAACCCTAACCCTAACACCCCCCTAAGTTAAATATAATTTAAATCTAATGAAATAAAATAAATCTTATTAAATAAATTAATCCTATTTAAAGATAAATACTTACCTGTAAAATAAACCCTAATATAGCTATAATATAACGAATAATTATATTGTAGCTATTTTAGGATTTATATTTATTTTACAGGCAACTTTGTATTTATTTTAACTAGGTAGAATAGTTATTAAATAGTTATTTACTATTTAATAGCTACCTAGTTAAAATAATTACAAAATTACCTATAAAATAAATCCTAACCTAAGTTACAATTAAACCTAACACTACACTATCAATAAATTAATTAACTAAACTATCTACAATTATCTACAATTAAATCAACTAAACTAAATTACAAAAACAAACAAACACTAAATTACAAAAAATAAAAAAGATTACAAGAATTTTAAACTAATTACACCTACTCTAAGCCCCCTAAAAAAATAACAAAGCCCCCCAAAATAAAAAAATGCCCTACCCTATTCTAAAATAAAAAGTTAACAGCTCTTTTACCTTAACAGCCCTTAAAAGGGCCTTTTGCGGGGCATGCCCCAAAGTAAAATACGTAAGGATATGTTTAGACTGTAAGTTAGGAAAAAACTTTATCCCAATGTTTTTTTAGAAATTTGGTTTGTGAGAATAGGTGGCGCAAATGAATGCTAATTCCCTGTGTATAATGAAAGATATTTGTTCAATTTTACTGATATTTCAGCGCTGAGAATATGGCGCAAATGCTATTATTCTGTGTGTGATGTGTATTGTTAATTCTAATATATTCAGTTTATCGTGTCTCTATGTCTTAATTTATGAAATCTTGTTATTGTAAACTCTCCGCTTGTACCGCTGCATGTAATATAATACTCCTTATTTATTAATACGACCAAATACTGAATATAGTTAATACACTTTTATTAAATCTTAAAAATATATAGGCAGAATATTGTTAAATTGACACCGGTGTCTATCTGTAGTTAATAAAAATACTTAAAAATAGTTAAAATATGTACAATCTTAGGCCTAGATTTAGAGTTTGGTGGTAGCCGTGAAAACCAGCGTTAGAGGCTCCTAATGCTGGTTTTAGGTTACCGCCGGTATTTGGAGTCAGTCAGGAAAGGGTCTAACGCTCACTTTTCAGCCGCGACTTTTCCATACCGCAGATCCCCTTACGTCAATTGCGTATCCTATCTTTTCAATGGGATCTTTCTAACTCCGGTATTTAGAGTCGTGGCTGAAGTGAGCGTTAGAAATCTAACGACAAAACTCCAGCCGCAGAAAAAAGTCAGTAGTTAAGAGCTTTCTGGGCTAACGCAGGTTCATAAAGCTCTTAATTACTGTGCTCTAAAGTACGCTAACACCCATAAACTACCTATGTACCCCTAAACCGAGGTCCCCCCACACCGCCGCCACTCGATTAATTTTTTTTAACCCCTAATCTGCCGACCGCCACCTACGTTATACTTATGTACTCCTAATCTGCTGCCCCTAACACCGCCGACCCCTATATTATATTTATTAACCCCTAACCTGCCCCCCACAACGTCGCCACCAGCTACCTACAATAATTAACCCCTAATCTGCTGACCGCAAAGAGCCGCCACCTACATTATAGCTATGTACCCCTAATCTGCTGCCCCTAACACCGCCGACCCCTATATTATATTTATTAACCCCTAATCTGCCCCCCTCAACGTCGCCGACACCTGCCTACACTTATTAACCCCTAATCTGCCGAGCGGATCTCACCGCTACTATAATAAAGTTATTAACCCCTAATCCGCCTCACTCCCGCCTCAATAACCCTATAATAAATAGTATTAACCCCTAATCTGCCCTCCCTAACATCGCCGACACCTAACTTCAAGTATTAACCCCTAATCTGCCGACTGGAGCTCACCGCTATTCTAATAAATGTATTAACCCCTAAAGCTAAGTCTAACCCTAACACTAACACCCCCCTAAGTTAAATATAATTTTTATCTAACGAAATAAATTGTCTTATTAAATAAATTATTCCTATTTAAATCTAAATACTTACCTGTAAAATAAATCCTAATATAGCTACAATATAAATTATAATTATATCTTATAGTCCAGAAGAGGGTCCAAAGTCTTCATCCTATCCGGGAAGAAGAGTAGATCCGGACCAGCAACCATCTTCTTCCAAGCGGCATCTTCTATCTTCATCCGATGAGGACCGGCTCCATCGTGAAGACCTCCAGCGCGGACCCATCTTCTTCCGGCGACGTCCAACTGAAGAATGACGGTTCCTTTAAGGGACGTCATCCAAGATGGCGTCCCTCGAATTCCGATTGGCTGATAGGATTCTATCAGCCAATCGGAATTAAGGTAGGTAAATTCTGATTAGCTGATGGAATCAGCCAATCAGAATCAAGTTCAATCCGATTGGCTGATCCGATCAGCCAATCAGATTGAGCTCGCATTCTATTGGCTGTTCTGATCAGCCAATAGAATGCAAGCTCAATCTGATTGGCTGATTGGATCAGCCAATCGGATTGAACTTGATTCTGATTGGCTGATTCCATCAGCCAATCAGAATTTTCCTACCTTAATTCCGATTGGCTGATAGAATCCTATCAGCCAATCGGAATTCGAGGGACGCCATCTGTTCTGATCAGCCAATAGAATGCAAGCTCAATCTGATTGGCTGATTGGATCAGCCAATTGGATTGATTTTGATTCTGATTGGCTGATCATCTTCAGGGGCTTAGTGTTAGGTTTATTTAAGGGGGGTTTGGGTTAGATTAGGGGTATGTGGGTGGTGGGTTGTAATGTTGGGGGGGGGTATTGTATGTGTTTTTTTACAGGCAAAAGAGCTGAATTTCTTGGGGCATGCCCCGCAAAGGGCCCTGTTCAGGGCTGGTAAGGTAAAAGAGCTTTGAACTTTTGTAATTTAGAATAGGGTAGGGCATTTTTTTATTTTGGGGGGCTTTGTTATTTTATTAGGGGGCTTAGAGTAGGTGTAATTAGTTTAAAATTGTTGTAATATTTTTCTAATGTTTGTAAATATTTTTTTATTTTTTGTAACTTAGTTCTTTTTTATTTTTTGTACTTTAGTTAGTTTATTTAATTGTATTTATTTGTAGATATTGTATTTAATTCATTTATTGATAGTGTAGTGTTAGGTTTAATTGTAGGTAATTGTAGGTATTTTATTTAATTTATTTATTGATAGTGTAGTGTTAGGTTTAATTGTAACTTAGGTTAGGATTTATTTTACAGGTAAATTTGTAATTATTTTAACTATTTTAGCTATTAAATAGTTCTTAACTATTTAATAGCTATTGTACCTGGTTAAAATAAATACAAAGTTACCTGTAAAATAAATATTAATCCTAAAATAGGTACAATATAATTATAATTTATATTGTAGCTATATTAGGATTTATTTTACAGGTAAGTATTTAGCTTTAAATAGGAATAATTTATTTAATAAGAGTTAATTTTTTTTGTTAGATTTAAATTATATTTAACTTAGGGGGGTGTTAGTGTTAGGGTTAGACTTAGCTTTAGGGGTTAATACATTTATTAGAATAGCGGTGAGCTCCAGTCGGCAGATTAGGGGTTAATGTTTGAAGTTAGGTGTCGGCGATGTTAGGGAGGGCAGATTAGGGGTTAATACTATTTATTATAGGGTTAGTGAGGCGGATTAGGGGTTAATAACTTTATTATAATAGCGGTGCGGTCCGCTCGGCAGATTAGGGGTTAATAAGTGTAGTTAGGTGGAGGCGACGTTGTGGGGGGCAGATTAGGGGTTAATAAATATAATATAGGGGTCGGCGATGTTAGGGCAGCAGATTAGGGGTACATAGGGATAATGTAAGTAGCGGCGGTTTACGGAGCGGCAGATTAGGGGTTAATAATAATATGCAGGGGTCAGCGATAGCGGGGGCGGCAGATTAGGGGTTAATAAGTGTAAGGTTAGGGGTGTTTAGACTAGGGGTACATGTTAGGGTGTTAGGTGCAGACGTAGGAAGTGTTTCCCCATAGGAAACAATGGGGCTGCGTTAGGAGCTGAACGCGGCTTTTTTGCAGGTGTTAGGTTTTTTTTCAGCTCAAACAGCCCCATTGTTTTCTATGGGGGAATCGTGCACGAGCACGTTTTTGAAGCTGGCTGCTTCCGTAAGCAACTCTGGTATCGAGAGTTGCAGTGGCGTTAAATATGCCTGTACGCTCCCTTTTTGGAGCCTAACGCAGCCATTCTGTGAACTCTCAATACCAGAGGTCTTTAAAAGGTGCGGCCAGAAAAAAGCCAGCGTTAGCTACGCGGGTCGTTACCGACAAAACTCTAAATCTAGCCGTTAGTTTTCACAGGTTACGTTTCCAACATTATCTTTGTTGTACTGTTATAAACGATACTTTATATATAGTTCAGATTTGTAATTTCTGATTTGTTTAGGCTTCAGTTTACCATACAATAGGGCACGGTTTGTGTGATATCTGTCACACTATATTGAATGTGTGCGAAATAGTACCTTAAAGTGTATCTGCCTGATAACACTTTCTTTGTTGAAGGATAATGCGGTTAAATAAATGCTGCTTTTTGGATACCTTCAATAACTTCTCTTGTGTTATTTACTTTGGGATTTTTGAAATCTTTAGTGCGGTTATATTTTAACCGTCTGATGAGGGAACTTATGCCGCTCCAGTCAGCTGCTCTGTGTCTTGGTTGTCGGTCAGTGACCGATCTGGCTGCTGTGATGTAGAAAGTGTGCAGCTTTGAAGGTGTTAAGGAAGTTACTAAAGTTACCACTGTAACTTTTTGATGTGAATGCGGTTAAATATACGCCGCTAAATGGATACTTATACTTTCAAATGGGTTTAGCTGAAAGTCCCGTTTCTTTGATAAGTAGTTGGAAGCGCTCCTCTCGTGTCTCTCAAATACGTGTAATGGTGCTCTGGTATCTACGCGTTTCGGCTTCAAAGCCTTTGTCAAAATCTTGACTTTCAGCTAAACCCATTTGAAAGTATAAGTATCCATCTAGGGGCGTATATTTAACTGCATTCACATCAAAAAGTTACAGTGGTAACTTTAGTAACTTCCTTAACACCTTCAAAGCTGCACACTTTCTACATCACAGCAGCCAGATCGGTCACTGACCGACAACCAAGACACAGAACAGCCGACTGGAGCGGCATAAGATCCCTCATCAGACGGTTAAAATATAACCGCGCTAAAGATTTCATCAGAAACCTTCAACCTCTAAGGAGCTCGATCGGTCACTGACCGACAAAGAAAAAGTCACAGAGCGGTCACGGGAACCGCACAAGCATTTATATATAAGTGAATCCCTACACAACCACGAAGAAAATACCAACCCACATATCTTTTCAGAAGGCAGATCACCAACCATAGGAAGGACCACTTAGCGGCTTATATTTAACCGCCAGCGGCTTATATACAACCGCCTGTACGATCTAACACCGAAGGAAGAAAATCCCAAAGTAAATAACAAAAGAGAAGTTATTGAAGGTATCCAAACAGCGGCATTTATTTAACCGCATTATCCTTCAACAAAGAAAGTGTTATCAGGCAGATACACTTTAAGGTACTATTTCGCACACATTCAATATAGTGTGACAGATATCACACAAACCGTGCCCTATTGTATGGTAAACTGAAGCCTAAACAAATCAGAAATTACAAATATGAACTATATATAAAGTATCGTTTATAACAGTACAACAAAGATAATGTTGGAAACGTAACCTGTGAAAACTAAGATTGTACATATTTTAACTATTTTTAAGTATTTTTATTGACACAACGGTGTCAATTTAACAATATTATGCCTATATATTTTTAAGATTTAATAAAATTGTATTAACTATATTCAGTATTTGGTCGTATTTATAAATAAGGAGTATTATATTACATGCAGCGGTACAAGCGGAGAGTTTACAATAACACGATTTCATAAATTAAGACATAGAGACACGATAAACTGAATATATTAGAATTAACAATACACATCACACACAGAATAATAGCATTTGCGCCATATTCTCAGCGCTGAAATATCAGTAAAATTGAACAAATATCTTTCGTTATACACAGGGAATTAGCATTCATTTGCGCCACCTATTCTCACAAACCAAATGCCCCAAAGTAAACAGCTCTTTTGCATTTAAAAAAAACATACAATACCCCCCCCCAACATTACAACCCACCACCCACATTCCCCTAATCTAACCCAAACTCCCCTTAAAAAACCTAACACTAAGCCCCTGAAGATCTCCCTACCTTATCTTCACCACGCTGGGTATCACCAATCCGTCCAGAAGAGGGTCCGAAGTCTTCATCCTATCCATCAAGAAGAGGACATCCGGTCCGGTAGACATGTTCATCCAGGCGGCGTCTTCTATCTTCATCCATCCGGCGCGGAGTGGGACCATCTTGAAGCAGCCAACGCGGATCCATCCTCTTCTTACGGCGACTCCCAACGAATGAAGGTTCCTTTAAGTGACGTCATCCAAGATGGTGTCCCTCGAATTCCGATTGGCTGATAGGATTCTATCAGCCAATCGGAATTAAGGTAGGAAAAATCTGATTGGCTGATTGAATCAGCCAATCAGATTCAAGTTCAATCCGATTGGCTGATCTAATCAGCCAATCAGATTGAGCTTGCATTCTATTGGCTGATCGGAACAGACTCCTAACCAAGTCCCAAAGTTTTAGCAGTATACTGATGTATACCTACTCCAGCTTGCTCCTGTTTGTGTAAAGGGTCTTTTCATATGCAGAGAAAGGGGGGGAGGGGGGAGTATCTGCTTTCACTGGGTGTTCCAGTCAATCTAATCAAAAGTGCTAAACTGGGAGCTTCTAAGTAAGTTTTTAAACAGTTGTATAGTGTATTTTTATATCCGTATCTGTGCATATTATTCTTTATAGTAGTGTCTATTACATGCAGTTATATAAAAATTGGTGTATACTGTCCCTTTAAGCACATTCAGTTGTAGGTGCACTTTTATACAAAGTGAGCTACAGTTAGAGAGGCTCTCAAGCTTACAATTTATAGATATGATTCAGATAGAGCATGTACTTCTACTTTGTTCTCTTGAGTACCTGTGTTAAAAAGGATATGTGCATATCCTTAGAAGCAACAATGCTTTACTTGGAGCTAGCTGTTCACTGGTGGCTACACACATTTGTCTTTTGTCATTGGCTCACAAGATGGGTTCAGCTAGCTCCCAGCAGTGCATTACGGCTCTGGAACTGACTTTAATTATGAGTGTAATCACTTTGCAGGGGTTATGTAAGTAATAGTGCAATAATAAAATTACTCTAACATATTAGAGCATTTTCTTTATGCACTGTTATAGCCTTATAGTGCCAGTTAAAGAATTAAGCTCCTCATCACCTCCCTCACTCTCAAGCACATAAACTGACATAGGAAGAATAACTTTACAGCAAGTACTAAAAAAACAAGCAAGGGTTCATTTATTAACTATTCCATAGTTTATATAGACTGAAATTAAACCTCAATATGTTAACCTGATAACTGCTGTCTTAGGACTGCTAAGAACAATATATGCAGATACGTTTTTATGTTTTACTTTTGATAAGACAGTATTGGAAGTTTCACAAGCAGGTAGCATTTTATGAGGTAATGATTTATACTTTTATTTTTGCTACTGCAGTGATTGCTGGCAATAGGGTAGAAGACCCAGAAATACTCCAGTAAATCTGGATTTTTTTGTATGTTCTGTGAATTCCAGTCCCAGAACATGAAAATCCTGCTGTGTTATACCCCTGCTAAATAAAGCCTTAGTATATACATGGGGGAAATTAAAAGTTTTAAATTGTGCAACACAATTGAGCTGCCTTGCTTCATCGTCCCTTGCCTCCTACCCTCCCTGGTATTAAATATCTCATATCATGGTTTTTGCATACCTGACACCTGACCTCACACTGCTAAATTCAGTGTAACAGAAGGCAACAGATAAAGAAAACTACAGAAAAAAACATACTGTAAGCAATGAGACTAATGCCACAGTAACCACTGTGGTAGAAGTACTGCGCTGCACACAATATTTATACACTATATACAAATTGAATTGAACAAAGGACAACCATTTGTACACCTGTTATGTGTGATAATGGGTAAATTTAGCATCCCTGCAGGTGGACAGGTTCACTGCAGTCACCACTTACAATGTTTCATTGCACAGAAAAATTTATGATTGCACAAGAGAATTCTTATGCAATGCCCCTGCCTGCTCCTGTGCAACAGTGCAACCAATTGCGCTAGAGCAGGAAATGTCAATCACCCTGAATGAGTGAGTGTCGGGGTGATAGATCTCACCACTTCTGTAGCAGCAGCCTCTCTTATGCAAACCTGCTCCAGACAGAAAAGCTGTGAACACAGCTTAATAAATTTAACCCAAGTGAACATATGTTAAATATTAATGAGGGACACATTTAATACATATTGTCTAACAATCGGATCAGATTTATGTCAGTGATGCATGTTTATCTAGTTTGTGCTTTTTATCATTTTCAGACCTGTTACCTAGTTACACAATTTCCCTCCTACAATGTATTCAGATATAGAAAAAAAAAAAAAAAAAAAATGACATATGGTGAAAGCAGGAGAAGCATACAAAACAGATTTCTTTTCAGACCATAGTCAAACCCCTGAAGATATTCTGTTTCCAAAGCAAAATGTGCTATTGTAGACTCAGAAACAATGAATTATTAAAGAAGAAACCACGTGACCTATGTGAAGTGCTGACCAAGATAAAATCAAATGGACATTGAAGTCAAAATTTAAATTTCATGATTCAGATTGACCATGTACTTTTAGGACACTTTCAAATGTACTCCTTTTTTCACATTTACTTTGTACTCTTGCTATCCTTTGTTGAAAATCTTATTTACACATCTTAAGGAGCAGCATTGCAATGCTGGGAGCTAGCTGGTCATTGGTGGTTACACACATTTGTTTCATGTCATTGGCTTTCCAGATGTGTTCAACTAGCTCCCAGTACTGAATTGCAGCTCTCTAGCTGAATTTAACTGTGTGTTTAATCAAATTGCTTGAGTTAAACACAGACTTGTGTGAATGCAACAGCGCAGTGATAAAATGTTCTAACATGATAGAGCATTGTGTTTTTGAATGTTTATGTCCCTTTAAACTTTTTAGTTAGATAAATTAAATATTTGCTTTTCTGCATTAAAGGGACATAAAACCCAAAATATTTCTTTCATGATTCAAATAGAGCATACAGTTTTTATAAAGTTTCCAATGTACTTCTATTATCAAATTTTCTATATACTCATGTTATTCTTTGTTGAAGAGATACCTAGGTAGGCAGAGTGCACATGCCTAAAGTACTACATGACAGGAAATAGTGCTTCCATCTAGTGCTTTTGCTAATGTATAACATGGTTGCAAAACTGCTGCCATATACTGCAGCAAACACATGCACATTTCTGAGCTTAAATCCCTGATTTTCAACAAATAATAACCAGAAAACAAGGACAATTTGATGATAAAAGTATATTAGAGCAAGATTACAAGTTTTGCGATATGGTGCGGTACAGCTATACCTCTAAAAAATTGGCCATTGCGCGTGGAATGGTAGGTCTCCCGTATTACAAGTCGCGGCGGTATAGCTACACCGCAAGCATTTTAGCCTGTAACGTAACGATCCATTCCGCACTCAAAAAATGCTTGCGTTATAGTCTATACCTCCCTGATCCATTCCGTGATCTGAGACCAGAAATTATGGATTTTGCAAAACAAAAATGTTTCACAAAACTCATAACTAAAATGTTACAAAGTACACTAACACCCATAAACGACCTATTAACTCCTAAACCGGCACCCTCCCGCATCGCAAATACTATATTAAACATAGTAACCCCTAATCCGCCACCCACCCACATAGCCAACACTATATAAACCTATTACCCCTAAACCGCCGGCCCCCCACATCGCTACCACTATAATAAACCTATTAACTCCTAAACCGCCGACCCCCACATCACAACTACTAAACTAAACCTATTAATCCCTAAACCACCGCCCCCCCACATCGCAACACACTCCCCTAATTTTAAATTATATTTACAATATAACTATCTTTAAATAAATATAAAATTACCTGTGAAATAAAAAAAAACTAAGTTTAAACTATAAAGTAACCTAACATTACTATTTTAAAACAATAAAATTAACGGAATTTTTTTTTACAAAAATTACAAATTAAAAAAATCCTAACACTATGAAAAAATTAAAAAAAATTACATTACAAAAAAATAAAACCTCTAAAATTGCGGAAAAAAAACCCCTCTAAGATTACAAAAATAATAAACAAAATTGTTATTTAAAAATGGGGTACCTTGCATACCTATTGGCTGACATTTTCAAATCAGCCAATAAGATTACAGCTACTGAAATGGGGGGGGAGGGGGTAAAATAAAATGCAGTTGTGCACAGTTAAGAATAAGTTCCTATTATTTGGATGCTTTTTTAAAAACAAAAAATTAAAAAAAAAAAATCTTAAATTTACAAAGTTCTCTCAGACAGGGTGTTTTTTGTAATCTGCCCTGTCTGAGAGAACTTTGCACTTAGCTCCTCCTGTGCCTTTAAGTGATTTCTGACATCACCCAATCAGTTAACATAGGGGATGTCTAGGTCTTCTAACCTCCCATTGGCTGAAAAGGACATGTGGGGGGAGGTCTACACGGCTGCAGATGCAATACGTGCCCTGGAGTTTGTGTAACTCACTGTGCAGCTCAGGGCCGAGGCAGAAGCATCATCAGCCAGAAAAATGTATATGTATACAATACGGATTGTTACTCCCCTTTGGTGTCAGAACCGCTGCCTTCCCACAGTCTCTCCCAAAGCCTGTTGAATCGATATGTATGTACAGAAGGAGGCGCTGGTTCACCAAGGATTCCCGGCAATTCCCTGAGATATGGTCCACAGCCTTTTCAGAAATTCATCTGGGGATTTGAGCTCCTAATTTTGGTCAAGAAAATTATGCTGAAATGTTGCATCCATACACTGTGATATAAAGTGTAGATACTCACAGCATATATTGGAATAAACGTCTCCTTGTGTGTTCAAAGAAAACTTCACCAGCTTTTACATATAAAAGCAGCTTTATTTTTCCCAACTCGTTTCAATGTTCCAAGACGTCTTTTTCAAGAGCATTCACAGATAAATTGTGCTTTACAAACCAAGCATACCTTACCGCAATGCAGACGGTTTTAAATACACAGTAAAAGACGCTACCTGTTACCCCATTTGCTGAAGTCGGGTTTACACTTGTTAAAACAATAAAATAAACCTAAAATAAACCAAACATTTGTACAATATAATAAACATAATAAAAAATTGCTAGCAGCTTATTCAACATTATAAAATATAAACATGATATTTCGCCATGTGGGGCGAGGACCGACTACAAGTTGAAATAATACAATAGTTATTAAATAGTTATTAAATAGTTATTAACTATTTAATAACTACCTAGCTAAAATAAGTACAAAAGTAAATTACGAAAAAAAAAAAAACACTAAATTACAGAAAATAAAAAAAGAATTACAAGAATTTTAAACTAATTACACCTAATCTAATCCCCCTAATAAAATAAAAAAGCCCCCCAAAATAATAAAATTCCCTACCCTATACTAAATTACAAATAGCCCTTAAAAGGGCCTTTTGCGGGGCATTGCCCCAAAGTAATCAGCTCTTTCACCTGTATAAAAAAATACAATACACCCACACACCCAACATTACTCTAAAACCCACCCAATCCCCCCTTAAAAAACCTAACACTACCCCCTTGAAGATCACCCTACCTTGAGATGTTTTCACCCAGCCGGGCACAAGTGGTCCTCCAGAGGGTCCGAAGTCTTCATCCTATCCGGCCAGAAGAGGACCTCCAGACCGGCAGAAGTCTTCATCCAGGCGGCATCTTCTATCTTCATCCTTCTGGAGCGGAGCGGGTCCATCTTCAAGACATCCGACGCGGAGCATCCTCTTCATCCGTCGGTCGACGACTGAATGACTGGTCCTTTAAGTGACGTCATCCAAGATGGTGTCCCTTGAATTCCGATTGGCTGATAGAATCCTATCAGCCAATCGGAATTAAGGTAGGAAAAATCCTATTGGCTGATGCAATCAGCCAATAGGATTTAAGTTCAATCCGATTGGCTGATCCAATCAACCAATAGGATTGAGCTCACATTCTATTGGCTGTTCCAATCAGCCAATAGAATGCAAGGTCAATCCTATTGGCTGATTGCAGTGGTCTTATGATCCATGTCAGATGGACCTGAAACGATGGGGCTCCGAAGTAGCATCCGCTGCTTAATAAATGGACCCCATTGTATAAAATGTGCTTTATTCTCTTGGTATGCTTTGTTGAAGGAGCAGCAATGTACTACTGGTTTCTAACTGAACATATGGGTGAGGCAATGACAATCGGTATATATAGGAAGCCACCAATCAGCAGCTAGAACCTAGGTTCTTTGCTGCTCATGAGCTTTCCTAGATAAACCTTTCAGCAAAGGATAACAAGAGAAGGAAGCAAATTAAATAATAGAAGTAAAATGGAATGTTGTTTAAAATTGTATGCTCTGTCTACTACTGTCCCTTTAAAAACTTGTTGCAGCTGTCATAGTTAAAATTAGGGAAAATTTACTTTCTTTTAAGAATTTGTTTTTATGTAGCAGACCTTTATGTACTGCAGGATTATTATATTTCCTATTTATTTATATGCAGTATTCTGTCGAAATGTAATTCGTCTTTACAATTTTTTTTTTGTATTATAAAATATATACACATCAATTGAAGAAATTCATAAAACAAGGGTTACCTAAATTAATATTTCAGTCTTTCGTTTTTTTCTCATGTCAATTCTCTGTACTAGGTGATATATAATTATCAAGCCTAAGAATTTATCTGACCTTTAGACTAATTTATGTGTTTTAAATTGACAAGCGCTGAGAAGAGCTTAGGAGGTAAACAAATATCTCCATGGAAACAGGCTCAGCATCAGCTACTTATCTCATCACTGTTCAGCTTGAGAGAAAAAAAAAACAAAAAACAAATAGGGAGTTAATGATTCACTTAAAGTTTACTCTAAAATAATTGTTACAACAGCCAACACCCCAATTAATTAATTACATCACCCTGTGCATTATACACACATACATTACACCCATGCACAACGATTTTTTAAGTTAAGAAGATGCTGTATAATTATGGACTGTTGTGCACTGCATCATGCATTTAAATATAAGGAGCAACACAATCTATGACAAATTACTCATTTCTTGCATGACGCATTTCTTAGTCATGTGTTAGCATATGGTCAGAGAAATCCACAGGAGATTCCAAGTAACACTTACATGCTATCTGTATTCTAACAATACTTGTTGATGTACAATTTTCCTAAACCAAGCTAATCAAGGCATAAAACAATACATTTGACAAATATAAATTACAATAAAAAGTTACACTCCCTCAATCAGACAAAGGCGTTAAACTATACATACTAGGCTAGATTACAAGTTGCACGCTAACGTTAGCTAACTAAATTTAAGCTTGTCAGGTTAGCGCAACTGAAGACCTTGTGTTGGGGCTAAAAAAAAAAGTTGCATTAAATACAATACAATAAAATTAACATTTACACTCATGTTTACTATCTAATAAAAATTATTCATATAATTATTAAAAAGGGTTCAAATGTATATGGTATATGACAAGGTATTTTTATATATATATATATATATATATACTGTATATATATATACTCACATATGTATATTTATGCTTATATGTGTGGATATGTATATACATAATTATGTATACACATATATACATACTGTATATATATCTTTATATATGGCTCAGCTCAGCTTTTCATTTTCAAATTCGTTATTGTGACATAGTCCGGACCATCTCACAATAAAGAATTTGAAAATGAAAAGCTGAGCTGAGTCATATGTAAAGATATCAATACTTGATGAAAGCCCAAAAAAAGCATATCTAAGAGTACAATACTTTGGAGCCCTTTCCTCTCAAATACCTGAAAACAAGAAAATGTATTTTAAATTAATATTAATATTTAATAATGTGTTTTACTGTGTATGTACTGTAAATATTTTACATTCCAATGTTCTTTACACAAGGGAAAATGTTCTACGTATTTTTAAATAGATATTCTTATATGTATCTGTATGTATGTATATATATATATACAGTGAAACCTGTTTAAGACGGAATGGCATTGGACAACGGAAATTTTCCGTCTTGGACAGGTTTCCGTCTTATACAGTTAGTAACTGATGGAGCATCTTTTGACATGTGCAAATTCAAAAATTGCAGAATAATGTTACTGTATTGGTAATGAAGCCAGTCTGACCTGCCTTGCCGCAAGGGAGCATAGGATTGAATTCCTGACCAATTAGGAAGTCGGGCGGCAGGTAATGACCTGCTGTCCAGCTTCCTGATTGGCTGGGAAGCCATTTCCATGTTCCCTCGCGGTATTGCAGGTCTCCCTCTGACCGTCAGTTCTGGTATCAGAGCATTTTGGCGCAAATGCTCAGGATCAGCGCCATATCATAAAGTACCAATATCAGTGCATCCCTAATCAGAATCAATTTCTTGTTTTTCTTGCATTCAAGTAACAAAGACAGTACAATTTTTCTGCTTAATCATTACAGTCTTTTATTTAGTTTTTATCTGGATTGCCTTTTTTTCTCTAACACAGAAAATGGGTGAGAAAACATAAATTGTATACAAACACAGTACAGTACTGTATTAAAAGATTATGTGTTGCATCAATTACTGTTCAGTAATACAGTACACAAACTTTAAGTCTTCTAAACTCTACCTGTACAGTATTCAGTACAAAGACATCTACAGGTGCAGTATCTATTGTGCACAATTACCACAGATACAGGTACAGTAATCACACCTTATGCAAACATTTTAAATACTGTAAAATGTACAGTAAAATACTGTAAAAATAAAAATACAGGTACAGTACTGTACATGCTTTTTATTTTTTAGTGTACACCTGTACTGTACAATACTGTATCTGGATTTATTTTTACAGTTCTGTACTACAGTACTTTTTTATTCTAACATTAAATGGAACAGTACTGAACATTATTACCGGTAAAAGATTAACTGTAATTGTTGCATCAACTTGGTTCACAATTACAGTAATACAGTACACAAACTTAAACTCTTCTAAATACAGTACAATCACAGCTACAGTATCTATTATGCGCAATGCCCACTAATACAGTAATCACATTCACATACAGTAATATGCAAACATTTTAAACTACAGTACTGTAAATACTGTCCTGTAAAATATTGAAAATAAAAATACCTGTGCAAGTACTGTTAATAAAATACAGTACAGTACTGTAAATAAAAATACAGGTACTGTACTCTACCTGTATGTACTTTTAATATTTTTAGTGTACACCTGTTCTATACAGTACAGTATCTGGATTTATTTCTACAGTACTGTACTTCAGTACTTTTTTTATTCTAACAGAAAATGGAACAGTACTGAACATTATTAAAAGATTCATTGTTGCATCAACTTTGTTCATAATTACTGTACTGTAATACACAAACTTCAACTCTTCTAAATACAGTACTGTACTGTGCAGTACAATTACAGGTACAGTATCTATTGAGAGCAATGCCCACTAATAATCACATCTTATGCAAACATTTTAAAGTACAGTACTGTAAATAAAATATGTACAGTACTGTAAATAAAAAAAACAGTACAATTACTGTAAATAACATAATGTACCTAAAATAGTGTACAACTACTGAAAATAAAATTCTGTAAATAAAAACACAGGTACTGTACTCTACCTGTACATACCTTAACATTTTTAGTGTACACCTGTACAGTACAGTACTGTATATGGATTTATTTTACAGTACTTCAGTACTTTTTCATTCTAAAAGAAAATGGCTCTGAAGACATGAACTACCTGTATATTCTATACAAATACAGTACTGAACATTATTAAGTGTAAAAGATTAATTGTTGCATCAACTTGGTTCACAATTACAGTAATACAGTACACAAACTTAAACTCTTCTAAGTACAGTAAAATCACAGCTACAGTATCTATTGTGCACAATGCCCACTAATACAGTAATCACATTCACATACAGTAATATGCAAACATTTTAAACTACAGTACTGTAAATACTGTCCAGTAAAATAAAGAAAATAAAAATACCTGTGCAAGTACTGTTAATAAAATACAGTACAGTACTGTAAATAAAAATACAGGTACTGTACTCTACCTGTATGTACTTTTAATTTTTTTAGTGTACACCTGTTCTATACAGTACAGTATCTGGATTTATTTCTACAGTACTGTACTTCAGTACTTTTTTATTCTAACAGAAAATGGTACAGTACTGAACATTATTAAAAGATTAATTGTTGCATCAACTTTGTTCACAATTACTGTAATACAGTAAACATTTTAAAGTACAGTACTGTATAGTTTTTTGTATCCAATCCAGTACTGTACTTTAAATTTTTTTTAGCTGCAGATGGAGACAATGTTTACATACTGTACTTTAAAATGTTTGTACTGTACTGTTGCTGGAGAGGTCTTGCTTGAAGGTCCGGATACAGAATGATCTGGAGCAGGCCAGTGTGTTCTAAAACAGGGAAATACAGTAGTTAGTCATCAGAAATAATGATCATAAACAAAACATTCAACAGTACTTTTAAATAATGTACAGTACTGTACTAAAAAACAGTACAGTACTGTATTTAAGCTTTACATACTCTTATACAGTACTGTACTGTATTTAGATAGTGTACTACAGTTACTGTCTACTGTATGTTTTTACTGTACATACCTGTACCTTTATTGGTTTTCTTGTCCCCACAGTGCCAATAATGTTGCTTGTTTTCTTGGGGCATTGGTTATCCTTTTTTCAATTAAATGTCTAGTGGATGTTATTGGTTCTAGAAGCTCCGGGCAGTTATTAAATAATGCAAACTCTTCCAACTGGTGAACTATCTCTAGAGCATCTTGGTAGCTTTTGATTGCTGGCTCACTGGGAATTTCAGTGGTTTCAGCACTTTGATCGTCATCCATGTTCTCATCACTATCTTGTGGTTGATCTATAAGTTCCACAGCATTTGTAAATGTACTTTCCGTCGCAAGTTCTTTGTCTATGTCAATGTAACGGTCTATTTCACTGTCAACAAGACCTCCTTGCTGGAATAATGAACGAATATCATTGTTTTCTTCTACAGTCACCTGTATTATTTCTGGCAATTCTTCATTATCGTTCCTGTTTGAATTAGAGAAACCAGCTTTTACAAAGCACTTGCAAATGGTATCAGCAGAAATAGACTTGCATGCCATAGAAATCCAGTTGACAGCATCAAGGACTGTTATGGACTTGGCAAGCTGGTGTACATTTTGTGTGGTAGAAATGTTTGCAACCAAGGACTGTAGCAATAATTTTCTATAGTGTGTCTTCATCGTGTAGATAACACCTTGGTCCATTGGCTGTGTTACGCTTGTTGTGTTTGCAGGGAACCAGGCTAATTTTACATTGCTAAGTTTCAGATGTGGATGGCAGGTAGCGTTATCCAAAAACAGGATGACTTTATGACCTTCTCTCTTCATTTTTCTGTCAAAAATCTTGAGCCATTCAGACATTAGTTCTGCTGTCATCCAGGCTTTTTTATTTGCACGCCAAATAACGGGAAGCTGTGTAGTGTCTATGTTTTTGAAGCAACGTGGCTTTGCTGCCTTACCAATCACAAGAGGCTTCTCCAATCTCCCATCCATGTTTCCACAGAGGAACACCGTCAATCTTTCCTTGGATAACTTTCCTCCTGTGCATTTTTCACGTTTAACAGCCAGAGTTTTTGAAGGTAGCAACCTAAAGAATAGGCCAGTTTCATCGCCATTGTAGATATCTTTTGTAGCGTATGGTTCCTTAAGCATTTTGAGCTTTTCTTCCCATTGGCTAACAGTTTCTTGATCTACATCCTTTGCTTCTCCACATATTTCATTCCATACAATGCAATGCCTCCTTTTAAAACTTTCCAACCAGCCATTAGATGCCTTGAAATCTGTTTTGCCTAATTCTTTGGCTAGTGCGAGGGCTTGTGTTTGTAGTATAGGACCAGAAATTGGTACATTTTTAGAGCGTGCAGCTACAATTAATTCCCACAGGAGCTTGTTTAAATCTTCATTTCCAGTTGCCTTCGCTTTCCTCTTCACTTCGCCATTGCCAGCTAACCATTCTTCCATGATTTTCTCTTTATTTTTGATAGCTTCATAAATTTGTGTTTTGCCACACTTAAATTTCTCAACACATTGTTTTACAGACAACTTATCTTTTGTGTAGGCCTCAATCACTTTAACTTTCATAGCAAGAGTAAGAGTGTTGCACTTTCTAGGAGCCATTCTTTGTCACACACCTCTTAAGTCTCTTAAGTTTCAGGGTCCTTCCAACACCCCTTCCGCTTCATTCCCACACCACTAACGTTTCAGCGTCCTTACAACACCCCTTCCGCTTCCTTCCCACACCACTAACGTTTCTGCATCCTTCTCACATCACTTCTGTGTCAGCGTCTGTTCCAATACCCCTTCCGCTTCCTTCCCACACCACTTAACACCCCTTCCGCTTCCTTTCCACACCACTTAACACCCCTTCTGCTTCCTTCCCACACCACTAACGCTTCTGCGTCCTTCTCTCATCACTTCCGTGTCAGCGTCTGTTCCGTCGTCTTGTTCTTACCTCACTTCCGTTCCGCGTTACATTTTCCGGCTTATCCAGGTTTTCCGGCTTATCAAGGTAAGTGAACCAAATGTATGCGTAATTAACACTGTGACCACTTTCCGTTTCCGCGTTGGACAGTTTCTGGCTTATCCAGGTAGTAAAACAATGAAAGTATACACTAAGCGCCGGGACGGAGGGATATTTCCGACATGGACAGGTTTCCGTGTTATACAGGGTCCGTCTTGGACAGGTTTCACTGTATATATATATATATATATATATATATATATATATATATATATATATATATTAAAAAAAATACATTAGATAGAAGTTAATATTCTATTTATATTTAAATAGATATTTCTATATATATATATATGTGAGGAACATAACTACCTTAGAGCAGTAGGTTTAACACCTGTTGCGTAAACGCAAGAGCAATAAGTGTGTTTTTTCCAGTTTGTGGTCTCTATTGAAGTCTATGGG
Organism: Bombina bombina; assembly: GCF_027579735.1. Classification (NCBI taxonomy): domain Eukaryota; kingdom Metazoa; phylum Chordata; class Amphibia; order Anura; family Bombinatoridae; genus Bombina; species Bombina bombina. The sequence continues at coordinate 454,639,078 of NC_069499.1, forward strand.
GAGAAGAAGTTATCGCGGTCGCAATATCCAAAAGTACTGAAGTTACATATGGTTTTGGTTAAACGCAAACATTTTATTTCAACTTGTAATACATACACTAACCAGCTTGCGTAAATAGTTTGCACAAGCGCTAAATAGTGTGCCACTTGTAATCTGGCCCTCCCACTGTAGAGTAAATTTACCATCTTGCAGTTGGACAGGTTTGCAAGTAGTGAACATGCCCGCCTGCAATCTCCACTTTTGATGAAGGACAAAATTTATCATTGCACAAGAGGATCCTTGTGCAATGCCGCACCCTGCTTTGGCGCAACAAATTGTGCTACAGCAGGAAATGTCAATCACCCTGAATGAGCCAGTGTCAGGGTGACTGACCTTGCCATTGATTTGGTGGCGGAGAGTAACTAAGAAGCAGTTATGCAAGCCTGCTCCATATAGCTGGAAAAACTGCGAGTGCAGCTTGATAAATTCACCTCTATCTCACTATCCAGCAAACTTCCCCCTTTACAACATTTAGGGATAGATTACAAGTGGAGCACTAAAATATTGCGCTCCCGCAAATGAGCAAATAGGAGCCTATAGAAGTGCGCTCTTGTGAGCGTAATGTTTCCCAGCGATGCAAACGTAACATTGCGTTCGCTGAAAACTTGTAATACCAGCACACATTATTGTGCGCTGGTATTAGACAGTGGAGGGCAAATATCGCTTTCATCAAAGCGATATTTAGCGCTCCACTTGTAATCTGGCCCTTAATATATTGTGGTGTTTTGCTGCTTTTTTAATTAGCATAATTATTATACTACTGCACACAAGGATCTCCTTTCCCTGGTTAATTTTAAAAATGTCTCCCAAATGTCCCCAAACTGAATACATATATGCATAATTTGAAGTGTTACTGCACAGAAAACATGTTTTAATTTTGCAAACCTCAAGTTGCAATCACCATTATTTCCTATAGGAGACACATCACCACTCATGAGCACATCGAGGTTCAGCCCTTTTTTTAGAATATATAAATAGACCAACGGACTGCAAACCTGGTGAAACCAAACAGTGAATTTTTAGGCAGTCTGTCAATGTTTTGAATATCTGGGGACCTAGAGAGATCTGCTGCTTGGCTCAACCCTGTTCCTGCTATGCATCTCCTGCTTCTGTGGTTCCAGCCCTCTACTAAGGTAATTACCTTTATAGCTTTTATAATAACCAAGCCACGATGGACCCAGCGGAGATGGCAAGTATTATAACAATTTTGTCTCAGCAACTCTCCACTCTGGCCCACACTGCAAGACCTACACATTTTTAAAATAATTTGTCTGCATCAAGGCTCAGTCACAGACTACTATTGCTTCTAGTTTGACTTCTGCTTTACTTACTACTGCAGCTGAGGGGACCAGTTTATCACCTGTCTCTGGCCCATAGCAATTTGGTTAATTTACACATTCTGAGCCAAGTGTACTGTCAGAGAAGTATAATGGGGACAGACAACAGTTCCATGCCTTCATCACAGAATGTCAGATCCTGTTCTCAGTTAAACCAGGAACTTATTCTACAGTCTTTGTTAGGGTTTGCAATCTTATTAGCAGCTAAAAGATGAACTGGCTCTGTTGAACCACCTAGTGACTTGGAACGTATGATTACTTTTATGATTCAAATTAACTTACAACTTCATGAAACACGCCTGGAGAGATTGACCTCTCAAGCTGTAAGTTATTTCCAAGTGTTTCCAGGCAATACTTAAAGGGACACTAAACCCAATTTTTTTTCTTTCATGATTCAGAGAGAGCATGCAATTTTAAGCAACTTTCAAAATGTAATCCTATTATAAATTTGTCTTCATTCTCTTGCTATCTTTATTTGAAAAAGCAGGAATTTAAGCCAAGGAGCCGGCCCATTTTTTGTTGAGCACCCTGTATAGCGCTTGCTGATTGGTGGGTATATTTAGCCACCAATCAGCAAGAGTAACCCAGGTGCCAAACCAAAAATGGACCAGCTCCTTAGCTTATATTCCTGCCTTTTCAAATAAAGATACCAAGAAAACGAAGAAAAAAATATAATAGGAGTAAATTAGAAAGTTGCTTAAAATTGCATGCTCTAGGTCCTGAGGGAAGAGGAGGAGTCAGTGCATGAGCAGGCTTCGTTCCCCTGCAGGTGCTTCAGAGGCGGTTGTTCGCGCCAGGAGCTCACCGTGATGTGAAAGAGAGAAGGACTTGCCTCACCTGTCCTTTCAACACTGCAGCCAGTTAAAATTTTTTACCCTGGTGTTTCCCTCAACAGCGTGTGTTTTCACCTACGCTGACTAAGAACTTTGTTACCTGGAGCTGGTCTCGGCTGGCTAAGACTAAGCTCCCTTAGGGTAAAATACATCCACTTACCCCCCCGCCTTTTTCCTGCTCTGTAAAGGAGAGAGGGGTGGACAGCCAAGCTTTGTCTTCTTTTTACTGCACCAAGATACCTGCGAAAGGGAGGTATATGACCCGCACTCACCCTAATGACCATAGACGCTGGATGAGAGCAAAGCAAGCAGGAGAATCGGCGTTACAGCTGAGAGGTGTAGCGTAATCCCTCCTCTCCCCAACCACCGATGTTGCGAATGGGGAGCTACTAACAGCCTGAAATCCGCTTGCCAGCCTGGAGTAATTATCTCTGTCGCTATAGGAGTATTTTGTTGCCTGAAGGAAGAAATCTATAGCCGACCGAGCAACACCTGCACCTCCCCTGGGGGTCAGCCTACCTGAGGCTCTGGTTCCTGTGGCCTGGAATCTAAACTGCCCTCCTCACCCACCGATGCTGCGTGTGGGGAGTCGGCAGGGTACGTCGCTGATTTGGTAAGGCTGTGACGGACCTTCCCCTACAGCCAAAGGATCGCCATTCGAGTCAGCCGCAGGGGGCAATAATCCAGCTCAGAGGTGCCCGTAAAGATAGCGCGAGAACTGGAACTTAGCTGGATATTTAAGGAGCCTGGGCAAAAGGAAGGAAAAGGGATACCGCGGACCGCTGGGTTCAGATCTGAGTTATAAACCCCCACAGCAAAGAGAAACACGGCACCGGCTTCAGATCGCCAAGGATAAAGAAAAGTCCTTCGACGTAGCAGGGGTGAGTGCGGGGTAAACTTGATTTCCCTAATTGAATGTTTGTTTAAGGTTGTTCTGAACACTTGGCCAGGTCCGGAGTAATCACGCTCAAAAATTGGAGATTTGACATTGGAAGCGGCTGATTACCGAGGTTCAGTAAATTCACACTACTGAGGAGTAAAAGTTACAGCTTTTACCCCACACCCAGGGGTAGTTGAATCCTTTAGTGAAAATCGCTGGGAACATAAGAAGCTCCAGCATCAGGCAAGGGAAATCTACCTTATCTCCCAGAGACTACCATAAAACCAGAATTCTGAAGCCCTTTTACCTATATAATCGTATCTCACTAAACACTGAACTGTTAACCATTGTATTCTAGAAAAAAAAAAGGAGGAAAATTTAAGGACGCTTTACTTTAAACTATGTTATGGTATAACTCTGCTGTCTTGGAATGGTTCAGTTTTGGTGTTATGACAATAATAATATGGTAATTCACTGTTTTTGGGAGGCTTTGTAACTTCTGTTGCTTAGAGAGGAAGGGAGAGAGGGAGAGAGAAGGAGGGAGTGGAGTGGAAAGAAAATCTTTTCTAGCATAAAAATATTTTTCATCATTGAGGGATGATAAGTAAAATACAAAGCCAACACAATATTGAGTTTATTAGAATCAGCAAAGTAAATACTAAATATACTGTTGAATCTTAAAGGAATTAAAGGATAAAATTTATAACCTAGCAAGGGTAAACTATCCTTGGAAGCAACCTCTAACTAGTTATCTCCCTTTTTTTTTCCTATTTTTTTTTTTTTTCTCTTCCTACACATATTATACTTTGCAACATTCACTTATATCCTGAGAATAGAGGCAGGAAGGAAGAGAATACGCTTAAAGTGAAAAGTGCATATTATGGTGCGTTAGAATTCTAGATCAATAGATTTATAGTCTCAGGGGACGGAAGGGAGGAGAGAGAAAAAGAGGAAGGAAAAAGCCTAAAAGAATTAAGGTAAAGGGTTAGGTATTAACTTACTCACTTTATATAAACAATACCGGTAAAGCTCTCTATAACTTAGATTGGGCGTATATAAACTAAATGGACATTCCTCTAATTAAATCTAGATGAAATAATGAAGATAAATAAAAAATAAAGGTAATTTAACTATTAACGGTACAGGAAGTTGAAATACTAGCTTTAGGTTTGAAGAGAAATTGCAATAACTGTGTAAACATTAAACTCCCTTAATTCGCCGCCATCTTCTGGTCCTAATTTCACCCTTAATCCTTGATTACACTTTTTTTTTTTTCCCTCTCTACCCCTTTTATCACATTCACAATTTGGTGACTCACACTACACATTTCACTTCCTGATTTTCAGAGACTTGCACTTCCACCTGCTTTTTTTTTTTTTTTTTTTTTTCCCTCTCCTCCCTATTCCCCCCACACCCCTAGCGCGAAATATTTCACACCCCACTTTAATTCTTTAATAACACACAGAGCACGAGAGAATTTTTTTGTATGGATAAATACGTCACATCTCCTTCTGTCACTACTAAACACAATCCAGGCATGGCGTCGAAATATAGGGAACGCAAAAATAAGAATCTTTCCGAACCTGCACTCGAAATCTCTGAAGAAATTTCCCCATCAAAAATTCAAAAATCTACGTCCTCACAAGAGAATCAAGCCTTAGTAAACAGCATCTTAGAGGCTATATCACCCAAGTTTGATACCTTAAAGAATGAAATCAAGCAAGATATCACTTCACTAACGGTAGAGATTAGACAATTTGCTAAAAGACTTCAGGAAGTGGAGGAACGTATCTCAGAGATAGAAGACACAACAAATATATATATACCTCAAATAGAGAATAACCAGAGCGAGATCTCTAAACTACAGGCAACAATAGACGATCTAGAGAACAGGTCAAGGAGGAACAATTTGAGAATCATTGGATTCCCAGACTCCCCTAAACAAGAAGACCTTATGAAGTTCATGACTCTTACTCTTACCCTTACTGTTAAAAATGCCAGAAACTCAGTCTCCTGCCCTAATCGAAAGAGTCCACAGACTGGGGAGAGCAGAGAGCGCCGCTAACCTAACTAATTCAAGACCAATTATAGCTAAATTCCTGAATTTTCAGGATAAAATGTTATTCCTCCAATATTATCGCAAAAACCAACCCATTCTATATGAAGGCAATAAGATCCTCCTATTCCAGGACTTCTCAATTGAGACCTCTAGGAAGAGGAGGGAACTCTCCCCAGTCTGTGGCAAAATGATAAAAGCTGGGTGGCAGGCTACAGTTATATATCCTGCTAGACTTAGATTGTTTTTTCAAGGTCAGACTTTCTTTTATAACACAGCAGCAGAGGCGGAAAAAAATTTAGCAGAACATGGCTACAATGGATAATTATAGCATTTTATTTGTTTATATTGTGGTGTATTTTTTTTTTTTTAAGTTTATTTTGCTGTTTCTTGGTTTAAAACTAATTATTGATAAATGTTTTGAGGAAAAATATATCTGCTTGCCTTTTTTTTTTTTTTTTTTTTTTTTTCTTCTTCTCTCTCTCTTTCTCCCTCCCTCCTGCCTCCGGGTCTTTATCTTCCCCCCCAGAACGTCAACATATGCCTAAGGTAAAAACTTATGAAAAACAAGCTTAGAATTACATCATGGAATATAGGGGGTATAACATCGCCCATTAAACGAAAGACAATTCTATCACACCTACAGAGATTGAATACCTCAATTGCATTATTACAGGAAACGCATTTAAACACTGAGGAATCATTAAAATTAAAATCTGCATGGGTCGCAGAAGTTATATTCGCCCCCTCTTTAAATAGGAAAAAAGGTGTAGCTATTCTCTTTGGGAAAAAACTGATATATGATAAACTGTTAACAATAATAGACTCGGAAAGTAGATATATAATATTAAAAATTAAAATATTAAACTCAATATATACTATTTGTAATTTATACGCACCCAATATAATTGACAATAGATTCTGGGACTCTCTCCAGGCTAAAATCCTTCAGGTAGCAGAGGGTCATGTGATCCTAGCTGGGGATTTTAATATGTCTCCCCGGTTCCCTATGGATAGACTCAGGTGCGGGGACTCACAAAGGAAGACCAAAAAGGATAATTTAGAAACAAAAATTTACAATAATTTATTTCTAAACCTGGCAGTTAGGGACGTGTGGAGGGCTCAGAACCCGGATATTAAGAACTATACTTGTTACTCAAAAGCTACCAAATCCTTATCAAGAATTGACCTTTTTCTAATTAATGATAGTCTATATCATACCGGGGCTAAGGCGGCGATTGCAGAAATCTGCATTTCAGACCACGCCCCTACAATGCTGGATATTCCAATTCAAAACTCTAAGCCAAATCAAGCTCGCTTCTTTTACCCAAAATATCTAAGCAAAAACTTAAAATACATAAACTGGCTTAATAACAAATTGATGGAATTTTTTAAATTAATTGAAGGCTCAGTTTCTAATCCCTCAACACTTTGGGAAGCAGAAAAAGCCGTTTTAAGAGGGGACATTATTGCTTATACAACAAAAATTAAGCGTGATTCTCGAGCAAAGGAAAGGCAGATAACAGCTACGGTAACAAATTCATATAATAGATATCTGATATCCTCGAGTGAGGAAAATTGGAAAAAATATATCAAGGCAAAACAGGAACGAGATACCTTTATGACCACCCACTCAATACAGTCAGAGTTGAAATATCAATCTAAACTCTTTAAATATGGCAATAAATCCGGTAAACTGCTTTCCAAACTAGTGAAGAACTCTAAGCAATCTAATACAATCGAATTCTTACAGGTTGAGAAGAAGCGGCTCAACACATCGGAGGAAATCTCAGAATCCTTCTCTGAGTATTATAAATCTATCTACTCATCTTCTCTGATTGAGAAAGGAGCCCAGGTTAGATTTTGGGAAAACATACCCATTATAATAGCTAGTGAGGACTTTAACATCGCGTTGAACGCCCCGATCACCGAATTAGAAGTCTCTCAAACTATTCAGGCACTGAAGTTGGAGAAATCTCCTGGCCCTGATGCAATACCAAACGAATTTTATAGGACTTCGGAATCTTTAATAACCCCCCATTTGACTAAACTTTATAACTTCTACTACCAGGAAAATGCTCAATTATCCCCCTACTTTGTGGAATCCCACACTATACTCATTCCTAAATCAGGAAAGGATCCACATAATAGGGAATCATATAGGCCGATCGCATTATTAAACACGGACTATAAGATATTAACTACTATTATAGCTAAAAGACTCCAAGAGGGGTTAAATGAGATTATCCATAAAGATCAAGTGGGGTTCTTAACCAAACGAAGCTCTGCAGCCAAAATTAGACAACTTTTAATGACCATAGATTTTTTCAAAAATTCAGAAGACAGGATCCCTGTAGATTTCCCAGACGCAGCAATACTCGCAATAGACGCAGAGAAAGCGTTCGATAGGGTTAGCCATGAGTACTTATTAGATACACTGGAGCGATTTGGATTAAAAAATAATTTCCTCAACCTAGTTAAAAATATATGCTTACAGTCTTCCACTTCTATAGTTATACATGGAATATTATCGGAAAAAATTAGACTAAGAAAAGGTACACGGCAAGGTTGCCCATTATCTCCATTATTATTCAACCTCGCAATTGAACCACTAGCTAATAAAATTAGACAATTAGTTGAAGGCATAAGGATCTATAAAAAAGAAGTGAAGGTTGCATTATATGCAGATGATCTACTATTATATATATCAAATACTCATAAGAATATTTCAGTACTTCTAGATATAATTGACTCGTATGGTTCCTGTTCAGGTTATAGAATGAATAAAACAAAATCAGAGCTTCTGTGGTTAAGAAAAACAGATAACTCTCTGAAAAAATACCCTTTTAAGACGGTTTCCAAATCTTTTAGATATTTAGGCATTTTGATATCCGCGGACCCACGAGATTGGTATTCTTTAAACATTACACCATCTCTTGCACAATCTATCAACTATATGAGGAGCTGGCAGAATTTACCTATATCTCTATCGGGTCGCATTGCGCTCTTCAAAATTGTACTACTTCCGAAGCTTTGCTATATGTTTCAAAATCTCCCTATCATCTTGAAAAGTTATGATATTAAAAAATTTAACACCGCACTCCGTCACTTTATCTGGTACTCAAAAAAACCTAGAATTTCTCTACAGAGACTAAATTTACCCAAGCAAATGGCTGGTCTAGCATTGCCTGACATATATTTGTATAATTTAGTTTTCCTAGGACGCATAGCAGCAGATTGGATCGCGGAGTCAAATCATTTTTCAGATTATGAGCTTGAAACAAATATGATCTACCCATTGCAGCCTATAGCACTGCTTCATCTTCCAACTAAAAGTATCCCTAAACAAGTGAAAAATCTTACAACTATATATTCAATAATTTTAGCTTGGGGGAAGATAGGAGCTCGCGCTGAAGTAGATACTAACATTCCTAAGTTTCAAAGTTTTCTGGGGAACCCTGAATTTCAGGAAGGAACACAGTCTGTGATATTACAACAGTGGTCTAATCAAGGTCTTCACTGGGTATCTCAACTCTTTTCAGAGACAGGAAATATTAAATCCTTTGAAGATTTAAAACAGGAGTTTAAACTTAATAATAAAGATTTCTTTGTTTATCTACAAACCAGACATTATGCATCTCATCTTCTTAGTAAATTTTGCTGGAAATGGTCTTGGGGCAAGTTGGATAATTGGATAGTATTGTGTAAAGCAGGGCACTTCTCTATTGCCCCATGGTATAGCTATCTTGTTTCAATTAAAGGAAATTTAAACATGGAGAAAATAGCTTCAAAGTGGACAAATATCCTAGAGATAGATGCAGTAGACAATATATGTGTGGTCAGATCTCTGAGATTACTTTTTGAGTCTTCCATAGCTGAAACCTGGAGAGAGTCCCATATAAAACTTCTGTATCAGACCTATTTTACTCCGGATAAAGGATATAAATGGCATAATAATTTTAACAAATGTCCAAAATGCAATTTACCAGCAGCAGATTTAGCGCATATGATTTGGAATTGCCCTAGACTCAACCAATTCTGGAAAAAGATTGAATTCTGGCTACTCAGAGTGATGAAAATTACATCTTTTTCGCTCACACTCCCTATAATCATTTTTCTGATATCTAATACTAGGAATTTTTCTGATGCCAAGATGGTAAATGTAACTATCTTGGCAGCCAGAAACCTTATCTTTAAAAAATGGAAAACCAGATTTGTACCCTCAATTGTAGAAGTAAGGAATTATCTTAAGAAACAATTTCTAATTGAACAACTAGCCACAGATCTGAACTCAGAACAAGAAATAGTAACTTTTTTCAGGAAATGGGCCAAATTTATTAAAATATTTACACCTTCAGAAATTGATCATCTGATCTTTCCGTTCAGAAACTCTGAAATTGTTTTACTAGATAACTGGTGACTTCAGGAGGGCGTGGGGGGGGGATCGAGAGAGAGAGAAATATTATTATTACCTTGAAATTTTCTTTTCTTTTTTTTTTTTTTTTTTTCTGCCGCTTCTTTACGCTGGTGGCTATCCATTGTTTTGATCTGCTTCGTTATGTCTCAAGAATAACATTGGGGAATATAAACTGCAAAAGATATACAGATTTCCGTTTATTTGAACCATAAAGTTAAATAAGAGGTCTCTTTTAACTAATATGTAAAGAGGGTAATTTAGACTTTGGTCTTCTTCTTCCTTATATTATGTTTACATTATGGATGCAGTATTAGCTTATAAGATTGCATTATGTGTGTGAATGTTTAACTTAAAGAGAACTTAATCATGCATTCTATGTACTGAAAATAGGAAAATTTCCAGCTAGATGTACCAATATATTCTTTTTTTCTTTGTTTTTTTTTATTTCTTCTTTTTTTTCTTTTGAATTTAGTAACAAGAAAAAATGAAACTTGTTGTTCTAAAGCTAATTACTGTGTAAATATAATAAATCTCACCTGGCCCTGCGAGGTGCAGGGAGATTGAATTCATTTACTTGTACACTCTGCTGGATATAAATAAAAAAGTAAAAAAAAAATAAAAAATTGCATGCTCTATCTGAATCATGAAAGAAATACATTAGGCTTAGCATCCCTTTAATAATCCTTCAGTTGCCTTATCTCAGGAAGAGCATATGCAGATAGAGGCTAGTAAAGGGCCTATTAGTGCTTCTGAGCATTCTAAGCACAGATACTTCAAATTATGCTTTTACTAGAGTAAGGGTAGCCACTATGTTAGTCATTGTCCTGTGGTGTGAAACTTGAGGTTCCTGCTACTTATAGAATCCATCCAGTTTTTCATGTGTCCCAGATTAGGACATTTAGTGATAATCCTTTTTCTCAACGTCATCTTCCTCTTCTTGCATTTGTGGCTGGTGTGGATGAATTTGATGCTGAAAAAAATTTGGACTCCATTATTTATTGTGGTCATATCCAATATCTGATGAAGTGGAAGGGCTATGGTTCAGAGGAGAACTCTTGGGAACCTTCAGACTTACACTGCCAGGACTGGTGGGCACGCTATCCTGGAGAGGTCTGAGGCTGTAAAGACTTGGGGCTATGCTAAGAAGCCATCAGTTTAGCATGTCCAGTAGTGCTGTGAGTGAACTGTTTGTGTACTAGGATAGTGCTATTTATACCTTCTCTATTAGAAATTACCTTTGCTGTATCTTTGGAGTTAAGACTGAATGGAGGGTGTTTAAAGGTCATCTCTAGAGCCGTCTCCCATTCTCTGATTGGATATTTTCAAATGAAGACCCTGGCAATCTTGTTCTTGGACCCTCCTCCCCTTACTAACCCTGGCAAGTTATTTGGACTCTTATCTGCCTGACCCTTACCTGCTTTGTCACCTAAGTACTGATTATGGTTAAAGACTTTTGGAATTGTGCCCTGGCTTATGAGTTTATTTCCTCCTGTTCTGATGTTTGGGCTCTGACAGATTACCTGGTGCTGACGTTTGTCTTTCCTTGTTCTGTTGTGCTCAAGCATACTTGCATACCCATTGTCTTATCTAGAGATCTGCTGCCTGACTCAAATTTGTTACTGCTTCACATCTCCTGTTACCATGGTTCCAGCCTTCTACGCAGGTAATAACTAATAACATTATTACCTTATAACACTATAACTTTCAAAAGCGGCTGTTATAGATGTAGATCCATTGCCTAAGCATATTTATCAATTGTCTGTAAGCTATCTTTCTATGCATTTTTTCTGCTTAGAAAAATTGCATCATATTTTAAAAGCATACACATGAACAGACCAATCAGATTTGTAAAAGGAAAAATAAGAGCTTAAAGACCGCTTTGAAAACAGGAATGCCTGTGATAATTTCTCTGTAAAATGCATGATCCACTGAAAACAATATCAATGACAAATTGTTTCAAATACACAGCTACTGCCAGGCCATTCCAAGAAGAACCCTAAGGCTGAACAATGATAGTGTAGACAGCACAAGAGCATAATCTGACCATACATTGGTAATGTGACTTATTACTAGTAGGAGCACAAATATAACAAGTGTCTGTCTAATGTATATCACACTCTGGTACTGCAGTATGAACATCAGGAGACAAAAGGAACGTAAAAAAGCCAAGAAAATAGGTATGGATACAAGAAATCAGAAGGTACCAAATATGGCATCAAGCAGATTAAAAAGCGAAAAGGGCATGAAACAGAGAGTGTGTTATTATGTACAAAAATGATGCTGCATAAACTAAAGTTGCAGAAAATAAAGCATGTCCTCATTAGGCAGAAAAAGTAGAAGCTGTATGACAGTTACCCACAAAGGCTTAGAATACAAGTGGAGCACAGGGAGCACTGTTGCAGGACTGTGCTTAGATTAGCATGAAATCTGTTATTAGATGTCCATGGAAAACAGAATAACCAGAGAATATCTTTAGTGCGCCTTATACTTTTAATTGATAACAAGGCCCCGCTAAACATATTACAAGTTTTGTCTTATGTACATAACAGAGAGCTAAAGAAACTTTATTGTTAGAATAAAAGTAGAGAGAGAAAGAGAGAAGGGGAGAAGGAGAGAGAGATAATATTTTTCACTCCATTTGTAATCTAGTACAAAATATGAAATAACACAGTGGATAAACTATGTACTCCATTTAGTATTGAACTGTAATGTATCAGTTTCTCTTTCTGAAATGCAAAGCATATACAGCATACAGATCAATTCTACTTTATTTTTGTGAATAATATTAGAGACTTTTTGGTATTTCTTCTGGCTGTCACTTAGTGCTCACATGCACCTAGATTACAAGTTTTGCGCTCGTGTTTTAACGCGGAAAAAATGGCAATTTCAGCATTAAAACAGCAACGCAGCCATTACGAGTCTTGTCGGTATAGCTGTACCGCAAGCCTTTTAGCCTGTAACGCAACGTCAGTCCCCCACTCGAAAAAATTAAGTTTTTGCATGGGATTTCCATAGTGCTGCCATTACAAGTTTTGCGGTGAGGCTAAAAAGCATTTATTAATCCCTGTTCCGCCACTCCCCGACATCGCCGCCACTATACTAAAGTTATTAACCCCTATTCCCCCGCACCCCAACATCGCCCACACTATAATAAAGATAGTAACCCCTATTCCGACGCTCTCTGACACTAAATAAAGTTATTAACCCCTAAACCTCTGGCCTCCCACATCACTACCACTAAATAAACCTATTAACCCCTAAACCGCAAGCCCCCACATCGCCAAAAACTAAATTAAACTATTAACCCCTAAACCTAACAACCCCCTATTTTTAAATTAAAAATACAAGATCCCTATCTTAAAATAAATAAAAACTTACCTGTGAAATTAAAAAAAACCTAAGTTTAAACTATATATTAAAGGGACACTGAAACCAATTTTCTTTCATGATTCAGATAGAGCATGCAATTTTAAGCAACTTTCTAATTTACTCCTATTATCAATTTTCTCCATTCTCTTGCTATCTTTATTGGAAAAAGAAGGCATCGAAGCTATTTTTTTGGTTCAGTACTCTGGACAGCACTTTTTTTTATTGGTGGTTGAATTTATCCACCAATCAGCAAGAACAACCCAGGTTGTTCACCAAAAAATGTTCCGGCATCTAAACCTACATTCTTGCATTTCAATTAAAGATACCAAGTGAATGAAGAAAATTTGATAATAGGAGTAAATTAGAAAGTGGCTTAAAAGGTTATGCTCTATCTGAATCACAAAAGAAACATTTTGGGATCAGTGTCCCTTTAAACTGACATTACTACTATTATACTAAAATTAAAATAACTATCAATTAAATAAATTAAATTACAAATTAAAAAAACCTAACTCCCCTCCCCTGAACTCCCTTAGCATTAATCCAGCTGTTTGTAGATCACCTTCTTAAGACCTGACTACAACAGTGCAACTCTTGGCAGGGCCTTCTACCCATGTGATCCCTATAATTGTTTTGTTGTACTCAGCCTTTGTTTATAGCACTGCGTAATCTGTTGGCGCTCTACAAATAACCAATAATAATAAAATAATAACAATAATAACTCTACTAAAAAATACTAAATTACAAAAAATTAAAAATATTAAAGTACAAAAAATAAAAAACACTAAATTATGAAAAATAACAAATGAAATTATCCAAAATAAAAACAATTACACATAATTTAATAGCCCTATAAAAATAAAAAAGCCCCCCCAAAATAAAAAAACCCTAGCCTACAATAAACTTTTCCCTGTAAAAAAATACGTAGACCCCCCCCAACAGTAAAACCCACCACCCAACCAACTCCCCAAAATAAAAAACCTAACTCTAAAAAAAAACCTAAGATACCCATTGCCTTCAAAAGGGCATTTGCATGGCATTCAGCTCTTTTTCATTGCCCTTAAAAGGGCATTTAGCTCTTTTAAGAAAGCGCAAAACCCTAATTTAAAAAAAAAAACACCCAAAAAAAGTTTAAAAAAAACCTAACACTAACCCCCGATGATCCACTTACCGTTTTTGAAGTCCGGACATTAAGGCAGCGAGAAGTCTTCATCCAAGCGGGAGGTCTTCATCCATCCAGGCAGCGTCTTCTATCTTCATTCAGACGGCACATTCTATCTTCATCCCGGCAGCGCGACGTGGCTCCATCCTGAAGACATCTGGCGTGGAGCATCTTCTTCATATGGTCGCCGCCGTATACTGAATCTTCAATGCAAGGGAGCCTTTTCAAAATGGTGTCCCTTGCATTCCTATTGGCTGATTTGATTTTGGAAATTCAAATCAGCCAATAGGATGAGAGCTACTAAAATTCTATTGGCTTTCCAAATCAGTAAATAGAATTTCATTAGCTCTCAACCTATTGGCTTATTTGAACAGCCAATAGGATTTCAGTAGCTCTCGTCCTATTGGCTGATTTGAATTTCAAAATCAAATTAGCCAATAGGAATGCAAGGGACGCCCTATGAAGAGGATGCTCTTTAGGATGGAGCTGTTCCGCAGGGATGAAGATAGAAGATGCCACATGGATGAAGATAGAAGACGCCGCCTGGATGAATGAAGACCTCGCCGCTTGGATGAAGACTTCTCGCCGCCTGGATGTCCGGACTTCAATAACTGTAAGTGGATTGACAGGGGTTAGTGTTAGATTTTTAAAAAACTTTTTTTGGGTATTTTTTTTTAAGTTTAGGGTTTTGGGCTTTCTTTAAAGAGCTAAATGCCCAATGAAAAAGAGCTATGCACATACAAATGCCCTTTTCAGGGCAATGGGTATCCTATATTTTTTTTAGAGTTATGTTTTTTATTTTGAGGAGTGGTGGCTTTTACTGTTGGGGGGGGTCTTTGTATTTTTTTACAGGGAAAAGAGTTGATTTCTATAGGGCAATGCCCTACTAAAGGCCCTTTTAAGGGCTATTGGTAGTTTATTGTAGGCTAGGTTTTTTTTTATTGGGGGGGCTTTTTTATTTTTATAGGGCTATTAGTTTAGGTGTAATTGTTTTTATTTTGGATAATTTCATTTGTTATTTTTTATACTTTAGTATTTTTTTATTTTTTATACTTTAGTATTTTTTTATTTTTTATAATTTAGTATTTTTTATTTTTGGTAATTGTAGATTTAATTTTTTAGTAGGTTATATTTTTTAATTTGTAATTTGTAATTGAATTTGTTTAATTGATAGTTATTTTAATTTTAGTATAATAGTAATGTTAGTTTAATATATAGTTTAAACGTTTTTTTTATTCCACAGGTAAGTTTTTATTTATTTTAAGATAGGGATCTTGTCATTTTAATTTAAAGGGACACTAACCCAAATGTTTTCTTTCATAATTCAGATAGAGCCTGCAATTTTAAGCAACTTTCTAATTTACTCCTATTATCAAATTTTCTTCATTCTCTTGGTATCTTTATTTGAAATGCAAGAATGTAAGTTTAGATGCCGGCCCATTTTTGGTGAACAACCTGGGTTGTCCTTGCTGATTGGTGGATAAATTCACCCACTAATAAACAAGTGCTTTCCATAGGTCTGAACCAAAAAATAGCTTAGATGCCTTCTTTTTCAAATAAAGAAAGCAAGAGAAGAAAGAAAAATTGATAATAGGAATAAATTAGAAAGTTGCTTAAAATTGCATGCTCTATCTGAATCACGAAAGAAAAAAAATTGGGTTCAGTGTCCCTTTAAAGTTAGGGGTTTGATAGGTTTAGGGGTTAATAGTTGAATTTAGTGTTTTGAGATGTGGGGGGCTGGCGGTTTAGGATTAATAGGTTTATTTAGTGGCGGTGATTTGGGAGGCCAGAGGTTTAGGGGTTAATAGCTTTATTTAGTGGCGGCGATGTCGTGGAGCGTTGTAATAGGGGTTAATATCTTTATTATAATGTGGGGGATGTTGAGGTGCGGGGGAATATGGGTTAATAACTTTGTTATAGTGGCGGCGATGTTGGGAGTGGCAGATTAGAGGTTAATAAATTTATGTAGGTGTTGGCGATGTCGGGGGCAGCAGATTAGGGGTGTTTAGATGTGGGGTTTATGTTAGGGTGTTAGGTTTAAACGTAACTTATTTTTCCCCATAGACATCAATGGGGTCGCGTTACAGAGCTTTTCATTCCGCGATCGCAGGTGTTAGATTTTTTTCTAACACTCTCCCCATTGATGTCTATGAGGGAAAGCATGCACAAGCACGGCAAAACAGCACTTGCATTCTGTGCGGTATGGAGCTGAACGCATCCATATCGCACGCACAAGGCGGCTTTTCAAAAACTCGTAATGACAGCGATATGGAAGGTGAAATAACGCAACTTTTGTTGCGTTCCTTTCGCCCCCTCTATAGCGCAAAACTTGTAATCTAGGTGATTGTCAGCAAGCTTTAGCAGATGTAGTGCTAATTCTCATTACAGCAGGATTTGCTGTCCATGGTGCTGTATTTGTCTTATTCTCTGCTGTATTATATTCAAGACACAAGAGAAAACAGAAGCACCATTTTTAATTTTTTCTGTAGTGTTGTATAAATAATGTAAAGAGGTTACATATGCACAAACCATTTTAATATGACATGGGGAATGATTACTGGAGTAGCAACAAAAATAGTTCTACATGATCAGATTGATTTGATATAATATTAAAGTGTTTAGTGTGACATTTTCTTTAAAAAAAAAAAAAAATGCAATGCAATATATTTTACCCCTACATGAGCTAAACAGATACATGCATAGCATCCATTGCTGTTGCTGTAAATACTGCAACAGATTACATGTACCTATTAAAATATTATATAAACATCATTGCCTGCAGGAAATTATAATACAGAAATAACCTAATCCGTTTTCTACTCAACAAAAAAGCAAACTGGTTTTGAAAATCATATTGAAAAGAAATGTACCGTGTGAGGTACTGTAGTTAAAGCTCACAGCACCTCAGCCCTCCCCTCCCCTTTTTATTCCATATCTCTCCAGAAGAGTTCAGCTGAGCCAGAGGGTCTGCAGTGGTGTCAGCCTTTTGTATGGCTCAGCTACTGTATTGTGCTATTGCAACTAGGAAGTCATTACAATTTCAGTAGCTCTATTATGTGATGTATAAGAAAGCATAGAGGTTTTCACTATATTAGCCTACAGACTGATTTCTTGTTGACAGAAAGCATTCTTAGTTTTCAAACTGGTTGTGGTACTTTGGAAGCTGTACAGACATATTGGCAACGGTCCAAACATGGTTGCTGCTCACGCTGCACATTCTTCCTCATCTGCAGAATGGATTGCCTGCTTAGATAAAAGGTACCGACCACCCCATGTAAAATGCTGAACGTTTTGTGTGACAATCATTTTGCATGGCATTTTAATTAGGGAAAATAGGTCTACAAATATTGGATGGAGAAATATAAAAGCAAAGACTGCATGCATTATTATTTTTTTAACTTCAGTGTATTTTTGTATTATACACGCACAAAGGGAAAGGATGCAGGAATGATGGTGATAAGCTGCTGAATTTGTAGTTTGTCCTTGTGTTTAGACTGAAGGTCTGCATTATACATGCCTGGAAAAATCAATAAACTCTGTGTGTCCATTAGGAAAATAGCTGCCAATGATGACTAAGCATACACTTAATATAAAATAGTTTTAATACAAAAATATGTTTTTACTGCAATTTGAGCCTCCTTGGGAAAATGTAATAGTTTGGTAGGGTCTGTTCTTTTGCCCAATTTGAATACCTTGCTAAAAATGTTAAAATATACTTTTTCTTATGTGATAATACAAATACATATTATAGTTTGCTCATTATGCAGCAGTATGTTCCACACAAGGAAGCATCTAATTCTCATTCATATACATTACTTATCATTTATTTATTCACAATCGCATTAGTTTTATTATTTCTCAGAATGTGACATGCAATAAAAATGTATTCTTTGTGTAGGATTATATGAATTGTATATTATATTAATAGTTTTGAGACTATTTTTTTTAATTTTAAACAGTTACATGAAATAGTACACAGACACATATTTTTAAAACAAATAATATATATGCAAATGTTTAAATATAGTGAACCAGTAAATACAACTATTGGGTGCATTAAGTGTATAAAGTATTAGTTATCTGGTTTAGCCCCACCCATATTCTAAATATTCTTGGAAGTTTTCTCTTCCTTATTGGCTAGCTGTCAGTGCAATGGTAGTGTTCTTACTAGGTTTGCATTGTGTAATATAGAGACACGTGTCTGTCTTTTATTTAACCTAAAGGGACAATAAACCCAAACATTTTCTTCCATGATTCAGACAGATAATACAATTTTACACAAAATTCCAATTTACAGCAATTATCTAACTTGCTTCATTCTTTAGATATCCTTTGTTGCAGAAATAGCAAGGCCCATGGGTGAGCCAATCACACGAGTCATCTATGTGCAGCCACCAATGAGCAGCTACTGAAAGAATATCAAGAGAATGAAGCAAATTAGATAATAGAAGTAAATTAGAAAGTTGCTTAAAATTGTATTCTCTTTCTGAATCACTTTTGCAAGAAATTGGACCCCGTGCCCTCATATTTATTTGTATTACAAATTGCATTTATATGTGTCCTACGTCTCCTGTATTATCTACGCCTTACTTATAAAACACTGTAGAATTCGCTTTTATTTATAGGTAGAGATAACATTTATTTTCAACCCTCACAATTGGACTTGCAAAAATAAATTAAAATGTAAAAATTAAAGGACCAGTCAGCACATTAGATTTGCATAATAAACAAATGCATGGCAACAAGACAATGCAATAGCACTTAGTCTGAACTTCAAATGAATAGTAGATTTTTTTTTCTGACAATTTTAAAAGTTATTTTGAAACAAATCAGTAAAGAACTGAAAAAGAGTACAAATGTAGCACTCACAACGTTAATAAGTAAATAATTTATATCAGAGCAAAGGATGAAAAAAGAAAATAAAACTTAACTTTTATTAAATGTTGCTAAAAAAAGGGCACAGAGGTAACTTGTTTTAAAAAATGCATATGTCTACTTCAACAAGGTGATGTAACAAAAAAATCAAGTTAGGAACAAGATAAAAACCTCACAGTCTAAATAATACCTTAATAGTAGGTGACCCTAGGAAATTCTATATCTTACACAGACTAGATATTAATGTACTATCTGCGCTCCCTGAGGGTAGTAACCAGTGCCTGTAAATAACCAAATAATACGGCAATGGTAAAAAAAAAAGTCAAACAATCCTCTGGTGATAGCAGAGACCTTTACCTTTTAGTTACCGATAGTAATACTTAGTGAGAAAAGTCAAAGCTCATACTAGGAAAACAGACATGTTGTATTCGCTGTCCAGAGTATGAATAATAATACTGCCTGCAAGTGTGAGTCAGTTGTTTTCTCTCTGTAAATATCAGAGACTTATATCTGTCAATTATCGTTATTAAGGCGATAATTTGGATAGTCAGGACTCTCTGGTAATTCAGTGACCTATACCTTTTAATACCAGAGATCATAGGTCTACATCTAGTTCCTATACCTTTTAATACCAGAGATCATAGGTCTACATCTAGTTCCTATACCTTTTAATACCAGAGATCATAGGTCTACATCTAGTTCCTATACCTTTTAATACCAGAGATCATAGGTCTACATCTAGTTTCTATACCTTTTAATACCAGAGATCATAGGTCTACATCTAGTTCCTATACCTTTTAATACCAGAGATCATAGGTCTACATCTAGTTCCTATACCTTTTAATACCAGAGATCATAGGTCTACATCTAGTTCCTATACCTTTTAATACCAGAGATCATAGGTCTACATCTAGTTCCTATACCTTTTAATACCAGAGATCATAGGTCTACATCTAGTTCCTATACCTTTTAATACCAGAGATCATAGGTCTACATCTAGTTCCTATACCTTTTAATACCAGAGATCATAGGTCTACATCTAGTTCCTATACCTTTTAATACCAGAGATCATAGGTCTACATCTAGTTCCTATACCTTTTAATACCAGAGATCATAGGTCTACATCTAGTTCCTATACCTTTTAATACCAGAGATCATAGGTCTACATCTAGTTCCTATACCTTTTAATTACCGATAATAAGTATGAAAAGTCAAAGCTTATATCAGAAAACAAACATGGTGTATTCGCTATTTGCTCTAAGTATGAGCTGTTATTTTCCTCTCTGGAAATACCAGAGAGCTATACCTGTTAATTTGAAAAGTTATGTCTATTTCCACTCCCCCTGTACCATGTGACAGCCATCAGCCAATCACAAATGCATACACGTACCATGTGATAGCCATCAGCCAATCACAAATGCATACACGCTTATTCTGTGAATTCTTGCACATGCTCAGTAGGAGCTGGTGACTCAAAAAATTTAAAGGGACATGAAACCCAAAATGTTTCTTTCATGATTCAGCTAGAGAATACAATTTTAAACAACATTCTCACTGACTTCTACTATCTAATTGGCTTGATTCTTCAGATATCCTTTGTTGAAGAAATAGCAATGCACATGGGTGAGACAATCACACGAGGCATCTATGTGCAGCCAATAATCAGCAGCTACTGAGACTATCTAGATATGCTTTTCAGCAAAGGCTTTCAAGAGAATGAAGCAAATTAGATAATAGAAGTACATTAGAAAGTTTAAAATCATGAAAGAAAAATTTTGGGTTTAATGTCCCTTTAAATATAAAAAGACTGCACTTTTTTAATGGAAGTAAATTGGAAAGTTGTTTAAAATTGCATGCTCTATCTAAATCATGAAAGTTTAATTTTCACGTGAGTGTCCCTTTAATGATTTTATGTTGTAATTAAGTTTATTTAACATTTTTTTAAGTCATGTTATTAAGTGGAATGTTGCTTACCTAAATTATTATTATTATTATTAAAAGACAAATAATAAAGCATATATAGATTGAGAAAGAAAATTTCTTATAATTGTTCTTCATAATTAAGCAAATTCACAACAAATTGAAGGACTTCAGGGGGACATATATTTTAAAGGAATGTAGACAGAGGAATATAGAGGTTTAAAAACCGAATGCGCTCCACTTGTAATCCAGTCCTAAATCTGTATATATATGAAAATAGAGAATGTCCAAAGCTGATCACATGACCATCTAAGTATTATCTGATCAATGTCACCATACAAATGATTTACTCTTTACAGCAACCTAATGACATTGTGTTATATTTTTCTTGCTAAAGTAAAAGACACAGAGAAGAAACCTCATTAAATGTAGCCACCAATTAGCAAGCGCTATCCAGGGTGCTGAACCAAAAATTGGCTGGCTCCAAAGCTTATTGTCCTGCTTTTTCAAATAAAGAATGGAAGAGAACAAAGTAAATTGATAATATGAGTAAATTAGAAAGTTGCTTATAATTGCATGTTCTAGCTAAATCATGAAAGAAAAAATTTGGGTTTAGTATCCATTTAAACTTGCATGATTCAAATAGAGCATATGATTTTAAGACACTTTCAATTCACTTTTATTTTCAAATGTGCTTCGCTCTCTTGGTAACCCTTGTTGAAAAAGAATATGCACATATCCTGCACTAGTGGGAGCTAGCTTCTGATTGGTGCCTGCACACATTTGTCTCTTGTGATTGGCTAACTAGAGGTGTTCAGCTAGCTGTCAATAGTGCAATGCTGTTCCTTTAGGTCCCTAAAACAGCCAAACAATGCATGCTCTTAAACAAACTGTAAACCTCCCAAGGGTGCACAGGCTTATGTAATCTCCCATGATACATACAAAACACGGAAGTGGACTGCACTCTCAGACTAGACCAGGTACACATCCTATGACCCTCAAAATGCACAGCCCTGTGTGCTCAATAGCACTCACAAATAGCTGTACAGCCCCCAGTGCCCCAGACAGTTCACAGTTTGTTTGAGAGTTTGCATTGTTTGGCTGTATTAGGGACCCAGGATGGGGAGATACTTTGACGTGGTTCCTGGACTTGACCCATTTGGCCAGATGTGGTAACTAACTCTTCCAGTTTTGCTTTTAATCTTAGCTAAGTGCTTGCAATTAAGTGACAGTTGTTTTGTAATTTTCCTTATTGGCTTTGCACCCTGACTTGTCTGGGGTTAACTGCCTGGGGCTCTGGGAAATGTACAGCTACTGGTGAGTGCTATTGAGCACACAGGGCTGTGCATTTTGAGGGTCATAGGATGTGTACCTGGTCTAGTCTGAGAGTGCAGTCCACTTCTGTGTTTTGTATATATCATGGGAGATTACATAAGCCTGTGCACCCTTGGGAGGTTCCCAGTTTGTTTGAGACCATGCATTGTTTGGCTATATTAGGGACCCAGGGTGGGGAGAAACCTTGACGTGGTTCCTGGACTTGACCCTTTACCAGGTGTGGTAACTAACTCTTCCAGTTTTGCTTTTAATCTTAGCTAAGTGCCAGTTGTTTTGTAATTTTCCCTATTGGCTTTGTACCCTGACTTGTCTGGGGTTAACTGGCCAGATACTATATAGGAAGGTGAGATTATCCTCGAAATGTCACCAGAATAAAGAAACAGCGAAGTTTGTCTGAAATCCAATGAGTGCGGTCTGTATACTAAATAGCACTAGAATTAAACTTGTTCTGTGCGTCGGGCTGCACTCGTATTATGAGTTTAAAGGGACATGAAACTCAAAAAATTTATTTTATGATTCAGATAGAGAATACAATTTTAAACAACTTTCCAATTTACTTCTATTATTTAATTTGCTTCCTTCTCTTGTTATCATTTGCTGAAAGGTTTATCTAGGCAAGTTTAGGAGTAGCAGAGAACCTAGGTTCTAGCTGTTGATTGGTGGCTGCATATATATATATATATATATATTGTGATTAGCTCACCCATGTGTTCTGTTAGAAACTAGTAGTGCATTGCTGCTCCTTCAAATAATGATACCAAGAGAATGAAACAGATTAGATAATAGAAATAAATTAGAAAGTTGTTTAAAATTGTATTCTCTATCTGATTCATGAAATACATTTTTTGGGTTTCATGTACCTTTAAAGTAAAAAAAACTACCCCACTTGTGCGCAAACCCAATCCCATATTCTCATATTCGCTAACCTGACATAAAAATATGAATATTTCACATTCCAATGTTCTTAACATAGCAGAATGTGTTCTTTTTATTCATAAATACATATTTCAACATATACTGTATCTGATGGTATTTTGGTACAATTTATATTTTGACATGATTTTATTTATATATATATATATATATATATATACACACACACACACATGCATATACATACACACAGATATATATATTTATGAATAAAAAATAACATATTCTGCTAGGTACAGAACATTGGAATGTGAAATATCTACAGTTACTATTCACTATAACACGTTATTAAATATGAATATTGCATAAATATGCTTTTTCATGTTTTCACCTACTTAACTGAAAAGAGCTCCAATGCACCTACATATATATATATATATATATATATATATATATATATATATATATATATATATATATATATATATATATATATATATATAAAACTATACACACATACATATGGATTTATGTGTATATGGATGTCTGTAAATACAGGGAGTGCAGAATTATTAGGCAAATTAGTATTTTGACCACATCATCCTCTTTATGCATGTTGTCTTACTCCAAGCTGTATAGGCTCGAAAGCCTACTACAAATTAAGCATATTAGGTGATGTGCATCTCTGTAATGAGAAGGGGTGTGGTCTAATGTCATCAACACCCTATATCAGGTGTGCATAATTATTAGGCAACTTCCTTTCCTTTGGCAAAATGGGTCAAAAGAAGGACTTGACAGGCTCAGAAAAGTAAAAAATAGTGAGATATCTTGCAGAGGGATGCAGCACTCTTAAAATTGCAAAGCTTCTGAAGCGTGATCATCGAACAATCAAGCGGTTCATTCAAGATAGTCAACAGGGTCGCAAGAAGCGTGTGGAAAAACCAAGGCGCAAAATAACTGAGAAAAGTCAAGCGTGCAGCTGCCAAGATGCCACTTGCCACCAGTTTGGCCATATTTCAGAGCTGCAACATCACTGGAGTGCCCAAAAGCACAAGGTGTGCAATACTCAGAGACATGGCCAAGGTAAGAAAGGCTGAAAGACGACCACCACTGAACAAGACACACAAGCTGAAACGTCAAGACTGGGCCAAGAAATATCTCAAGACTGATTTTTCTAAGGTTTTATGGACTGATGAAATGAGAGTGAGTCTTGATGGGCCAGATGGATGGGCCCGTGGCTGGATTGGTAAAGGGCAGAGAGCTCCAGTCCGACTCAGACACCAGCAAGGTGGAGGTGGAGTACTGGTTTGGGCTGGTATCATCAAAGATGAGCTTGTGGGGCCTTTTCGGGTTGAGAATGGAGTCAAGCTCAACTCCCAGTCCTACTGCCAGTTTCTGGAAGACACCTTCTTCAAGCAGTGATACAGGAAGAAGTCTGCATCCTTCAAGAAAAACATGATTTTCATGCAGGACAATGCTCCATCACACGCGTCCAAGTACTCCACAGCGTGGCTGGCAAGAAAGGGTATAAAAGAAGAAAATCTAATGACATGGCCTCCTTGTTCACCTGATCTGAACCCCATTGAGAACCTGTGGTCCATCATCAAATGTGAGATTTACAAGGAGGGAAAACAGTACACCTCTCTGAACAGTGTCTGGGAGGCTGTGGTTGCTGCTGCACGCAATGTTGATGGTGAACAGATCAAAACACTGACAGAATCCATGGATGGCAGGCTTTTGAGTGTCCTTGCAAAGAAAGGTGGCTATATTGGTCACTGATTTGTTTTTGTTTTGTTTTTGAATGTCAGAAATGTATATTTGTGAATGTTGAGATGTTATATTGGTTTCACTGGTAAAAATAAATAATTGAAATGGGTATATATTTGTTTTTTGTTAAGTTGCCTAATAATTATGCACAGTAATAGTCACCTGCACACACAGATATCCCCCTAAAATAGCTATAACTAAAAACAAACTAAAAACTACTTCCAAAACTATTCAGCTTTGATATTAATAAGTTTTTTGGGTTCATTGAGAACATGGTTGTTGTTCAATAATAAAATTAATCCTCAAAAATACAACTTGCCTAATAATTCTGCACTCCCTGTACATATAGAAACATATACAAACATATGTATGCAGTTACACACACACACACACACACACATATATATATATATATATATATATATATATATATATATATATATATATATATATACTGTATATATGCACATCTTTAGACATGTATATGTATGTATCTATGTTACAGTCCTTTGCCTGCTTTTTTTTCCCCTAACACCTGAGATCTCATATCTTTGAGCCCTTATAACTTTTTTTGTGCAATATTTGATTTTTTAATAATTTTTGATAGTGTTACTATCAGTGTAACTGTATCGTGTAATGTATTTTTGATGTGCTTTGTGACACGTTTTTTGTTTCATGAAACAGTTAACCACAGCTCTGAGGATGCACTAACCCGAGGATGCACTAACTAACTGAGCGTTAACTTCAATTGCTCTATATAGCAATCGCGTTTACTTTCATTTGTTATATGAGCGCAATTTAACTTGCACGCAAACGATCACAAAAGCCCGACATTTCCGCTCCACTCGTAATCTGGCTATGTGGGAAATGCAATTTTTGTGTTTGCTAATTCTCAAAGACTATTTGTTACTGCGACATTGTGAATTTGAGAGTGCAAACTTTTTACTTTCAACTTGTAATAAATCGGCTAGTGCAAAAAAAAAATCTAGCATTTCTAACACTAAAGCGTGAGCGCAAACTACCGCTCCTCTCGTAATTTAGCCCTGTGTATTTATGTATAGCACATAAACACATACTCGTAAGTCAATATTCACACTCACACACGCTCACACACACACACATTCTCTCTCAAACACACTCTCTCACACACACACACACACAGAAATACAATGACTCACACAAAGACACACTCTCACACACAAAATAAGAATTTTTCATCAAAAAAGCAAGTCATTTCTATATCTTAGTCTATATCCTAGACAATACTTACCAAGTGAGATTCCCCTCCTATAAAATGATCACCTGATCAGATTACCTATCCCCATTCCTAGTCTGTCCACCATAGGATGGAAGAAAAAGGGATGGGACCTTGGTAAGTATTGTCTAGGATATAGGCCAAGATATAGAAATTACTTGCTTTTATGATGAACATTTCTTATTAATTTGGCCTTCCTAGACCAATACTTACCAAGTGAGATGAATACAAAACAGTACAAAAAACATAGGGTGCGAAAGTAAGACCCCCCCCCCCCCTTAAAAGGCATGTAAAGTAAAAGCAAGGCAATATAAATTCTCTCTAATATAACACAACTAAATATATTGTGCCAAACTAATTAAAGGAAACTGAAGGATAGAAAGATAGGAAGGGATTTCTAACCATAACCAAAAAAAAAAAAAATAGAAACCTCCTCCAGAAAGGCCAATATCTAGACACTGTCCCAGCCATTCAAGCCATGAGCCTTGTCAGACCAGATTATTCCCATAGATGATTATATATATATATACACACTATATGCATAACTACTAATGAAATTCCAAAACAATGTAAGAAATTGGAAATGTTCTATTGTAACTAAAATGATAACCATAGAAACACTTACCTTAGAAAAGTAAATGATGAACCCAAAGCAATATCACCAAAAAATATATGAACCAATGACTGAAAAACAAAAAAACAAACTATAAACCCAAATCCACCAGGCACTAAAAACATCACAGAAAGCTGAAAGCAAATTATATATATATATATATATATATATATATATATATATATATATATATATATATATATATATATATATATATATACACACACACACACACACACACACACACATATATATGAAACTCCCAAGATCCAGCACACACTTCACTTAACACGTCCAAAAAACATATAAGACTCTAATAAGTATAAACACTCTTTAAATAAACATGCTAAAAATGAAAAGAAAAATGTACATAAACAAATCATGTAAATAAAATCAGGTTGTGGTCACAACTTACAAATAGAATAAAAATACTCAGAACAGTAGTATCTCTCAAATATTCCTAAAATCTAGCAAAACAACGTCTCTAGGCTCTAAGCAATTCCTGTGTGTCAAATGAATAGCCAATTAAGGTGCATGTAGTAGTTCCTAAAAGAGGGAATCAGCAAAAAAATACTGATACAAAAAATACAGAAAGTAAATTATTTTATCCGGTCGATTTGAGCAATATAGTTGTATTGTCTATGTAGTATTGAATAGTCACTGATGAAGAAGCAAAGTCCTGGATACAATAGTAAAATACTATATCTGGTCGATATGAGCAATATAATAGTATTGTCTGTACAATATAAAATAATCACTGATAGGAAGGCAAAGTTCCGGTGTTGGAGCAATGTGATAATTTTAGAATAATGACAGAAGTTAAAAAGTCACTTATAAGAAGGCAAAGTTAAACTTATATGTTGTATGCCATTCGGATAAGGCAAAGTAGTGTGCCACTCGAATAAGGCAAGATAGTGTAAAGTTGGTTACTGGCTGGTCAGTGTTGAGATATTCCTTATAGATCGATGTTCCTTACCAAACCTCTGATGTGGCTTGTATTTCTTACGCAGCCGCATTTTATGACAGACTAAAACCTGTTTGTTTCCAACTCGCTGTTATCGATGCTCAACAGTGGATGTACAGCGTCTGCGCTGTCAGTTTGGTCATCTGACCTTCTGCCAATCAGGAAGCTGGTTTTTCGTTCTGGCTCCAAATTAAAAAATAGAGGTGTCCTTGTTACTCAAATGATATTAGAATTTCATAGGGTTCAAGTGTCTGAAGAGACAAGTCTCTTATCTACACGTTTCGGCAAGTTCTTCCTTTATCAAGATGACTTGTCAGAGATCATGTGCTTCTATTTATACTTATTTTTTATACTTATTTGCAAAACAAGTATGTGCCTTTAAGTATCGCTATTAAATATGCCTTTAAGAATGAAGGAAGACGTAATAGGAAATAAGTATAAATAGAAGCACATGATCTCTGACACCTCTTTTTTTTTATTTGGAGCCAGAACGAAACACCGGACACTGATCATTGGGCAATCCATTACATTAAGGTACCGCTACAATGTAACTCCTTGTTTGATTTGCCTCATCTTGAATCTTATGATATCAGGCTCTTAAAGAGACATTGTTTCTAACAGTTTTATAAACAAAACCTCTATTTTAATAGACTGAAAAAAATAGGACACATCAGTTGTTGCAACGGTCAGTCTATTGATCAACCAAAGACGTTTTAATCCACACAGAGCTCTGTGACTGAATGAATGTTTGATTGAGTGGATGGCGATTTTGTTTGTAAGGCAGACATTTATATTGGAGTGTTGAATTTTTATTAGTGTTCAATGCCTTTACTTTCCAAGAAGGGGAAGAATTTGACTTTGAAATAGTTATGAACAAACTCAGTGCTCACTTTGTGCCCAAAAGAAATGTGATTCATGAGAGGGCTTGTTTTCACAAACGTGCTCAGCGTGTGGGAGAATCTGTGGAGTCATTTGTGCGCAGCCTGTATAAACTAGCTGAATTCTGTGAGTTTGGTGTTGCTAAGGAGGAGCAAATCAGAGACAGAATAGTCATAGGAATTGCAGATGTTGAAGTCTCACTGAAGCTACAGTTGGAGGCTGATTTAACATTGGATGGGGCTACTAGGATGGCCGCCAGAGTGAACTGGTGAAAAAGCAAAGTGCTGATCTGAGGTCCGATAGTATTGTGGATGAAGTGCAGCAGTTCAGGAGAACTGCTAGTGAAAGGCACAGTGTGAGCGGTAGACCAAGGGCAACAGATAGGCCCAGAACCAGATAGGCGCAGCATGCTCGCTGCACGCGGTGTAACCGTACCCATGATCAGAGTGTCGTATGCCCTGCTAAAGACAAAAGATGTAGAAAATGTAACCGAATAGGCCATTTTGAAGTGGCGCGTAAAACTGAATACATTAAGGAGATGCAGGTGGATAGTGACCAGGAGGGTCAAGAAGTGTCCTTTGTAGGGTCTGTTGTTGAACGGTCTGGTTCAGATGAAGATTGGCGGGTTACTCTTACTGTAATGGGAGCGAAAGTTGCCTTTAAGATCGACACAGGAGCAGACATCACTGTTATGTCCCTTGCAGCATTTATCAAACTGCCTTGACAGCCTCAGCTGGCGAAAGTTACAACAAAAGTTCATAGTCCTGGTGGCCGCATCGATTGTGCGGGGAAATTTCTTGCCATCTGCGAGTACAAGCAGAGGAAATTCACCATGTGGGTACATGTGATAAGAGGTAAGTGTGTTAACAACCTATTGAGCAGAAAAGCAGCCTGTGGTTTGGGCCTGGTCGCCAGAGTGAATGAGATTTCAGAAGATATGTTTGGTGAATTGGGCCTACTGAATTGTAACCCAGTACGAATATCACTTAAAGGTGACGCAGTCCCATACAGCATTACCACTCCTCGTAGAATTCCGTTCCCGCTCATGCCTCAAGTGGAGAAGGAACTTCTGCGTATGAAGAATATGGGAGTTATTGAAGAGGTTGTTGAAGCAACTGACTGGTGTGCCCCCATTGTGCCTGTTGCGAAGAAAAACGGGAAGGTATGCACTGCGTAGACTTGAAAAGGCTGAATGAGGCGGTAAAGAGAGAGAGATATGTGCTGCCAACACTTGAAGACATAGCTCAGAAATTGGCTGGAGCGAAGTTCTTCTCTACATTTGATGCTTCCAGCGGCTTCTGGCAGATACCTCTAGATCCAAAGTGCCGCAAACTGACTACCTTCATTACACCGGTAGGTCAGTTTTGCTTCTGCAGACTCCCCTTCGGGATATCCTCTGCTCCTGAAATCTTTCAAAGAGAGATGAGTTCTCTCCTAAGGGACCATGAGGGCACGGCAGTCGTCATGGACGACATTTTGGTGCATGGGTCTACATTGGAAGAACATGATCAGCGATTGAGCGGTGTGCTGCAGACCATTAGAGAGTCTGGGCTGAAATTAAATAAGTAGAAATGCCATTTTAGGAAGGCTGAGTTATGTTACTTTGGGCATATTATCAATGGGGATGGCATCAAGCTCTTCTGATGTACATGAGCTGAGACAAATATTGGACCTTGTGAATTATGTGGGCAGGTTCCTCCCAGATTTATCCACAATACTACACCCAATCACCGAGTTGCTAAAGAAAGATGTTGTCTGGGTCTGGGGACCTTCACAGGAAGAATCTTTTGTGCAGGTCAAGTCCCTGCTGGGGTCTGCCCCAGTGTTGGGGTTCTACGACCCTTCTAAACAGACTGTGGTTAGTGCTGATGCGAGCAGTTATGGGTTAGGGGCCGCCCTCCTGCAGTTGAATGAGAACAAACTACAGCCCATCGCCTACTGTTCCCGTACACTGACGTCTGCTGAGTCAAAATACACCCAAATTGAGAGAGTGCCTGGCTGCAGTTTGGGCCTGTGAGCGCTTCCAGCGTTACCAAGTGGGTTTAGAGAAATTTAGTCTGGAGACTGACCATAAATCACTAGTCCCTCTAATCAACTCCTATGATATTGACAAACACCCCTAAGATGCCAGAGACTTCCGATGAGGCTGCTCAGGTTCAATGTTCAGGCAGTGCATGTGCCGAGGAAACAACTGGTAGTGGCAGATACACTTTCCAGGCTCCTGCTGGCTGCTGCTGAAGAATCTTCAATGGAATCTGATGTGAAAGTGTATGTAGTTTCAGTTCTGGCATCCAAATCCATTTTGTCAGGGAAGCTAGAGCAAATAGGAAATGAGAAATATTTAGATACTGACCTTCAAGAAATTATTAAGTACATAAAAGAAGGTTGGCCTGAGAGCCGGGCAGCCTGGTTGTCTTTAAAGGGACATTATACATTCATTTTTTCTTTGCATAAATGTTTTGTAGATTATCTATTTATATAGCCCATAAAGTTTAATTTTAAAATAAATGTATAGTTTTGCTTATTTTTAAATAACATTGCTCTGATTTTCAGACTCCTAACCAAGCCCCAAAGTTTTATATGAATACCGTCAGCTACCTTCTCCAGCTTGCTCCTGTTTTTGTAAAGGGTCTTTTCATATGCAAAAGAAGGGGGAGGGTCTTATTTCCCACTTGCTGTGGGCTTTCCAGCTATCTTTTCAACAGAGCCAAACTGAAAGCTTCTAAGTAAGTTTTTAAACAGTTTTATACTGTATTTTTACATCAGTATCTGTGCATCTTATTCTTTATAGTAGTGTCTATTATATTCAGTTATATGAAAATGAGTGTATACTGTCCCTTTAAGTTCTTACCAGTCAGAAAGGTCGCAGCTCACGGAACTGGATGGGTTGGTACTGTTCCAGGACTGCATTGTTATTCCTGTTAACATGCGGCAGGAGATGTTAAGCAGGATTCATGACGACCACTTGGGCATTACAAAGTGCAGAGAAAGGGCAGCTACGGCAGTATGGTGGCCTGGGATCAGTTCTGACATTGCAAGCCATGTGTTAAAATGTGCCTTTTGACGGGAACTCCGGCCTACTCAGAGAAGGGAGCCCTTGATTTCTACTCCGCTGCCTGCAGGCCCGTGGCAGAAAATAGCTGCTGATTTGTGGGAACTGCACGGAAAAAAGTACCTAGTCGTGATTGACTACTATTCCAGGTATTTGTACCCTTGAATGAGATCACAAGTCAAGCCGTTATTACTCGTCTCAAGAGCTTGTTTGCCCAGTGGGGCATACCAATGGAGTTAGTGAGTGATAACAGAATGCAGTTTGATTCCACGTTCTTTTCTTCAGTTCAGTTCTTTCAGCAGTGAATATGATTTTGTCCATTCTACGTCGAGTCCACATTACCCGCAGGCCAATGGAATGGCTGAAAGGGCAGTTCAAACAACAAAGTTCATTTTGAAGCAATCTGAGCCGTACCTAGCCCTCTTGGCCTATAAGGCGACTCCCATTCAAGCCACAGGTTTTAGCCCGGCACAGCTGATGCTAGGACATCAGATTCGCACCACTTTACCCTCTGTGGGTGTCTTCCAGCCAACTAGCTCTGTTTCTCGGGACGAGGTCCTTAAGAGGGATGAAGAGGCTAAAAGGGGCTGTCGATTTTTCTATGACAGGAAACACTCTGTGAGGCTTTGCATGAGCTGAATGTGGGGCAAAGTGCCAGAGTTAAACTGGATGATGAGAATAAATGAAAGACGCCTGCCACGGTAATTGGATGCTCTCCAGAACCAAGGTCTTATGTAGTCCTTACTGATGGACTGACAGTCACATGTCGAAATTGAAGACATCTTTAGCCAGTACCTGAGAGTTTGGGACTGGATGCCTCAGTACCACTGCCGGTGGGATCCCCTGTTTAAAGAGGGGTGCCTTCCCCTCAGCAAGATCACAGTGGGGATACTTCTCTGCTTCCAGCAGACTCTCAATCACCTTCTTCTGTATCAAAGGACACTTCATGTAAAATGACATCAAGTGGAAGGGTGGTGAAACTTCCAGCCCGATAACGGGATTAGCACTAGTTAGAGCAGTGACCTGAAGTATGGGCAGAATAAGCCCATGGTCACTGTGGACTAGGGTAGTCTACCCCGATGTTCAAGTCAGGATTGTATTTAATGTTGTTTATATATATTTTCTTTAACTTGTTATTTGTTGTATACTAAACAAAACTATTTCTGTATGCTTCTTGTATACCTTGTTATTTGATGTATTCAAAAAGAAAAAAAAAGTATGCTTTGTCCTTTGAAAAGGGGGAAGATGTGATAATAGTGGGAAGTGACGTCACAGGATGGGGGCGCGGTTTAAGGCCGTTGGTTGTCTGTCGCAGTTACTAAGTTAGATGTGTTGTACAAGCTGTATACTTCTATGCTCTGCAATAAAATAGCGTTGTACCTTCTATGCTGTGTCCTGCATCTCATGACAGCAAATAAAAACAAACAATAAATCAAATGAGATATAAAGCTGGATGGAACAAGGGACAATACAGAAGATGTTAGCAATGTCTCTTTATTGCAGCAATCTCTTCATTATTACACTTCTTTACACTTAGAGATAAGCATTTACATAAATAAGATAAACAAAATAAACCTAGAGGGTAAAAAGAATTATCAAATAAGCTATTGCAGAGAAACTAGGCTCTTGCATTGCAGTTTTAGCTGTAGAGTATTTGCACTTCTGTCTGGCAGGCATATCATATTAAGTAAATGCTAATATAGGATGATCCATGCAAAAGTCAGCTCTCCTGTTTGTTACTGTTTTAGATGTTCAGACATTTCAGTATCTATATATCTGGATCAACAATATTTGGGGCTAGATTACAAGTGGAGTGCTAAATATCGCTTGCGTGCAAGTGATATTAGCACTCCACTGAGTAATACCAGCGCATGCTTACATGCGCTGGTATTACAAGTCAAGCAATCTCGCATTCGCATTGCTATGAAGCATTGCGCTCACAAGAGCGTGCTTCCATAGGCTCCAATGCTAAGCGCAGCGAAGGGGGTAAGTAGCACAGTGATGGCAGCAAATATAAATATATATGTATATGCTGATATATATATATATATATCAGTATATATATATATATATATATATATATATATATATATACTGGAACACAACGGGTGAGGGTAGGATGCTCCAATCAACTCATTACCACGGCGTTCTTCTGCGTTGCCACATGTCCTGCTCCTTGGCCAATGCGGGTGCACGTAGGGATTACGTCTCTGTCCAGACGCTGCACACAGAAGAAAACAAGGAAACTCCTCGGCACACCAGGGATACAATAGGTAAAAAGCCAGTCTTTATTCGGTAGATAATAAAAACATAATCCTCATACAGCAACTTGGTAAAAACATATTATATGAACTGGAACAGGGGGAACATCACCTCCTGTGACATCATACGCGTTTCATGCCTCTGGGGCACTTGTTCACTGATAGGGAACAGGTGGTGAAAGTGCTCTTTATGTACAGATTTCTGTCCAATGACATAACATCAATTAAAACACATTTCATTAACCCCTAAGTTCCTATCAAACACACAAATATCTTAGTTAGTATAGCCGCTCTATACAAAACCAACTACAAAAATATATGAGCACTGCAACATTAATTCTGTTCATTTGCCTCAATTTTATAGAACCATTATGCAATTATTCCATATTACCAAGAATAATAAAATATTAATTAAATAATATATATATTATAAAGAACCCAAGTATAAATATTGGTATATGATTTAATTGGACATCAAGACCTAATCCTCACTCAAATTGTGTGACCCTTCTTAAAGAAAATGTTATATAAGGATTGTTAAATGATCACACATATAGAAAAACTTTTATGTTACAGTATATTTTGAGATATTTATCAACGTTGAATAAACATATTTACATCCATTCTGGAATGAGACAATTAACTTCAAATAAAAATCTTGTATTTCGGGAGTCAGATAAGGGTGGAAACTTAGTTGTCTTAAATAGGTAAGATTATGTCTCGGAGGCCCTTCGGCAACTATCAGATCGTAATACATACTGTACTTTGGCCACCAATCCTACGGTGGTATATAAGGGTTTACTGGGGGAGATAGTGAAATATGGCATGGACAATGGCATTATTTCAGCTAACATGTCAGAATATCTGATTCCGGATTGGCCGGTAACTGCCGTATTTCACTATTTCCCCAAAATACATAAAAATCCCCTTAATCCCCCAGGGCGTCCCATTGTAGCGGGGATAGGGTCCCTTAACGAACCACTATCAGAATTGGTGGGTATGTATTTGCAACCTTTGGTTTTAGCACTACCTAGTTATATCCAAGACACTACATCTTTTATCAGACAAATACAAGGGATTTCATGGAAATCTAGTTACACTCTAATTTCCATGGACGTTTCCTCACTATATACGTCAATACCTCATGACAAGGGTTTGGAGGCACTGGAGTTTTTTCTGAGATATAGATCAAATTATGATGAGGCCACGATATCTTTTTTGTTGAAAGCTACGGAATACTTGTTGACTCACAACTTTTTTCTTTTTGAAGGTCGTTTCTATCTCCAAAGATGTGGAACGGCCATGGGCGCCAAGTTTGCGCCATCATACGCTAACCTATTTTTAGGTTGGTGGGAGCTCTTCCACATCTTTGGAGATGGAAACCCTTTTAGACAACACATTATCTATTACGGTCGCTACATTGACGACTTGGTATTTATTTGGGATGGGGACAATGAGTCTATCAACTCTTTTCACCAATATGTGTCACGCAACAGGTTAAACCTTAATTTTACAATAGAATCCAGCACGAATTCTTTAAATTTTTTGGATGTGACCATTAGACCTATTGTTGAGGTGATTCAGGTTGAACTATACCGTAAACCCACGTCGGGTAACAGTATTCTCAAATATGACTCCTGTCATCCATCACACCTTCTTGCCTCCATCCCCAAAAGTCAACTCATTCGGGTAAAACGGAACTGTACTGATCCAAATACTTATGAAGAACATGCTGCAGACACCGTGAAGCGATTAAAATCACGGGGCTATCCAAAAACAATTCTGACACAAGCAAAAATTGAAGTAGATAAGGTTCCCAGGTCAGAACTTCTCACTTACAAAAAAGACAAAAGAGATAAAAAGGAGAGTAATAAGAGTCCCTTTTCCTCTGTACCAATTTTTGTAACACCATATAGTATGGAATATGGAAAAAATTGCAAAATAATCAAAAAGAGTCTACCAATTTTAGAGAATGATGAAAAATTAAATCAAGTGCTAAAAGGTGGTTGTAAATTCGTGTCACGTAAAGCAAAAACTCTGAGAAACATATTATCACCCTCTATGCTGCCCAGAGTTGTCAATGACACATGGTTACAAAAACGCAAGAGGTGTTACAAATGTAATGCCTCACGATGCAAGACGTGCTCTCATATTATTCAGGGTAATACCTGTAGATCTGAAGCACTAGGTAAAGTAAGTGATATAAGATATTTTATAAATTGTAATAGCACACACGTAATTTACCTATTGACTTGTCAGGGATGTAATATCCAATATGTGGGACGTACCAAACGATCCTTGAAGGACCGGGTCATGGAACATCTAAGGTCCATAGAGGACCCCGAGTCAAAAACGCCCATTGCCAAACATTTCAGATATTTTCATAATTCTGATAATACACTTCTAAAAGTACAGGGCATAGACTTTATACCAAGACATCCCCGGGGTGGAGACAGGGAAAAGAAACTTGATGAACGAGAGGTTTTTTGGATCCTTCATTTAAAAACCAGGGTACCTACGGGTTTGAATTCCAGAATGGATGTAAATATGTTTATTCAACGTTGATAAATATCTCAAAATATACTGTAACATAAAAGTTTTTCTATATGTGTGATCATTTAACAATCCTTATATAACATTTTCTTTAAGAAGGGTCACACAATTTGAGTGAGGATTAGGTCTTGATGTCCAATTAAATCATATACCAATATTTATACTTGGGTTCTTTATAATATATATATTATTTAATTAATATTTTATTATTCTTGGTAATATGGAATAATTGCATAATGGTTCTATAAAATTGAGGCAAATGAACAGAATTAATGTTGCAGTGCTCATATATTTTCGTAGTTGGTTTTGTATAGAGCGGCTATACTAACTAAGATATTTGTGTGTTTG
Source organism: Bombina bombina (assembly GCF_027579735.1). NCBI lineage: Eukaryota > Metazoa > Chordata > Amphibia > Anura > Bombinatoridae > Bombina > Bombina bombina. The sequence goes on from NC_069499.1 coordinate 454,675,866, forward strand.
ATAGGAACTTAGGGGTTAATGAAATGTGTTTTAATTGATGTTATGTCATTGGACAGAAATCTGTACATAAAGAGCACTTTCACCACCTGTTCCCTATCAGTGAACAAGTGCCCCAGAGGCATGAAACGCGTATGATGTCACAGGAAGTGATGTTCCCCCTGTTCCAGTTCATATAACATGTTTTTACCAAGTTGCTGTATGAGGATTATGTTTTTATTATCTACCGAATAAAGACTGGCTTTTTACCTATTGTATCCCTGGTGTGCCGAGGAGTTTCCTTGTTTTCTTATATATATATATATATATATATATATATATATATATATATATATATATATATATATATATATATATATATATACAGGATAGGAATGGCGCACTCAATCCAAAAGCTTGTAATAGGTAAAATTTCAAAATTTATTGTTTAAGTTTAAAACCATAACCGTAGCACGGTGTAAAAAAGTAGCAAAAAGTGTATCACATCACATTAGGCAGGGAATGTGAACAGGAGCACTAGCAAACATGTTTCGTGCATGCGCACTTGATCACTGCATAGGTGTCTACCTGTGCACACCTATTTATTAGGAAAATCCTTACTTTTTAAAGCTACAGCAACCAATACTCAATATGTACTTGCGATCAGCTCTAAACATTGAAAGGCCTAGAAGTTCATGTCAATTTATATTTCATAATATGTGTAGAGAATATGTTAATTAATAAATATATAAATTTATAAATTTCAAAACCCATTTCTATCAGAACTAATTAATATTGGACCTAATAATGTAGATATTTGATACAGTTTATTAAGTTTATTCTCCCTATCACCCCCTCTCTTCCATATTGGAACATGATCCAACTTGAGTATTTAAATGATGATTACAAATATTACCTGTTATGAGTTGGCAGAGGTGGGGGTACCCAGTACCGGTGAGTACCCCCACAAAAAAGCCCTGTGTATATATATATATATATATATATATATGTATATATATATATGTGTTACGGGTAAAGTCAGATATCCTAGGATTACAGTACCTGGGTAAAACTGACATAACCCAGAAGCTGTGGGTAAAGCCGAATGTAAGATCATACATCAGGCTTTACCCGGGTAATACTAGGATTACCCAAACACTTTTGGATAAAGCACGGACGTACAGTAACTATCTGCAGCCATTTTGCTCATCATCGCTTCATTGAGTCACTGCATCAAACATATATATGATGCATTCAATAATTCCCCTATCTTTACAATCTTTTGTCTTCGCCTGGGGGGGTTTAAGGGGGTTGAACACAGTACTTTGTCCAGTGTACTATGTTAATGTAGTATCTACATCCAACACAGAGTGCAGGTTGCCGTCCCCACTCTCAGCTTAGAGAGCGGGAGCTCCAACCAGGGTACAGAAGGCATCTGACTTTATATGATAAGCTTGCACTAACTGTGCACCCTTAGCATACGAAACTAAGATTGTCAATTGTTACAGAGAGCGACACTGGCTGTGTCACTCTCTGTAACATGTAATGAACATTGATTGGTGCCAAGTGGGACCAGTGGGATGGAAGGACGGAAGCGGGTGGGGGAGATAGGGTTGGTTTCCCTACATTATGGAGAAAATAATGAAGGGAAAGGGAGGGATGGGGCCTTATACTATGGAAAAATATCAGCTGGAGGGAGGAGGGGGGACCCTATACTACAGAAAAAGTGATCTTGTAAGAGGGTCCCTACGCTACAGAAAATAAGATATAAAATTAAAAAAAATAAACAAAATATTTTGTTATTTCATGATTAATATAGGGCATGTCATTATAAAAAAACTTTTCAATTTACTTTTATCATCAATTTTTCTTTGTTCTCTTGGTATTCTTAGTTGAAAGCTAAACCAAGGTAGGCTTATATGCTAATTTTTTAGCCCTTGAAGGCTGCCTCCTATCTAAATGCATTTTGACAGTTTTTCACAACTAGAGGGCGTTAGTTCATGTGTGTCATTTAGATAACATTGTACTCACGCACGTGGAGTTACCTAGGAGTCAGCACTGATTGGCTAAAATGCAAGTCTGTCAAAAGAACTGAAATAAGGGGGCAGTCAGCAGAGGCTTAGATACAAGGTATTCATAGAGGTAAAAAGTGTATTAATTTAATTGTGTAGTTTAAGCAAAACTGGGGAATGGGTAATAAAGGGATTATCTATCTTTTTAAACAATAAAAATTCTAGTGTAGACTGTCCCTTTAAAGAGCTCTTTGTATGGATCAGGGAGGTGGGAGGGTGAGGGGGGGGGAATCCCTACACTACAGAAATAAAAAAAAAATATATATTAAAAAAAGAAAAGAATAAAAGCCCTAACCTGCATACTGGCAGACAGTCTGCCAGTACCTAAAATGGTGGTGACAAGTGGGGTGGGGAGGAGTGAAGAGAGCTGTTAAGGAGGGATCAGGTAGGGATCAGGGGTGGGAGTTATCAGGTGGGAAGGTAATCTCTTCACTAGAGCAAATATTAACCTTGCAAGCTAACTGATTAATTCCTTCACTGACGGGAATTTCAGAAGTGTGGCATGTCTGCTGCTTCTGAACAAAGGGGACCCCAGAGAAGCTTTTATAACCATTTGTCTTATGACTGCAGTAGTTGTGTAAATCATGTCAGTGGTAAACCCATAGTTTGCGAAAAAGTTAACAATGTTTTTTTTTGTATGATTGTATTTGGCGGCCAAATACTGGCATTAAATATTCCAAAATGGGCTTAGATCAATACCTTGGGTTGTCTACATATATATATTTTCCTAGGCAAATAAAAAACCGAAGGCTCTCTTTCTGTTTAAATGGATTGATAGAAAAAATGCTAAAAATCTCCAGTACTTTGGATAGGTTTTTCTCTGAAATTCCCAGTAGCGAAGGGGTTAAACATCCTCTCCCACTCTTCTGCTACAGACTATAAACTCTGTTTTTTTTTTAAATGTTAAATAAACGGGACAATAATCACTGACATTTTTGAATAAAATGTTTAGTTATGTGTAATGAAACAACTTTGCAATATATTTTCATTATGCCTCTTTTGTGAGATTTTGTAATGTTTAGAGAAATCATACTATAACTACACTGCACATGCAAAAAATAACGGTGACATTCGTATGCATAATATGAAAATCAAAACGTATTATTTTCCTTATTGTAGAATTAGTTTCCTTGCCTTTTTAAGTGGGCTGAACATGACATTTCTCCACCAGGTTTTGCGTATTCTGTAAACATTTACCCTTTGCAGTCAGATCTCGCTTTTTGACCTGAGACCTTTCTCTCTTAAAGGGACAGTCTACCATAGAATTGTTATTGTTTTAAAAGATAGATAATCCCTTTATTACCCATTCCCCAGTTTTGCATAACCACCACAGTTATATTAATATACTTTTTACCTATGAGGTATGAATAGGTCAGTGCTTGTTTGTCCTTAGTACATGTCAAGAACAGGTGGAGCAAATACATAGAATAAACAGACACTTTGAGATTGTATTATAAAAATGATATTTTGCGATTAAAATGACAGAGGCTAGTCTTGTCTACTCCATTAACAAGTCCAGATTTGCTCCACCAAATAAGGCAAATAATGAATGAAGTTTGGGTATTGAAAAACTATTGCAGCAACAAATAAGGTGTTATTGTGTTGGAAGAAATGTCCTCCTCTGGTGGTATATTAATTAATTACCAGATTGCAGAAAGATCTTGCAATCTGTGATGTCCCTTCACTATTCATGCTTAAACCAGTTTTAAAAAAAACCAAATTACCCTATCACTAGATGCAAGACACTTGATAGGCCCAACAAGGATTACCCTCCATAGGGCTGACATTAAAAGTTTCTAAAAAGCCGCCTTGTGCGTGTGATATGGTGTCGATCAGCTCCATAGCGCACAAAATCCAAGGGCTGCTTTGACGTGCTTGTGCATGCTTTCCCCATAATTATCAATGGGGAGAAGGTGTTAGAAAAAAACACTCAAAACGCGGAATGGCTTTATGAATGGCCATTTGATGTCTATGGGGAAGAAAAGTTACGTTTAAACCTAACACCCTAACACAAAAAGTTATTAACCCCTAATCTGTTGCTCCTGATATCGCCGCCACTAATAACAGTTATTAACCCCTATTCTGCCGCTCCCCGACATTGCCTCCATTATAATAAAGTTATTAATCCCTATTCCCCCGCACTAACTCTAAAATAAACCTATTGGCTATTAAAATCAGCCAATAGAAATTCAGTAGCTCTCATTCTATTGGCTGATTTGAATTTCAAAAATCAAATCAGCCAAAAGGAATGCAAGGGACGCCATTTTGAAAATGCTCCCTTGCACTGAAGATTCAGTTTACGGCGGCGACCATATGAAGAGCATGCTCCGCTCCGGATGTCTTGAAGGTTGGACCCGCTCCGTGCCGTTGGGATGAAGATAGAAGACGCTGCCGGGATGAAGATAGAAGATGCCGCCTGGATGAAGAAAGAAGACACCGCCTGGATTTATGAAGACCTTGCCGCCTGGATGCCCGGACTTCAGAAACTGTAAGTGGATCATCGGGGATTAGTGTTAGTTTTTTTTAAACTTTTTTGGGTGTTTTTTTTTATTTTTTAGATTAGGGTTTGGGCTTTTTTAAAAGAGCTAAATGCCATTAAAGGCAATGCAAAAGAGCTAAATGCCCTTTTATAGGCAATGCCCATACAAATGCCCTTTTGAGGGCAATGGGTAGCTTAGGTTTTTGTTAGAGTTAGGTTTTTTATTTTGGGGGTTTGGTTGGGTAGTGGGTTTTACTGTTGGAGGGTATTTTTTTTCAGGTAAAAGAGCTGATTTCTTTAGGGCAATGCCCTACAAAAGACCCTTTTAAGGGCTATTGGTAGTTTATTGTAGGCTAGGGTTTTTTTATTTTGGGGAGGATTTTTTATTTTTATAGTGCTATTAGATTAGGTGTAATTGTTTTTATTTTGGATCATTTCGTTTGTTATTTTTGTAATTTAGTGTTTGTTATTTCTCCAACATTGGTGTGTCCGGTCCACGGCGTCATCCATTACTTGTGGGATATTCTCCTCCCCTACAGGGAAAGGCAAGGAGAGCACACAGCAGAGCTGTCCATATAGCTCCCCCTCTAGCTCCGCCCCCCAGTCATTCTCCTTGCCGCTCTGAACAAGTAGCATCTCCTCGGGGATGGTGAGGAGTTTGTGGTGTTAGTTGTAGTTTTTTATATCTTCTATCAAGAGTTTGTTATTTTAAAATAGTGCTGGCTTGTACTATTTACTCTACAACAGAAAAGTGATGAAGATTTCTGTTAAGAGGAATATGATTTTAGCACAAGTAACTAGAATCCATTGCTGTTACCACGCAGGACTGTTGAAACCAGAGAACTTCAGTTGGGGGTAACAGTTTGCAGACTCATCTGCTTCAGGTATGACTAGTCTCCTTCTAACAACACAGGCTAATGCTAGATGACAGTCATTTTTCCCCTCAGGGAAAATGGTAAGCCATTTTTCTTTCACCTCAGCAAAAAAGATAACAGGCTTCCCCTTTTTGATTTTTATGCTGGTAGACACTGTTAGGGGCAAAATCGATTGGTTTTTATTACAATATCATGGCATTTGAACTGTTTTATAAGCTCATATACACTTGGGAACGTTTTTTATTGATCTGGCATGTTTTAGACACCTAAATCTAGTCAGGAAGGCCCCTTCACTCTAGTGTGCTGAGGGAGGAAGCTGTTATGTTCCTGTCCCTTTAAATCAGGATGTTCAGGTATTGACATCCCTATTTAAGGCCCCTCCTCCTGTCTACCTATGCTTGGTAATTTGTACTCACTTAGCTATATGCTGAGCAACAACGAAGACACCTTGCTGATATTCCTATCCAAGGAATTTACTCCTAACAACTACATCTGCTGTGTGCTTTCCAACTTTGGATCGTCATATACCAGGTCTCTCTGTTTTGTCCGGAATCTCTAAAGTAACTCTTACCTGTTAATTCAGTTTCATCCGGCTTCCACATTGAAGCCGCGAATCGGCGTCTGACGTCACCGCAAGTCTCCGGATCCTCTCTCACTCTGGGTGCTAACAAACAACTCCTGTGCTTAACAGCAACTCACCTTGAAGCTGCGGTAACCGTTACTATTCCTTACTCTCTGAAGTTGGTAACGTATTATACCTTAATTCACTTACTACTTTGAAGGACTATCCTGCTTGTTTTAAAGTGTGACGCTTATGCAAATGCCGCTACCGTTTACTATCTGATTGCCTGTAACATCTAACGATTCAGCTTGATGAACTGTGCTTACCTATTCTATGTGCATTATCAAATAATCATACTATTGTCTATGAAAAGACTGTCTACTGTTTATATGAATACTAACAACGTTATAGACTAACTAAGGACTGCCTGTTGCCTAAAAATCATCACTAACTGTTATAGAGCTCTCCTGCTTACTATATTATAGAAACACTTCCTGGTTGCAACCTGTGTTTCTTGAGGCTGACATTTACCTATTCATTCTTAATCTTGTTCTTATCTAATTCTTGCTATTTATCTGCTATCTCTGTAATTATCTGCATATTGCAACCTGGTATTGCAATCGGGATAATATACCTTTGTTTCTTATTTCTTTCACTCTGCATCCATGCAGCTGTGACCCTCAGATCTATGAGCAAAAACTAGGTTCTTGATTACATCTAATGAACCTAAGGTTTGGTGTGAGACTGAGTGGTCCTGCAATTAAGGATATAAATAATTCTTACACATAACAGAAGCCTCATTTTGGTGCTTCAGCTGTGCAGTTGATTTCAAGGCAGTGCATGCAGTTTTCATGTGAGAGGGTCCTGTGACTCAGAAAGTGACTCCAGAAGGCTTATTTCTGTGGATGATTGACCCCTAAGGAAGGTAAAATGCTGCAGCAATACTGTAGCAGGGATTGTAGTGTATAAAAACGGTTAAATCCAACATTTAGCTCCGGTTTGCTTGTTTTAAGAGCTAGAGTCTCCATATTTGCTGTGCAATACTTTCTAAGCATTAAGACACTGGGGTCCAAATTTCATAAAAATCAGATATTGCCTTCATAGTTTTTTTGAACATTCAGAAATAAAGTGTGTAATTTTATTATTTAAAGAGACAGTAACGTTTTTGTTTAAAATCGTTTTTATTGCATTGTTTGCCTGCCTAAATCTGTTTAACATGTCTATGCCATCAGATAACCTATGTTCTGTGTGTGTAGAGACAAATGTGTTCCCCCTTTGAGTGTTTGTGATAATTGTGCCATAGCGTCCAAACAAAATAAGGACAGCATTGTTTCATTTCATAATGTTGCCCAAGATAATTTATCTAATGAAGGTAGTGAGGATAATTCTACATCCTCTCCTTCTGTGTCTACACCAGCTTTGCCCGCGCAGGCGACACCTAGCGCGCCAGTGCTTATTTCTATGCAACAATTAACAGCATTAGTGGATAATTCTATAGCAAATCTTTTATCCAAACTGCCAGCATTTCAGAGAAAGCGTGATTGTTCAGTTTTAAATACAGATAAAAAAAGGATGAACAAGCAGACGCTGACGATGCCTTATCTATTTTACCCTCACATCAATCGGAATTGGCTGTGAGGGAAGGGCTGTCTGAGGGTGAAATTTCAGACTCAGGAAAAATTTCTCAACAGGCAGAACCTGATATAGTAGCATTTAAATTTAAGCTAGAACATCTCCGCGCTTTGCTTAAGGAGGTATTAGCTACTCTGGATGACTGTGATTCTGTAGTAGTACCAGAGAAGTTGTGCAAATTGGACAAATTTTTAGAGGTCCCAGTGCACGAAGACGCTTTTCCAATACCCAAGAGGGTAGCGAGCATAGTGGATAAGGAGTGGGAGAAGCCAGGTGTACCCTTTGCCCCACCTCCTATATTTAAGAAAATGTTTCCCATAGTAGACCCTAGAAGGGACGCATGGCAGACGGTCCTGAAGGTTGAGGGAGCTGTTTCAACACTAGCGAAGCGCACAACTATTCCTATAGAGGACAGCTGCGCTTTCAAAGATCCTATGGATAAAAATTGGAAGGATTGCTTAAAAAGATTTTTGTTCAACAAGGGTTCATCCTTCAACCAGCTACGTGTGTTATTACTGTCACTTCAGCGGCGTCCTTTTGGTTCGAGGAACTAGAAAGGTCGCTCCAGAAAGAGACTTCCTATGAAGAAGTCATGGACAGAATTCACGCATTAAAGTTAGCTAATTCCTTTATATTGGATGCCGCTTTTCAAATAACGAAATTGGCGGCGAAAAACTCAGGTTTTGCTATAGTAGCGCGGAGGGCGCTTTGGCTAAAATCCTGGTCGGCAGATGTGTCGTCCAAGACTAAGTTACTTAATATTCCTTTCAAGGGTAAGACCCTTTTTGGGCCGGAATTGAAGGAAATTATAATATTATAATCAGACATCACTGGGGGTAAGGGCCATGCCCTCCCACAGGATAGGCCTTTTAAGGCTAAGAACAAGTCTAATTTTCGTTCCTTTCACAATTTCAGGAACGGACCAGCTAATAACTCCACTGCCGCTAGACAAGAAGGTAACGCGACCCAGCCCAAACCCGCTTGGAAGCCCATGCAAGGCTGGAACAAGGGTAAACAGACCAAGAAACCTGCTGCTGCTACCAAGACAGCATGAAGGGGTAGCCCCCGATCCGGGACCGGATCTGGTAGGGGGCAGACTATCTCTCTTCGCTCAGGCTTGGGCAAGAGATGTTCCGGATCCCTGGGTACTAGAAATAGTCTCCAAGGGATACCTGCTAGAGTTCAAGGGACTTCCTCCAAAGGGAAGATTCCACCTGTCTCACTTATCTTCAGACCAGATAAAGAAACAGGCATTCTTACATTGTGTAAGAGACCTATCAAAGATGGGAGTGATAAACCCAGTCCCCTCCGGGGAACAAGGTCTAGGTTTTTACTCAAACCTGTTTGTGGTTCCCAAAAAAGAGGGAACTTTCAGGCCAATCCTGGATTTAAAGATATTAAACAATTTCCTCAGAGTTCCATCCTTCACGTGGCTCTTCCATTCGGTTTAGCCACCGCTCCCAGAATTTTCTCAAAGGTGCTAGGGTCCCTTCTAGCGGTCCTAAGGCCGAGGGGCATCGCTGTAGCACCTTATCTAGACGACATCCTAATCCAAGCGTCGTCTCTTTCCAAAGCGAGGGCCCACACAGACATTGTGTTGGCTTTTCTCAGATCTCACGGGTGGAAGGTGAACATAGAAAAGAGTTCACTGTCACCGTCCACAAGGGTTCCGGTTCTGGGAACAATAATAGATTCTATGGAAATGAAGATCTTCCTGACAGAAGTCAGAAAGTTAAAGCTTCTAAACGCTTGTCGAGTTCTTCATTCTATTCCTCAACCCTCCATAGCTCGGTGCATGGAAGTAATAGGACTAATGGTCGCAGCAATGGACGTGGTTCCTTTTGCTCTAATTCATCTAAGACCATTACAGCTGTGCATGCTCAATCAGTGGAATGGGGACTATACAGACTTGTCTCCCCAAATTCAAGTAGACCAGGTAACCAGGGACTCACTTCTCTGGTGGTTGACCCAGGATCACCTGTCTCAGGGAATGAGTTTCCGCAGACCGGAGTGGGTCATTGTCACGACCGACGCCAGCCTCTTGGGGTGGGGCGCGGTCTGGGACTCCCTGAAAGCTCAGGGCCTATGGTCTCGGGAAGAGTCGCTTCTCCCGATAAACATTTTGGAACTAAGAGCAATATTCAATGCGCTCCTGGCTTGACCTCAGCTAGCGAAAGCCAGGTTCATAAGATTTCAGTCGGACAACATAACGGCTGTTGCGTACATCAATCATCAGGGGGGAACAAAGAGTTCCCTAGCGATGAAGGAAGTAACCAAGATCATCCAATGGGCAGAGAATCACTCCTGCCATCTATCTGCTATTCACATCCCAGGAGTAGACAACTGGGAGGCGGACTATTTGAGTCGTCAGACTTTCCATCCGGGGGAGTGGGAACTCCACCCGGAGGTCTTTGCTCAGTTAACCCAATTATGGGGCATTCCAGACATGGATCTAATGGCGTCCCGTCAGAACTTCAAGATTCCTTGTTACGGGTCCAGATCCAGGGATCCCAAGGCGATTCTAGTGGATGCATTAGTGGCGCCTTGGTCGTTCAACCTAGCGTATGTGTTTCCACCGTTTCCTCTCCTTCCCAGGCTCATAGCCAGGATCAAACAGGAAAAGGCCTCGGTGATTCTGATAGCTCCTGCGTGGCCACGCAGGACTTGGTATGCAGACCTGGTGAATATGTCATCGGCTCCACCATGGAAGCTACCTTTGAGACAGGATCTTCTAGTACAAGGTCCATTCGAACATCCAAATCTAGTTTCTCTGCAGCTGACTGCTTGGAAATTGAACGCTTGATTTTATCCAAACGTGGGTTTTCGAATTCTGTGATAGATACTCTGGTCCAAGCCAGAAAACCTGTGACTAGAAAGATTTACCATAACATATGGCGTAAATATATCTGTTGGTGTGAATCCAAGGGATTCTCCTGGAGTAAAATAAAAATTCCAAGGATTCTCTCCTTTCTCCAAGAAGGTTTGGATAAAGGGTTGTCCGCTAGTTCTCTAAAGGGACAGATTTATGCTTTATCTGTCTTGTTACACAAACGACTGGCAGCTGTGCCAGATGTACAAGCTTTTGTTCAGGCTTTGGTTAGAATCAAGCCTGTTTACAGAACCATGACTCCTCCTTGGAGTCTAAATTTAGTTCTTTCAGTTCTTCAAGAGGTTCCGTTTGAACCTTTACATTCCATAAATATTAAGTTATTATCTTGGAAAGTACTGTTTTTAGGTGCTATTTCTTCTGCTAGAAGAGTTTCTGAATTATCTGCTTTGCAGTGTAATCCACCCTATCTGGTTTTCCATTCAGATAAGGTTGTTTTGCGTACTAAGCCTGGTTTTCTTCCAAAAGTTGTTTCCAACAAGAATATTAACCAGGAAATAGTTGTTCCTTCTCTGTGTCCGAAACCAGTTTCAAAGAAGGAACGTTTATTACACAATTTAGATGTTGTTCGTGCTTTAAAGTTCTATTTAGAAGCAACAAAAGATTTTAGACAAACCTCATCTTTGTTTGTCGTTTACTCTGGTAAGAGGAGAGATCAAAAAGCTACTGCTACCTCTCTCTCTCTTTCTGGCTAAAAAGCATTATCCGATTGGCCTATGAGACTGCCGGACGACAGCCTCCTGACCGAATCACAGCTCACTCTACTAGGGCTGTGGCTTCCACATGGGCCTACAAGAACGAGACTTCTGTTGATCAGATATGTAAGGCAGCAACTTGGTATTCTCTGCACACTTTTGCCAAATTCTACAAATTTGATACTTATGCTTCTTCGGAGGCTATTTTTGGGAGAAAGGTTTTGCAAGCCGTGGTGCCTTCCATTTAGGTAACCTGATTTGCTCCCTCCCTTCATCCGTGTCCTAAAGCTTTGGTATTGGTTCCCACAAGTAATGGATGACGCCGTGGACCGGACACACCAATGTTGGAGAAAACAGAATTTATGCTTACCTGATAAATTACTTTCTCCAAAGTGGGTGTTAGTGCACTTTGTAACATTTTGTCCGGTCCACGGCCCGCCCTGGTTTTCCTAATCAGGTTGAAATTTTTTTTTGTCTTTATACACTACAGTCACCACGGCACCCTATAGTTTCTCCTTTTTCTCCTAACCGTCGGTCGAATGACTGGTGGGCGGAGCTAGAGGGGGAGCTATATGGACAGCTCTGCTGTGTGCTCTCCTTGCCTTTCCCTGTAGGGGAGGAGAATATCCCACAAGTAATGGATGACGCCGTGGACCGGACACACCGTTGGAGAAAGTAATTTATCAGGTAAGCATAAATTCTGTTTTTTTGTAATTTAGTGTTTGTTATTTTTTTGTAATTTATTTTTTTTATTTTTTGTAATTTTAGATTTATTTTTTTTAGTAGTGTTAGTTTTTTTAATGTGTAATTTAGTTTTTTTAATTGGTAGTTATTTTAATTTAAGTACAATAGTTGTTAGGTTAATTTATAGTTTAAATTTAGTTTTTTTAATTTCACAGGTCCGTTTTTATTTATTTTAATATAGGGATATTGTAATTTTAATTTAAAGTTAGGGGGTTGCTAGGTTTAGGGGTTAATAGTTTAATTTAGTTTTTTGCGATGTGGGGGGCTGGCAGTTTAGATGTTAATAGGTTTATTTAGTGGCGCTGATGTGAGAGGCCAGAGGTTTACGGGATAATAACATTATTTAGTGGTGGCGATGTCGGGGAGTGGAGGAATAGGGGTTAATTACTTTTATTAGTGGCGGTGATGTCGGGAGCGGCATATTAGGGGTTAATAACTTTAATATAGTGTTTGCGATGCGGGAGGGCCTCGGTTTAGGGGTTAATAGGTAGTTTATGGGTGTTAGTGCACTTTGTAACATTTTAGTTATGAGGTTTGTGTAACAGTTTTGTAGCGCAAAACTCATAACTACTGGTCTCAGATAGCGGACAAGACTCGTAAAGACTGTGTTACGGTTTTTACACTGAAATGGCCATTTTTTCAGCATTAAAACCGTAAAGCAAAACTCTTAATCTAGGCAAAAGGTATTTCTGTCTTTTAATAGAATCAAGGAAGGCTATGGATAACCCAGAGAGTAAAAGGACAATTATCAAAAAGTGTATTCATAAACAATATTTTAGTAAAAATGTTTTTATTAAGAGTGACCTAAGCTCACATAAGCTGATGTAAATATTAATTTGCAAGTTAAATGGACAGTAACATTTCTATTATGAATATGAAAACGTGATATTTAAGCATGTTAAAATATTTTGCATTGCATGCCTGGGTACAACGGGCCTTAGGGACTGATTGGTCACTAGCTGATAAGCAGATCTCCCACTGCTTTATTGGAGGATAGTGACATGCCTCACAAGCAGATTTGTTTCTCAGTACAGGAACATCAGTTGTTTCTAAAAGAAATATACAAACTAAATATAAAGTTTTAAATGTGTTTCATGTGAGAAAATTTCAAGAAGGCCATTGAGGGAGTCAGTTATTAGTGAATGGATAATTGCATTTGAATTAATTGAATTCACATATTACCCACATACAGAACCACTTGAAGCTGATGCAGTATATCTATAAAAAAACTGACTAGAAAATATCACATCAACATATCTATGTTAAAAATATGGATATTTTACATAATAATTTCCTCAGTAACAACATTACAGGGACATGCTAAAGAAAAAGCATCTGGCATGTACAGACACATCCATTTTAATGTCCTTATTTTAATGAAGTTTACTATGAAATGTCACAAGATTATCTTGAAATCCCATAAAATCACACTAGAGCAGATGTATTGGCTCAGCACCGATGATGCTGATTGGCTGTATATTCACCAATCAGGTGACAGTAAAAAGAACATTTAAAGTATAATTGTTCACAGAGGCAAAATATATTCCTATTTTACATAGAGATGTTCATGTGATATTTTCTAGTCCGCTTTTTACAGCAGCATTTAGGTAGCATGTCCCTTTAATTAAACGTGAATGGAATAGGCAGTGCAGGAAGAATATGAAGGCTATAACAATGATGATGGGAGAAAAAGGGATAAATGCTGGGAGGTATTTGCTACTGATGTTGTTTTGTCAGATAAAGAATACAGTGTTTTCTAGTAATAATGAGCGTCCAGTAAAGGGAGGCCACTGCTGTCAAGTAACAAGTATGTCTGGTCTGGCAGGAGAGAGGCTGAACACTTCAAGAGGTGGCAGCATTAGGGGCATTATCTGACATACGGGATTTACCATTTGATGAATAGTTAAAATAAATATCCTTAGTGTCCAATTTACAACATATAACCTACAGCGTTTCTTTGTTAAGTTCATGTCACAGCAGGTTTAAATCAAAGAGCATACACTGAGCTTTTCTCCTACCAAGCTGTGATTCTTAGGAGCCTGTAACTGATTAAATATTAATATATTGCTATATTACTGGCCCAGGTGTTCTGCATAATATGTTGATACACTGCTTCTTCCTTCATTCATAAAAAAATGTCAGTTGTGTAAAAGTTTAATACACTTGTCCAACCCAGTAAAAATGTTCTTTATTAAAGAGACAGTGTACTGTAAAATACTCTCGTATTCCCAGTGATCCATTTTAACTACTGGAGTGTATTAAATTGTTTACAAATAGCTGATTTACTTTTATTTCTTCCATTGATGATGAGAGTCCACAGAAAGCCTTAACATGTGGGATATAATTCCCAGCACTAGGAGGAGGCAAAGAACCCACAAAAAGAGGTTATAATCCCTCCCACCTCCCAGCACTACTCAGTTTGTTCTGTGCCTCCCAGGAGAGAGGTTGAAGAAAGAGGTGTTCATTCTCTTATTTATATTTGGATAATTTATGGGAGCTCAGACCAATATGAGACCCATTACCCCTTGGACATTTCCCTTCAGAAGACAGGGGTACAGGAATATACCAGGTTATGCGCACAGTAGCTCCCTATAGGTTTTCAGCCATAACTCCCCTCAGGTGTCACAGGGGCATGTCCATTAGCCTCCTTCTGTGGGACACAAGGTATTTCCTCTCATAGCCTCTGCTGTTACCTGTACAGCACTGGATGGGTTCTCTACTGGATAAGCTACAGATACTGCTGATTATCTCAGTGGAGGGGGGCTTTTTTAAGTCACTCTTTAGCACTCACACAGCCCACAGACTATTAGTGGATACTTTTTGTTAAGATATAGCATAGCCAAGGGGACTCAGCCAGCCTAACTGCAAACATCACATTCTACTGTTTTTTGGGGACTAAAGTCCTTTATTACCTCACATTAAGGGCTCTAGATTAGAGTGGCGCGTTAACTCTTGCGCAAAAGCGAAAAGGGCATTTATTAAGGGTGTTTATGTATCTCTTAAGTAGTGTGCGTATTATTGGTTGAAAGTAAATGTGTTTTCTTGAGTGCAATTTAATGCGCGTCAGGAAAGTTTCCCCCCCAAACTTTGCACTATGTAAAATGTGTTTTTAACCCCTTAAGGACCATCAACGTACCCTGTACGCCACTGATCTTTCTATGAGGATTGTGCTCTTCCTAGCGAGACTGCCTTCTAACAGTGATTTCATCCCTTTAGAACATTTCACCTGCAATCTTGATCACGATTCAGATACCTTTATAAAATAGCACTATTGTGACGATCCTTTTAGCATTGGGCCTTAAGTATTGGGCTTTGTGTACTGTATACAACTAGAGATAAGATAAGGAAGCCTTTGTATGTATAGAGAGTAATAAGATAAGGAGGTCTGCTCTCTTCCAAGCTCAGACCATTTTAATGTGTTGTCGCCTTTGAAGAGCAAACACAACTATTTAATATACAAAAATAAACCAAAAGGAGCGATTTCCTATATATTTAAAACTCTGCAGCTGGAAGTTGGAAACAAATTAAGGGGTAAACAGTTTTACAGTACACTGTCCCTTGAAAGGAACACATTACCTAAAATCTATTTTGTTGTTTGTTGTCTGTATATGAAAACATCAATTTAACATGTTAAAATATATTTTTCATGAAAACAGGTTAAGTAAAAGTTGTTTAAATGTAAAGGGAAATAAGCAGGAAGTTCATGATTGTCTTAGAACTCTACTCTTCAATGGCTGAAGGGGAAAACTCCCACATAAAGTTGAAAAGTACTTTTTTTAGATAAATACTAAGATGTCATGTTATAAACAGGGGTGGAACTACCATTGGTGCAGCAGATCCAGCGGCACCGGAGCCCAAGTACTGGGGAAGTCCATAGAAGCCAGTCTATATACAGGAGTATGCAGAATGTGTACAATCCTAATACAGGGGATCCTTTTATTAGTGCAGGTAACAGATCTATCTGTCTATCTTCTCAAAATCACTATACAGAACAGCATGTATATTATTACTGATGCTTACTACTAAGTTACCTTTGGGGGCCCCAAGAAAAATTACACCAGGGCCCTCTATTGAGTAGGCGCGCTACAGGCTGTAAATTGAAAGAGTAAGAATATAAGAGGTTCAAAAGGTTTGCAAAATTCAAAAGGCTGATATGTTCAGATCTGTTTTGCTGCCAGAGGCGTAATTAAGAAACCAGTTTTAGATTGGCATATGGGCAGACTAGACGGACCTTCTGCTTCATTTTAATTGACTGGTATAGATTCTGTTATTTCATTTACAGACACAGTTTTTTAATGAAATAGGAGTTTATTAAAGGGAAAGAAAGGTCAAAATTCTAAATAGAAGCATTTTTTTTTATATTAACTTCCATTAGCAAAAATGCTTATAGCAAACGTTATTGCACTGTACTGTTTTTCAGCAGTATATGCTGTGAACTAGTATCCAAACACCACACCTTCTCAGAAAGTCAGCTGTGACTTGTATGATACAAATAAAGTCTTCACAGATGCAATACACACCACGCCAGCATATGCCACTGACAAACAGCAATAACTTCTACTAGAAGCATTTTTGCTAATGAAAATGTACTGTAGAAATGCTTCTATTTAAAATTGAAATGCACCCATGCACATTCCAATTTTAATCTTTCTATCCTTTTATTATTATTATTAATAATAATAATAATAATAAAACTTTTTAAACATGTCAACTGTTTATTCACGCACAAATTGTCATTGACATAGGAACAAAGGCCTAGATTCAACAAACGCAGTTTGTAAAACAAATATCTCATGGAAAAAAAACTTGCTGCAAAATTGGAACTTGAAAATTATGGAATTAAGAGATATTTGGGACCTTCATCCCCACAAGTTGCATTTTCAGCTATTTCCAACTGTTCATTTCTTGCTGCATAGAACATGTTGAACTGTGAAATGTACAGATGTGCATAAATGGCTCTTTTTTGGGGTTTTCAAAGACATTCACGGAAGGACGTTTCTAGCAGCCAGTGGGAAAATACTTTCTCATCACAAAGTTGATACACTATTATACTATCACACGCACACACTTTACACATACATTGTTTACAATTTGTTAAAGATCATGAGCCAATTAGAAGCAGGCATACATGGTTATACTCTAGTCACTGGCCCTTTCCTCTTGTGCTTCAGAATGGGGGTGTTCCAGGGGTGCAAGTTAAATATGTGTTTAACCCTAATACAGGAAATAAAGCTATGTTAAAATAAATCATTTGTTTATAAAAAAAATCTAATGAAAAAGACCATTATATTTTTGTACTAGAATATAATTTTTTTTAATGAGTGCCAGATTACAAGTAAAAAGTAAAAAGTTAGCGCATGTGCAAAAGACTCAGACGGGCTTACTTCAGGACTTGGATATCGCAACCACGCTACAAAAAACCTATTAGTTACTAGGGCTGAGTTAGGCTAGTCGACTAACCGATTAGTCGATTGGTCTCTCATTCTTCGACTAGTACGGCATTAGTCGATTACTGATATATTAAATTTCGCTATATTTTGATAGTCAAAAACAGCCCGTAGCCAGCCTACCAGCCCGTAGCCTTTAGCCTAAGCCTACTAACGATTGTGGATTGTCTCACTTGGCTGCAGTTATGACGACATGTTATTTTGTACTCGTAGTAGATGAAACACATTTTGCAAAAAATGGCATCTTCAACAAAAAGTCCTGCTTGGAAATATTTTGAAAAACTTAATGAGAAGGCAGTTAAGTACAACATTTGCGGCGTGCAATTGCAGTACAATAAATCCACGACTTTCATGTTAAGCCACCTAAAAAACAAACACCCATCTGCATTGGTAGCGACAGAGAAAAAAAAATATATGGATATAGTTGATGTTTTTGTTTAATAAAAACTTGCATGGACGCGCTTTGCAGATTTTTTTTGTTCACGTATTGGGGTTGTTGTGTTGACTAGGTTTTAAAAATAAATTTAAAAAAAGAACATTTTACAATTATATTAAAAATATTTTGCATTTAATACCTATTTTCTGGCCAAAGGGGGTGCATTCGACTAGTTGATTGTAAAAATATTAGTCATGCACACCCCTATTAGTTACGTGTCCGACACTGCACTAGATTAGCTGTGCTAAAGCCAAAGGTGTGTAAGGAATACTTTACATTCCTATGTTCTTCACACAGAGGAAAATATTCTTTATATATATATATATATATATATTTATATATATATATATATATATATATATATATATAAATATATACAGATATATATATATATATATATATTGTATATACAGATATATAGAAAAATATTATTTCTGTTAAAAGCACATTAAAACATTAAAATAAATAAAAATTCTATTGCATGTTTAACGTTAACTTGACTAGTAAAGGTGCAAAACTGTATATTTGTGTGTATATATATATATATATATATGTGTGTGTGTGTGTATGTATATATGTAGGTGTATATAGACATACAAATGCACACACATTTATATGTATTATATTTTTATCAAATAGTGTATATATGAGTGTAATACTTTATATTAATATGTTTTTGATGTGTTTTTGTTAAAAAAAAATTTTTTAACCCTTACACTGTACTTCAGGTCTCAAGACGCACTAAATATCCTTGCGCAACCTATAACTTTCAACCTGTAATACCAGCACTATTTAGCAAGGTTGCTGTAACCATTAAAAGTACAGGTTGCGCTAGAGCGATGTCGGCCCTGCTAGCCATTGTAATTTTAATTGAGAGAGTTATCAAACTTTTGTTTTTATTCACTGAAGATAAATGATTCCATATCCCATACAAATAGTTAGTCAGTTAGTAAGAAAACACATAACTTTATGAAAGCATCCCACAATAAAACAGCCACAGCATATTTTTGTGTCTCACTCTGACCAAAAGAAAAATCTGCATTGTGATCGGCCAGAGGGACAGAACCTGAGCATTACTGTCCTGTAGACATCACCCAAGAAGTTGATAGAAGTGGGGGAGTCACCCCCAGGAGAACACAATGCAACTAATAGCATATAATTGTCATGCCCAGGATTGATCCTGGGTCCTAGGTTCTGAGCCACTGGAGGACTTTCCTTTGTGAAGCTGCAGTCAGTGCTGGCTAGCTCTCTTGCTCCACCTATCTGCCAGCTGCAGGCAGTTTCCTAATCAGCTTGGGACTATTTAAAGCTGCTTTACAGTCTCCATCTCGCCCTGACATTGTGTTTCATTCCTTTGTTTTATCAAGTTAATCAATAGTGCTCCTTTTCTTGAGTTCATATTACAAGTTAAAAGTAAAAATGTATTGCTTGGGGGGGTGGGGGGTTGCGGAGCCAACTACTGAAGAGACCAGACGTGTTCCTAGGGAGCTCCTCACTCTAAGATCTAATATTTGGGGTCACCCATAACATATATACTAAAAAATTGGTAATAAATTAGCCAAATCACCCCCAGGAACATCGAGGAGGGTGCAGAGAGTGTCCAGTAATAACGTATCTCCTTCAGTAAAGTTACGCGGGGAGCATCACCATTTCTAGCATCAGGCACCTGTAACCATCTACTGGACACGCAATCCGTGAGCTCTACTTACTACACGATGCACACACATTTATATATAATATATTTTTTTCAAAAAGTGTATATATGAGTGTAATACTTTATATTAATATGTTTTTGATGTGTTTTGTTAAAAAAAATGTAACCCTTACATTTTACTTCAGAAACCCGGGTTATAAGACAGTTCCCTACACAGCATACCTTTATTACTATATAACAAATACATTACTCTGCAGTCATCCTTGATACTGTAAAGCTTCTTTTTTCTTGCTTTATAAATGGAGGAGTTCCACGTGACCTTGCAGGCCTTACTTGGGGAATTTGAACACCGGATGCTCAGCAACATTAATGCCCCCATTGCGACAGTTAAATCCGCAGTCAAGAAGGGTGAGACCAGACATTCTACCCAATTTGAGCCCATTCCTACACCAACGCTACTAAGAAACTAAATTTGGGAGGGCTCATCTCTGCCTAGAATGGAGGCACAACCTGACAGAGGTGAGGATGATGCCTGCATATTTTCTCCCCATTTCGTTAGCCTAACAGCCGATACATCGAATCTCAAAGACAGCAGCTCACCGGAGTTTGGGGAGTCCATTACATCTGTGAGCCCAGAGTCTCAGCAACCTCGTGACCACATCAACCACCCATCAGTGGTGACTGCTAATGGGGACTGTATTCCAGGGCCTCGCTTGGGAAGAGCGGCCGGCTTTCCCGGTAGAGGCTTAAAGAACCTGCTTTCTTCTACCTCAACCAAAGGCTATATCATGTTGATGTCACTGAGGCCTCTTCTTTTACAATCTCGCATCATTAAAGTGACCTGGCTTGCTTCTGTTAACCAAAGAGATGAAGCGCAGACCCTTATCCACGATCCCAGGGCTAGTATCGGCATTTCCTGTACTTTTACTAATGACTCCCTTTGCCAGGAACTGTTGTTATCATAATCTCTTTATGAGACATGATGTTATAGCCTTCATTGTTTGTTAACCAAGCTCCCTTATTCATGCCGTTCTGCACTCTCCTGAGCAAGGTTTACTTTTTATTTTTTCTAGCAGCGCTATGGTTCTGCATAAGTTTATTGTATTATGCCGTTAGTTAACAGACTTTTCAGTTTATATCATTATTTGCACTATCATTTCTGGATTAACTCATGTAGTACTTATGTGTTTAATCAGAAGAGCCTGCACTAACCCCCGGCTCTGCTTATATTTTCAGATTGTTAGTAGAATATATGGGGTATTTTTTTTTCTTAATCTTTTACTGGTAAACACATCTATCCACTTCTCACTACACAGATCCCAATCAAACCACAAACTAGCAGTCGCCCTAGATTCAAAAACCTGAGGACTATAGTGTCTGACACCTACATTTTCCATGACTGTTGGAAGGCTCTACAGTACCTCCACTATTTGATACCCCCTAGTAGGCTTTTAGAATTCCTATTTTTCCTCTCCCAGATATAAATCTAACTATTCTAGTGATATACATAACTGCAGATCAGACTACTACATTGTTCAGTTTTAGCTAACATCAGACTATTGAATGGGTAATATTTCATAACAGATGCTAGATTTCCTTTCCTATATGTATTAAGGTCCAGGAGTGGCCATGGCAAAGGATAGTTTCCCTCCCTCACGTTTCATACACTTAGTTAGGTCCAAGAGTCGTCTCCCAAGCAATAGAGAGAATATTTACTATAAAATAAAATGAGGTTTCAGAAATATAGGTCCAACTACCTTACATACATTGACCTCTAGTTATCATTGTCTGTCGGACCTGATCCGACAGTGCGGATCAGGTCCAACAGACATCGCTGAATACGGCAAGCAATACACTCGCCGTATTCAGCATTGCACCAGCAGCTCACAAGAGCTGCTGGTGCAACGCCGCCCCCTGCAGACTCGCCAGCAGGGGGTGTCAATTTCCGCCGATGTCTGTCCGCCTGCTCAGAGCAGGCGGACAGGTTATGGAGCAGCGGTCTTTGTGACTGCTGCTTCATAACTGCTGTTTTTGGCGAGCCATACGGAGCTTGATACATATGCCCCATTGTCTTCACTTGTTTTCATTACAATATGTTTAATTTTATGGTAGACTAATATTTTATAGACTAATATTTTATCCACTGCTCTCACTATCGTCCTAATTATCTAGTCTGAGTATAATTATTCATTCGCATCTTAGCATATGCCCACAATTGAGAGGAGGGTTATTATTGTTGAATACTTTATTGCTATCACAACAACCATATATCAAGATAACGTGAATTAACAACTTCTAATTGTATATACTACTATTTTTTACTTTGAAAATAACCTGTCCACCGATTTTTGTTATGCAAGTTTATGTATAATGTGCTGTAGCATTATAAAAACCTCAATAAAAGATTTAAAAATGAAAAAATGTATTGCTTGAACGAAAGGCATGCTAACATCTGGAGGTTGAATAGTGTGGACACGTTAACTCCCTCTACTTATAGACACTTATGGGGCATCCTACAAAGCCCTGTTCTTGCTTTTGCTCTGGTGCTCTAGACCTAGTGCGCTAAAGCCAAACGTGTTTTAAGATATAGTTGAAACAGCATTGTTCTTCGCTTTTTATATGTGTGTGTAGAGAGAGAGAGAGAGAGTTCAAAGCCACCTTTATTCAGTGTGACGTTTTGGGGTTTCACCCCCTTCCTGAGAAATTGTGACAAACTGTCTGAGGAAGAGGGTTAAACCCTGAAACGTCACACTGAATAAAGGTGGCTTTGTGTGTATATATATATATTTATATATAAATCAAGAGAACAAAAAAAAAATTATAAAAAAGAGTAAATTAGAAAGTTGCTTAAAGGGACAGGAAACCCCAACATCTTCTTTTATGATGTGGATAGAACATACAATTTTAAACAACTTTCCAATTTATTTCTATTATCAAATTTTCTTAATTATCTTGTTATCCTTTGCTGAAGGAACAGCATTGCACTACTGGCAGCTAGCTGAACACATCTGTTAGCAAATCACAAAAGACAAAAGTGTGCAGGCACCAATCAGCAGCTAGCTCCCACTAGTGTAGGATATGTGCGTATTGTTTTTCAACAAGGGATACCAAGAGAACAAATCATATTTGACAATAGAAGTGAATTTAAAAGTGTTTTAAAATTGCATTCTCTATCTGAATCATGTAAGTTTGTTTTTGACTTTCCTATCCCTTTAAAATTACATGCACTATTTGAATTATGAAGGGAGAAAAATAGGTTTCATATCCCTTTAAATTGGGGATATTTGTCAATTATTAAAGTCAATCGGCTAGATTACGAGTTTTGCGGTACAGCTATACCGCTGAAAAATTGGCCATTGTGCGTGGAATGGCCAGGAATGCATATTACGAGTCACGGCGGTATAGCTGTAACGCAAGCATTTTAGCCTGTAATGCAACATCCATTCCGCACTCAAAAAAATTACGTTTGATTGTGGGATTTCCTTAACGCCGGTATTACAGTTTGTGCGTTCAAAAATGCTTGCGTTACAGCCTATACCAACACGATCCATACCACCATCTGAGTCCAGTAGTTATGGATTTTGCGAAACAAAAATGTTTCACAAAACTCAACTGTTTTCACAAAACTCAACACATAACTAAACTGTTACAAAGTACACTTACACCAATAAACTACATATTAACACCTAAATCGCCACCCTCCCGCATAGCAAACAATATTTAAAACGTATTAATCCATAATCTGCCGCCCACCCACATCGCGACTATTAAATAAATGTATTAACCACTAATCTGCCGCCCACCCACATCTCCAACACTATTTAAATATATTAACCTTTAAACCGCCGCTCCCCCCCCTTTAACCTAACATTACTATTCTAATAAAATAAAAAAATACCAATTAAAAAACCTATATTACAAATTTACAAAAAACACGAATCCTACGAAATTTTTTAAAAAAATCTAACATTACAAAAAACAACTAAAATTACGAAAAATAAAAAACACTAAGATCACAAAAAATAATAAACGAAATGATCAAAAATAAAAACAATTACACCTAATCTAATAGCCCTATAAAAAAACTACAATAAACTACCAATAGCCCTTAAAAGGGCCTTTTGTAGAGCATTGCCCTAAGTTAAACAGCTCTTTTACCTGTTAAAAAATACAAAGTCCCCCCAACAGTAAAACCCCCCAACCAACCAACTCCCCAAAATAAAAAACCTAACTCTAAAAAATCCTAAAATAAGCATTGCCCCTAAAGCAGCGGATTAGGGGTTAATAGGTTTATTTAGTGGCGGGGATGTCGGGGAGCGGAGGATTAGGGGTTAATAGCTTTTATTAGTGACGGTGATGTCGGGGAGCGGCGGATTAGGGGTTAATAACTTTATTTAGTGTGGCTGATGTCAGGAGTGGCGGATTAGGGGTTAATAACTTTATTTAGTGTGGCTGATGTTGGGGGTGGCGGATTAGGGATTAATAACTTTATTTAGTGTGGCTGATGTCGGGAGTGGCGGATTAGGGGTTAATAACTTTATTTAGTGTGGCCGATGTCGGGAGTGGCAGATTAGGGGTTTATAACTTTATTTAGTGTCGGCGATGTCGGGGAGAGGAGGATTAGGGTGTTTAGACTTGGGGTTTCTTTTCTCATAGACATTAATGGAGTTGCGTAACGCTGATCGCCATTCCGCACTTCAGTTTTTATTTCTCCCCATTGATGTCTATGGGAGAAAGTGTGCACGAGCATGTAAACTCAGCCCTTGGATTTTGTGCGGTATGGAGCTTAACACACCATAACGCACAGCAGAAGGAGGCTTTTCAGTAACTCGTAATGGCAGTGCTATGGAGAGTGAAATAACGCAAATTTTTTGGCGTTAGTTTCGCACCCTGTTTAGCGCAAAACTCGTAATCTAGCGATAGATTGGAGAAAATAATAATGTAGTATTATAAAAATCATAAAATAGTTTTAATATAAAACATGGCCTCACAAATTAAATTTAGACAAGAACTTACATTAAAGGGATAGTCTTCTCCAGAACAACCCCATTGTTTAAAAACATAGATTATCCCTTTATTACCCATTCATTCCCCTGTTTTGCATAACCAGCACGGTTATATTAATATACTTTTTACCTCTGTGATTACTTTGTAAAGCCTCTGCACACTGCCCCCTTTATTTCAATTCTTTTGACAGACTTGCATTTAGCCAATCAGTGCCTTTTCATTTGTAACTCCACGAGCGTAGTCACAATGTTCTCTATATGACACACATGAACTAACGCCCCCTAGCTGTGAAAAACTGCCAGATACATTAAAATAAGGGACGGCCTTCAAGGGCTTTGAAATTAGCATATGAGCCTACCTAGGTTTAGCTTTCAACAAAGAATAACAAGCGAACAAAGCAAATTTAATGATAAAAGTGAATTGGAAAGTTGTTTAAAATTGCATTCCCTATCTGCATCATGAACGTTTAATTTTGACTCGACTGTACCTTTAACTGAAGTAATGTTATAGTCATTATACTAGCTATGTTCTGTATATTTTTATCACAAATAATTAGGTACTCATGAACAAAACAAAAAATATTTCATAGAAAAGAAAAACTTCCCACTAACTGATAGAGATTTTGCCTAAACTATAGCTGTAATTTGAAAATATTTTAAATATGTTCAGCAATATGTTTCTTCTTGCAAATCAGTACATTATGTTGTGGAATATTGAGGACCTCTAGTGTTTGCATCAGTATAGTGTACAAATAAACCAGATTCAATACAGTTAAGCAAAATATCTGATTCACACACAGTTGTTTTAAATAGATTATTATATATATTTTGGAAAGTGATATTTTTCAAAAAATGTAATATTAATATGTTACAAGATTTTAAATAACGACAAAAAATTCTAGAATATTATATTAGGTTCAGCTGTGTGTGCCAATGTAGTAATTACTATTTTGATAAAAAAATGACATTTGCACACACAGCTGAACCTAATATAATATTCTGGCATTTTTGTTATTTAAAATCTAGTAACATATTAATGTCACATTTACATTTTATAGCACATGGTTCACATTTTTAGTCGTTCCACCTAAATAGAAATTATCCTTGGTTTTTTGTGTGTTTTTTTTTTTGGGGGGGGGGGGGGGGGTTTGGAATAAAAACATAGACCGATTCGGTAGCAGAAATATACAACTATTTCTTGATCAATACTACTAAACCATAATCATTGCATCTCTCTTCCTGAAAAAAGTTGAAGGTACATAAAAGTAAGTTGGATACTTGGGGTGTAGTATTTAAATGCAGTGTGTAAAATGAAATAAATACACTTCATAATGAAGCCTGATTAAGCTTTTGTTACATGTTTGTTCACATTTCCAGTGATCATCTTAAGAGACTAGACAAGTGCTAATGGTAGGTATGTACTTACCAAGGAATCAGCGGTAATGTTTCAAACTCTCTCCAGACATTTATTTAGAATAGTTGCCACTTAAGCACATATATATTTTTGTGCACATATATATTTCTAAACTTTGCCTACTGTAGCAGATCATGTCTGTCTGAAGGCTCGCGTGGAAACAGGGCCATTCGACCCTTAATAAATTGGCC
Organism: Bombina bombina; assembly: GCF_027579735.1. NCBI lineage: Eukaryota > Metazoa > Chordata > Amphibia > Anura > Bombinatoridae > Bombina > Bombina bombina. The sequence goes on from NC_069499.1 coordinate 454,701,936, forward strand.
CCAAGTACGTTGTTTCACATGCGCAAGTTTGTTATTGTTAATGTTTGGATGTTTGTGCTAAAACTATAAAAGTTTGTAATTTAATCAATTGTTTTACCAATTTTTAAAAAAAATATATATTTAAAATGTAGAATTGCTCCCTTTTAAGCTACATTTTTATGTAAAAGTTATTGCTGAGTGCCCTGATGAAGATTCAGTGCCATAAATCATACATACATTATATTTCTACGTGTGCTGCTGGTTTGGTTCTGTTTGCCCCATCAATCATACAAAGGAATCTTTTAGCAACCAGACGGAGAACAATTTAATGGGATATGCTATTTAATGGGATTACTAATTACCCTAAAAATCAAAGTAGACAGGTAATTGTCATTCCTATTGTAATCACCTGCTACCTAGAGGGGTATGAGGCCCCTCATTTGAAAGAGGGTTGTACCCTGGCAATAAAAGTGGTCATTGGAAATGAGAAGAGACATTTCATCCCTCTTTTGTTCGCCAACCCCTGCTACTGTTTAAAACTGTTCTGTACAGATTGACAACACTGTATCATTCTCACAGAAAAAGGAATGCAGAAGTTTTCCTCTGCATTCAAGTGGTTACTTTCCGTTCATAAACTGTGAGCACAATCACTTAAAGGGACATAATACCCATATGCTAAATCACTTGAAAGTGATGCAGTATAACTGTAAAAAGGTGACAGGAAAATATCACCTGAGCATCTCTATGTAAAAAAGGAAGATATTTTACCTCACAATTTCCTCAGCTCACCAGAGTAAGTTCTGTGTAAAAAGTTATACTTCAGCTGCTGTTCAGCTGCAGGGAAAAAAAAAGAAGAAATGAACAGCAGCCAATCAGCATCAACAGCACTGAGGTCATGAACTTTTACTGTGATCTCATGAAATTTCACTTAACTCTCATGATATTTTATAGTAAACTTCCTTAAACTGAATAGGGAACTAACAGGTAAAATATCTTACTTTTTTACATAGAGATGTTCAGGTGATATTTTCTAGTCAGTTTATTACAGCTATGCTGCATCACTTTCAAGTGTTTCAACATTTGGGTGTCATGGCCCTTTAAATATAGGACTATTTGGAATGTTTTCCAGTTAGAGGGATAAGCGCTTGTAGCAGCTTTGCAGAAAGTCTCCAAGTGATTATCCAGCTATGCTATCTTCATCATGGGAAAGGTGAATAGAATTAGCGTGAGGTTGTTCCAAATTCCAGAGACTAGTGTGAAACTGTTGTGTTATATAAAGAATGTAAAGGGACATTTAACAGCTGCTTTTGTGTATAAAATGTGCTTATCCCACACACTATAGACAAAAAAATATTTTCAAAAAAGCTGCAAATCAAGACAATTTGCAGCAATTTGAAAAATAAGGCTGCAGTATCTGATTTTTGGCCTCTAGAGAGTGTGGGACAAACACAATTATTTACACAAAAGGAAAAAGTGTTCTTTAATCATTTTTTTCTAATACTCCAACAGTTTACGTTTTATGCTATGAGTTTTCTGGGGGGGAAATATTATTTACACTAATATGTTATCACTAGATATTTGCATTTGGAGGTTTCGGATGCGTCCGAATGTGGAAGAAGGTGGCCGCTTGTGGCATTTGGCTTTTTTTGGAGCCGGATTTATTCTTGTGAAAGTGAAGATCTGGATTTGCAGAGAATTTGGTGTGTTGAACTTTCACAAGAAGAAATTGGGCTCTAAAAAGAGCTGAATGCTGCGAATGGGCACCTTCTTCAAAGGTATTTGAAAACCTTTGAATTCACATGCCTAATTATCACCAATGCATTTGATTCAATATATCTTGAGTACATTTTAAATTTTCTTTATGATCTCAATTTGAAAAAAAGTACTGTGTTATACTCAGTCAAGAGCAGAAAGTCCTGTTGGATGTTTGAAAACACCTCTAATATACCCTCCCTCTGCAAACTGTTTATATCAATTATACCTACAGTGATACACAAAAGCACATTATATTGTCAACATTGAAGATACATACAAATATGAGCAGTCACCTTTTAAAAATAACATGATCTAGTCTTGAAAACTCATGTTGGATTGTGTTATACAGACACTATATTTAGTTCTATACAGTCTTTTACAGTACTTGTTTGAGCTCTATAATATGGGTGCCAAAAACTAGCATAAGTAATTTTTAATTGTACTATCCATTTTCTGAAGTGTATACCTGTTCTATTCTGTATTCAGGTGTTTTCTTATTGTTGCCATAAGTGGACGTGCCACTGCTTTAAGAAATAGGTGACTAGAGTGTTTTATTGCAGTGTAAATAATTATTAAGGTAGTAGTGTTAGTAATAGAAACCCAAAAAAGTATGTTTTTATTAAAATGGAGAAATAAAAAACTGCTGTCCTTGGAATAAATATGTAACACTAATAAGGGCTATAAAATATATTTGGTGTTTATCAAAACAGGTATCATCAGAGTCCATATAAAATATTTTGAAGATTATATGTATTTTATTTAAAGTTACCAATTAATAAGCTAATGGTATTTTCATTTTGTATTTGTATGTTATGATAGGCCTATGGAACGTTCTGGAGAAGATGTGGACATTATATTTGCCCGGCTAAAAGGAGTAAAAGCATTTGAGAAATATCATCCTATTCTTCTTCAACAAATCTGTTTTTGTGGCTATTATGAAAGTTTGGAAAAGGGAGTTACCTGTAAGTGAGACTGAAAACCTATATCAGTATGATCACTATTACTTCTTCTTTATATACATTTGTTTCTGAATTGCTTACATTTGATGTGCAAAATATATAATAAAAATAAATAAGAACATGAACTTGAGTAAACACAATAGCAACCAATCCTATCTATCTATCTATCTATCTATCTATCTTTCTATTGGGTACTTATAGAGCCCAAACTAATCACCCGTGAGGGTCTCAAGGCATTAAGGGAAGAGGATAGGAGGAGGGGGGAGGGAATGGGCGTTCATTTGAAGATCCAGGTTTTGAGGTCCTTTCTGAACTTTGTAAGGGAGGTGGATTCTCTGAGGTGCTGCGGGAGGGTGTCCAATGTCTTTGCTGCCATGTGGGAGAAGGATCTTCCGCCCGCTATGGATTAGGTGATGTGGCGGATGACTGCGAGTGCTTGTTTGTCGGCTGATTGGAGTTGTCTGGCGGGGGTGTAGAAATTTACACGGTAGTTGATGTATTCGGGTCCGATGCATTGTAGGGCCTTAAATGCATGGGTAAGGAGCTTGAAGGTGATTCTCTTGTAGATGGGGAGCCAGTGAAGGTTCCTTAGGTGTTTGGTTATGTGGCATTGGCGAGGGATGTCGAGGATGAGTCTGGCTGAGGCGTTTTGGATAAGTTGGAGCCTCTTTTGGAATTTGATGGTGGCACCGACGTAGTGTGCATTGCGGTAGTCCAACCGGCTGCTGACGAGGGCGTGGGATACTGTCTTCTTGGTTTCGGTATGGACTTGAAGATTTTCCATAGCAGGTGGAGAATGTGGAAGCATGTTGAGGTGATTGCATTGATTTGTCGGTCCATGGAGAGTGAAGAGTCCAGGATGAAGCCTAGATTTCATTTTGGTCGGTTGGGGTTGGAGGGTGACCGAGGGCTGTGGGCCACCAGGAGTCGTCCCATGCAGATTTATTGGGTCCTAGGAGGAGGACTTCGGTTTTGCCTGTGTTCAGTTTGAGCCTGTTGTCATTCATCCAGGCGACGACTGCTGTCAGGCCTTTGTGGACGTTCTTTTTGGCGGTGGTGGGATCTCGGGTGAGTGAGATGTTTAACTGGGTGTCGTCGGCGTAGGAGACGATGTAGAGGTCGTGGCGTCGGATGATGGTGGCTAGAGGGGCCATGTAGATGTTGAAGAGGGTGGGGCTCTGTCAAGAGCCTTGCGGTACACCGCAGTTGACTGGTGCGGGTTTGGAGGAGAAGGGCGGGAGTCTGACTTTCAGGGTCCTGTCTGTGAGGAAGGAGGTGATCCATTCCAGGGCTTTGCTGTGGATGCCGGCGTCGTGTAGGCGGGTGCGGAGGGTGTTGTGGTCGACAGTGTCAAATGCTACTGAGAGGTCTAGAAGGATGTGTGCGGCAGTTTCTCCTCTGTCGAGCATGGCGCATATGTTGTCTGTGGCGGCGAGGAGGGCTGTCTCGGTGTTGTGGTTGCTTCTGAAACCGGATTGGTCAATAAGTTGCAAGTTAATGGACTTTTCTATGACTTTGGCCAGGAAGGGGAGTAGAGAGATAGGGCGGTAGTTATTCAGGTCCATGATTTCTTCAGCAGGGGTTTCAGTTATGCATGCTTCCAGACATCCGGGAAGGTGCCACTTTTGATAGAGCAGTTGATGGTGCGGCGGAGTTTAGGGGCGATGGTGTCGCTTGCTTTGTTGAATATGTGATGGATTTATTATATAACAGTGGGCGCTTAAAGCAGGAGATTCAGTAGATATGCAAAACAAATATGCTAAACAACTATAATTACCTCTGTAGAGAATAGATCAAACGTTAGGGAATAAATCTACTATGGTCTTAAATATATTAAAATATTTAAAATATTTAGTTAATAAGCAGATCTAGTATATAAAAAAGTTTATTTGATGAACAGTTACAAAATCACAATTCATAATCAAAATCTAAAACAATATACAATCATTCCCAACTATAGTTGCTCTTTCAACCATTCACACACTCCCTAAAACAATAACAGTCTAAATGATGATATAAAAACCAATGAATAAATGCAAGTTTGAATTCGTTTCAAAACCAGAAGGTGCAATATATTTCTAGAAAGGACTTAAAAATAATAATGTCTCTTCCTGATAAAAAGTTTATAATAAAAATTTATGCACAGTACAATTTATGACAAGTCCGCTACAGCAGGGTAAAGTGCCAGGTTTTAGTCTCTTTTAAAATTGATTATCCCAAATGACAACAGCCGTCGGTCTTTTTTCACCGGCGCTGTATATAATTTGCAAGGGAGTTAGTCTGTAAGGCTTCAATATTTTACGGAAATCTCCGTTGTTATCCTGTGTATTTTGAGGCTATCCGCCTTCTTACCGTGACTCCACTTGTATCTCAGCCGCTCTGCTACAAACAATCAACCGCACACCGGCGGCTTCCAAAACTCCTACGTCACCTGGTTTCCGGAACCTCCAGGCGGTTCAGACTTGCGCAAGTCTATTACGAGGTGTAGGGAGACCTCTAATCCTGGTTCTATTACCCCTCTTCAGTACTTCCAAGTACGCGGTGAAAGATTCTCCTCAGGTCTTCGTCTATCGAATAGACTAATAGCAGAAAAGGCAACTTTGTGTAATGGCAGGGTGAATCCTCTACGCGTTTCAACCCGTGTGGGTCTTTGTCAAGATACTTTACCCTGCACCTGTGCTATCTTAAAAACCCCGCTGTAGCTCCTGATTCGTCAATTGTTCATTACCTTCCTGCTTATGTTAAATGTGGGAATCGATACAGAGACACATGCTTAATCAATTTTAGACATTCCACAGTCATTCATGAATCCATTCATATAGTCTATCTCAATTTCTATCTTAAATGCAAAAACCGTAATAATATGCTACTCTAAAAAAATATATTTTATTGAGGAATAAATTGTAGAATAAATTTCCAATGTAAATAAAATTAAAATAAAAATGTAGTAAAATAAATTTATAAATTTCAATAAAATATAAATTTAATTTGAGAAATACGCAAAAAATTGTGACTTTGGGGTGGGGAGTTATATTAAAATATACAAAACCTTAGAGCATAACCATCGAAATACATGGGAGACAAGAAGTGAAAAGACATTTCTAAAATCATTTTAATCTTTAAAATCTTCATATATTATTAATAGGGGTATATTGTAAGAGGCATATATAAATAAATAAATAAGCAAACAAGGGAATCTAGTATCTAATATATATAATAGATCTAATCAATATTATATTAAGACAAATCATTCTATGAGGAAATAGTATGGCACAAATAGATAAAAATATATTAGTTTAAAAATAAATAAATAAATTAATTACCTTGAATTACATAAAAATTACATTAAAAAAGGAGCCAATTCCAATTCTGAGTTAAGACCATTGGGGTACAGTAACTCAGCTTCTCTTTTTAAAAGTTTATTTTCGAAATTGCCCCCCCTCCAATCTTTCCTTACCAAACACAATCCCCAAAATGTGAGGTCCTTGATGTTATTTTTATGTATCTCTCTAAAATGTTGGTATAAATGTGTATCCAGCTTCCCTTTTTCTATATTCCATAGATGTTCCCTAACTCTATCTCTCAACATCCTTGTTGTTTCCCCTATGTAAAGATATTTACATGAGCATCGTAACATATACACTACACTATTGCACCTAATTGTATCCTTGATCTTATACTCTTTGTCCATACCTGGGATCACTACATCCTTCTTTTTAATCCCATTTCTACAGGCTTTACAAGTGACACAGGGGAAGAAGCCTCTTATTTCCTCTCCTCTTAGATCTCTATCTTTCGGGGGTCTTTCTTTCTTCCGTTTAAATTCGCTAGGGGCTAGGATTGTTTTAAAATTTTTCGTTTTTTTATATACTATCCTTGGGTATGGGGGGAGCTTGTCTCCAATCACCGGATCATTTTTTATAAGGTGCCAGTGCTTTCTTAGGATTTTCCTCATCATCCCATGATCCTCACTATATGTGGTGATAAATGGAACATCTATCATTTCTTTCTTCTCAAATTCCTTATTTTTATATTCTAAAAGTGAATTTCTCTCTGTAACCCTAGCTCTTGTAATGGCTGCTTTAATATTCTTCTCCTGATAGCCTCTATCTCTAAACCTATCTTCCAATATTCCTATTTGCTCATCAAAATCCATTAATCTGGAACAATTTTTTCGAATCCTTAGACATTGACCAACCGGAATATTGTCTATCCATTTCTTATAATGGCAGCTAGTAGCATGGATGTAGTTATTTGCATCCGTGGGTTTAAAATGGGTTTTAGTTATACACTCTTTATTTTCCACAACTAAATCTAAATCCAGGAAAGTTATTTTTTCTTTACTAATATTATATGTAAAAGTCAGGCCCCTATCATTACTGTTCATAGTATTAAATAAATCTATGAGGGACTCTTCACTCCCACGCCAAATAATTAAAATATCATCTATGTATCTTTTAAAAAGCACGAGATTCGCACCGAGCTCAGCAAACAGGAGAAACCTCTGTTCCCATTCTCCCATAAACAGATTTGCATAGCTCGGTGCGAATCTCGTGCCCATGGCTGTACCCTCTATTTGCTGGAAATAGTTTCCATCAAAGGAAAAATAATTATGCTCCAATATAAAACTAATACTTTCTAATATAAATTCCTTCTGATCCTCAACCATACTCTCATCTTTGGATAAAAAATACTCCACAGCTTCTAATCCTAGATTATGTTTAATATTTGTGTACAAAGATGACACATCACAAGTGGCCATCAAAAAACCATCCTCCCATTCTATCTCTTTCAATATTCTCAAAACATTAGTAGAGTCTTTTAAGTAGGAATCTAAGCTTCCTACATATTTCTGGAGGAACTTATCCACGTACTGGGAAAGATTCGATGTAATGGAATCAATCCCCGAGACAATGGGCCTACCTGGGGGGTTAACTAGACTTTTATGCACCTTAGGCAAAAAGTAAAATATGGGAATCCTAGGGTGTTGAGGTTTAATGTATAAATATTCTTTTTCTGTTAAAATCCCTTTATCCTTCCCTTTATCTATAATTTTAAGTAATTTAGTTATAAACTTCTTAGTTGGATCCATATCTAGCTTCCTGTAAGTCTTTTTATCATTTAGTAATCTCTCAGCCTCATTTTTATAATTTTGGCTGTCCATAATGACCAGGCCTCCCCCTTTATCCGCCATTTTGAATGTGATATCACTATTATTTTGAAGTTGTTCCAATAATTCTTTATCCTTTTTATTTAAATTTCTTTTACATTTATTCTTTCTCCCTTCACTTTTCCTTAGGTCCATTAGGACCATCTTTTCGAAGGTTTCTAAATTGCTTCCTCTATCATTTTTTGGATAGAAGTTTGACTTTAATTTTAAATTAGTATGTTCAAATTTATCTACATTCGTGTTGGCTCTTTCATTACATATATATTTTTCAATGGGGTTTTTTAGAAAGAACCGTTTGAGAGTCAGGTTCCTCACGTACTTCTTCACATTAATGTGAGTCTCAAATTTATTTAAAGTTCTGGATGGGGCAAATGATAATCCTAAATTTAAAACCCTCTCCTCATCTTTACTTAAAATTTTCTTATTTGAATATGTGATGGGGCATGGGTTTGAGGGTGCGCCGGAGTGGATGGATTTCATGATTCTGAGGGTGTCCTTTGTGGTGAGGGGGCTCCAGATAGTCTGTGTGGGGGGATGAATTTGGGTGGGGTGTCGGTGGGTGTAGGGGTGGAGGTTGAGTTATGAGTCATGAAACTGTCATAGATGTCGAGGATCTTGCAGTGGAAGTGTGCAGCGAGGGTATCGCAGAGGTCCTGGGAGGGTGGGATGTCGGTGGTGTTGCTGTTGGGCTTAGAGAATTCCTTGATGACTGAGAACAACTGTTTGCGGTTTTGTGTGTTATAGTTGATTCTGTCTTGAATGGCTGTTTTTTTGCCAGTTTTTATGAGGTGGTGGTGGGTGGTGATTGCTTCCTTAAAGGCAGCTTTTTCCAGAAGGGTCTTGCTGGATCTCCAGGTTCTTTCCAATCGTCTGCAGTGGCGTTTGGAGTCCTGAAGGGTCGGGGTAAACCAGCTGGCCTTGATGATGGTTTGGCGGCTGTACAGTTTCTCGAGGGGGCGAGGGTGTTGGATCAATCTGTGATCCAGCGGTGGAGGTTGCGGGCGGAGGAGTTGGCATCTGTGGAGGTAGGTGGGGAGGATTTGTTTAGGGTGCGGTGCAGTTGGTCTTGGGTGATGTTGTTCCAGTTTCTGCAGGGCGGGTGGTACTGCCAGAGATGGGTGGTGGGTTTGTTGAAGGAGAAGTGTATGCAGTGGTGGTCAGTCCAGAGGAGTTCGGTGATGTGATTGACTGAGATGTGGTTGCCTGCGGAGATCGGGTTGAGGGTGTGGCCGGCTGCGTGGGTTGGGTAGTTTACGAGTTGCTTCAGTCTGATGGTTCCGAGGTTTTCCAGGAGGGTAGAGGTGTTGTGATAGTTGGGGTTGTCAAGATGGAAGTTGAGGTCACTGAGGAGGATGTAGTCCATTGAGGCGATGGCATGGGGTGCGAAGTAGTCGGTGATGGAGTCGCAGAAGGCGGGACGAGGTCCGGGAGGTCTGTAGATGAGGGTGCCATGGAGGGTGGTGTTGGGGTTGACCTGGATCTTGAAGTGTAGGTGTTCCAGGTCTGGTGAGTGGTTGTCAGAGCTGGTTGTGACTTGGATGGTGTGTTTGTGGATGATAGCAATGCCTCCTCCAGGTCTGTTGCTGCGGTCTTTGTGGCAGATCTTGTAGCTGTTGGGTATTGCAGTGGCGATGTCCGGCGCTGATGTGGGGTTCAGCCAGGTCTCGGACCTCGGTGAAGAAGGCGACGTCTAGGGAGGTGGAGTCTAGCAGGTTCAAGATTTCGAGGGCGTGCTTGTGGATGGAGCGGGTGTTGAGGAGGATGCAGTTGAGGTAGTTGTGGCTGTTTTTGGGTGGGTTAGTTGGTTGGGTTGTGGTCCGGAGGGAGGGGAAGGAGCAGTTGTGGCAGGTGTTGAGCAGATGGATGGTGCTGGCGTCGTAATGGCGGCAATTTCTGGAGCCAAGGTTCATGGCATTGGGTGCGGTTGGGGCGTGGACGGGCGCTGACAGGCTTGCCTTTGGCAGCAAGCACCATTAAATACAGCAGGAAGGTGGGTGGGCTGGTTAGCTGGCAAGCTGGAGTGGGGATAGTTGCTAAAAGAAAACAGATCAACAAAAATACAGCAAAAATACAGAGGGAGAAGACTTACGTCAGTGGTGCTGGGAGCACCATTAAATACAACAGGAAGGTGGGCGGGCTGGTTAGCTGGCAAGCTGCAGTGGGGGTAGGTGCTTAAAGAAGACAGAGAGCAACAAAAATACAGACGGAGAAGGGAGCGAAGACTCCTGCTCAATCCATCTAGTTTTTTTTTTATATACAGTATATCCATATTGTTTAATACAACACAATGCAGCTCTGGTTTGTTAAATGTTTTAAAAATGTATAGGTGAAATATATACTGAACATTTTTAAAAGCATTTTAAGGACTAATTAAAGAATGAGAGCTCATAAATTCTACATAATTATTTTACAGTTGAGTAAAGGGATATCTAACCTTTTTCCAGATAAGGAGTCAAACTGGGTTTTTATTTTTATTTGCAGAGCTGCTAAGCAAATGTTAATTTTACTTATAAAAGCACAAGTCTTTATACCCAAATATACAGTGTTACAACCCAGATATACAAAGAATGTCAAGCTCTTTACTGTTTATAGAGGAATCGTGGCTATGATTTGTATATGTTGCAGATGCAAAAAAGGCAAAGGAATAGTCAGGAATCGCAGCCAGATACTTCACTAAACTGTAACAACCTCATGTACTGCACACAAGTAGCTTGGAATAGTGAGCAGTCCCTGTGAAAAAGATATAAGTATCATTAAAGGGACAGTCAACACCAAGATAGGTAATCCCTTTATTTACCATTCCCCAGTTTTGCATAACAAACACTGTTATAAAAATATACTTTTTTACCTCTGTAATTACCTTGTATCTAAGCTTCTGCTGACTGCCTCCTTATTTCAGATCTTTTGACAGACTTGCATTTCAGGCAATTAGTGCTGACTCTTAAATTACTCCACAGGAGTGAGCACAATATTATCTATATGGCACACATGAACAAACAGTACATGTTATTAGCTATTCACAGCCAGACAGTAAGATAACAGGTGGACTGCAGAGTCTTAGAAATCATCCTATGAGCCCACCTAGGTTTAGCCTTTAACAAAAAATACCAAGAGAAATAAGCAAACTTGATGATAAAAGTAAATTGGAAAGTTGTGTAAAAGGACATGCTCTGAATCATGAAAGTTTAATTTGGACTTTACTGTCCCTTTAAGACACAAACATGCAATTATGTGCTTAGAGGGAAATATATATAAACAGATAAAGACAACAGAAAATGCCATAAAATATTTATTTATATTCAGTAAACATATTTACATTGAAACAAAACATAAGCTTTCTTTCTTATGTTGCAGTATACCGCCAGGGTGACATTGGCACAAGCTGGTACGCAGTCCTAACAGGATCACTTGATGTTAAAGTGACTGAAACAAACAACCACCAGGTAACATTTTCTACCAACAACTATTAAGATATAGCACATGCACATTGTAAGAGACTTTATTTACTTATATTCTCAAATTTACTTTGTTCTCTTGTAATTATCCCAGGTTGGCTCCGGAACAACATTGCACTGCTGGGATCTAGCTGCCGATTGGTGGCTGCATATATATGCCTCTTGTCATTGGCTCTCCTGAATGAAGCAAATTTGGGGGGAGATTTAATAAGCAGTGGATGCTGCTTTCTCCGCGCAAAGTTTTTGGCTCGACGGAAACAGATGTTAAGAAGCAGCGGTCGTTGTTAGCCACCTTTTAGGTGGTGGACTGCAATCATCCCGATCCGATCGGGATGATTGACACCCCCTGCTAGTGAATTGGCCGCGAATGTGCAGAGGCGGGCATTGCACAAGCATTTCACAAGAAATGCTTGTGCAATGTTAAATGCCAACAGCGTATGCTGTCTGCATTTAGCGATGTCGGGCGGACATGGTAAATTGACCCCTTGGGGTTTTCATGTCACTTTAATAATACAACAACATATCACCACATTTTTATTAGGGTTTAACGTTAAATTTTATACTCAGGTGTTTGAATGTGTTTTGGAAAAATTTGATTTTGCTTTCTAATGTTTGAGCCCATTAAAATATGGTTTGTATTACAATTAGTATCTTCCTATAAAGATTATTTTATTCGTTTTTTAAATTAAATACAACTATAAGAAAATGTTTTTAGTACAACTGATCGCATTCAGTTATTGCATTTATAGCTCGGCCCATTTTATTTTACTGTTGTTAAATGGGTATTGCCAAACAAAGAGCATATCCAAAATCAGAATGATCAGAGTCTCTACTTTATAATAATACTAATTTTAGCTTGAGTGTTGTATCACTTAGCCCCCAGTTCTTCAATGATCTTTGGGCTGGTGAGATTCTATAAGAATGCTCGCCAGTCCTATTTCCCTGAAATTATATAAAGCCACTTTTTAATCTGAAAACAGTGTGCCTCGCTAAGGGTGTATATGGCATTTTCAAAAGGTGAAGCAGGTTCATAATTACACAACTGCACAATAAAATTCGTAATTTAAAAATCTTACAAAACGAATAATTGAACCATTCACACAAAAATACTCAGGGAAATATTGTATTGTTAAGGTGCATCAAAATTGTTCACCAAAATCATATTTTATCAAAGACGTAATATTTGTAGGTAAATTACACAATAATACATTGCATTAACTATGCACAGCAGTCACCGCTCACCTCCCTATATCACTGCTATTACAGGTTTGCAAAAAACCTGGCGATAGCAGGCAATATGGCAGCGTTGAGCTCCATACCGCACTCAAATACCAGCGCTGCTTTGAGCTGGTTTTACGTGCTTGTGCACGATTTCCCCATAGACATCAATGGGGAGAGCCGGCTAAAAAAAAGCTTAACACCTGCAATAAAGGAGCGTAAAGCTCCGTAACGCAGCCCCATTGATTCCTTTGGGGAAAGAAAAGTTATGTTTACACCTAACACCCTAACATAAACCCCGAGTCTAAACATCCCCCTAATCAGCTGCCCCCGACATCACCACCACCTACATTACACTTATTAACCCCTAATCTGCTGCCCCCGACATCGCCACTACCTATATTACACTTATTTGTGCAAAAATCCGTCATATATATATATATATATATCTCTTTAAGAATACACAGAACATATTCTGCTATGTGCATAACATTGGATTATGGAATATTCAATATTATCTTCTTATGTTGGGCTTTTAAATAACCGCAATCCTGTTTGTGCGACATGTGGGTGTTAGGTTTTTTTCAACTTTTTTTGCTCCATTAAATCTATGGGGGAATGGGATATTGCATTTGTGACTTCTCAAAAGTCTGTTTGATATTGTGACGTTACGAACATGAGAGTGCAAACTTTCAACTTGTAATACGAGCGTGAATTACTTCTAATGATTTTTTAGAAGTGGGGCGTCAGTCTGTAAAATAGAGAGGGCCAAAACTTTAAAACAATGAGTTCTGTGGTTTTGGGAATTTTGTCATGTTGCTCTTGGGGTTTTAGGGGTGTTATTCCGTGCAGCAAAACATCTAATTTGTATTTTCACTAATAGAGGGTTACGCTGCCTTGAGATTGGTGTAATGACTTTATAATTAAAGGGACAGTCTACACCAGAATTTGTATTGTTTTAAAAGATAGATAATCCCTTTTACCCATTCCCTAGTTTTCTGCAAACTGCCCCCTTATTTCAGTTATTTTGATAGACTTGCATTATAGCCAATCAGTGCTGGCTCCTAGGTAAATCAATGTGTGTGAGCACAGTGCTATCTATACTACACACAACTAAGAATACCAAGAGAACAAAGCAAAATTGGTGATAAAAGAAAAATTGGAAAATTCTTTAAAATTACGCACTCTATTTAAATCATGAAAGTTTATTTTGGACTAGACTGTCCCTTTAAAACAAAGTAGCTAAAAGAGGTTTGTGTTTAAACTGGGAAAATACACAGATAATTATTGTATACTAATAGGAAGTATTAGCTGCCACTGTTACTTGGTAATATTGTAACAGGGAACATTTCTTTCATGTAATTAGCAAGAGTCCATGAGCTAGTGACGTATGGGATATACATTCCTACCAGGAGGGGCAAAGTTTCCCAAACCTCAAAATGCCTATAAATACACCCCTCACCACACCCACAAATCAGTTTTACAAACTTTGCCTCCTGTAGAGGTGGTGAAGTAAGTTTGTGCTAGATTCTACGTTGATATGCGCTCCGCAGCAGGTTGGAGCCCGGTTTTCCTCTCAGCGTGCAGTGAATGTCAGAGGGATGTGAAGAGAGTATTGCCTATTTGAATTCAATGATCTCCTTCTACGGGGTCTATTTCATAGGTTCTCTGTTATCGGTCGTAGAGATTCATCTCTTACCTCCCTTTTCAGATCGACGATATACTCTTATATATACCATTACCTCTACTGATTCTCGTTTCAGTACTGGTTTGGCTTTCTACTACATGTAGATGAGTGTCCTGGGGTAAGTAAGTCTTATTTTTGTGACACTCTAAGCTATGGTTGGGCACTTTTATATAAAGTTCTAAATATTTGTATTTAAACATTTATTTGCCTTGATTCAGGATGTTCAATATTCCTTATTTCAGACAGTCAGTTTCATTATTTGGGATAATGCATTTGAATAATCAATTTTTTTCTTACCTTAAAATTTGACTTTTTTCCCTGTGGGCTGTTAGGCTCGCGGGGGCTGAAAAGGCTTCATTTTATTGCGTCATTCTTGGCGCAGACTTTTTTGGCGCAAAAAATTTTCTTTGTTATTTCTGGTGTCATACTTGTCACCGGAAGTTGCGTCATTTTTGACGTTTTTTTGCGCCAAAAGTGTCGGCGTTACCGGATGTGGTGTCATTTTTGGCGCCAAAAGCATTTAGGCGCCAAATAATGTGGGCGTCTTTTTTGGCGCTAAAAAATATGGGCGTCATTATTGTCTCCACATTATTTTAAGTCTCATTGTTTATTGCTTCTGGTTGCTAGAAGCTTGTTCACTGGCATTTTTTCCCATTCCTGAAACTGTCATTTAAGGAATTTGACCAATTTTGCTTTATATGTTGTTTTTTTCTATTACATATTGCAAGATGTCCCAGATTGACCCTGAGTCAGAAGATACTTCTGGAAAATCGCTGCCTGATGCTGGGTCTACCAAAGTTAAGTGTATTTGCTGTAAACTTATGGTATCTGTTCCTCCAGCTGTTGTTTGTAATGAATGTCATGACAAACTTGTTAATGCAGATAACATAAGAGATTTTGTTTCTAAATCCATTAAGAAGGCTATGTCTGTTATCCCTCCTTCTAGTAAACATAAAAGGTCTTTTAAAACTTCTCATTTTTCAGATGAATTTTTAAATGAACATCGTCATTCTGATTCTGATAATGATTCCTCTGGTTCAGAGGATTCTGTTTCAGAGGTTGATGCTGATAAATCTTCATATTTGTTCAAAATGGAATTTATTCGTTCTTTGCTTAAAGAAGTCTTAATTGCATTAGAAATAGAGGATTCTGGTCCTCTTGATACTAAATAAGGTTTTTAAATCTCCTGTAGTTATTCCAGAAGTTTTTCCTGTCCCTGATGCTATTTCTGAAGTAATCTCCAGGGAATGGAATAATTTGGGTAATTAATTTACTCCTTCTAAACGTTTTAAGCAATTATATCCTGTGCCATCTGACAGATTAGAGTTTTGGGACAAAATCTCTAAGATTGATGGGGCTATCTCTACTCTTGCTAAGCGTACTACTATTCCTACGGCAGATAGTACTTCCTTTAAGGATCCTTTAGATAGGAAAATTGAATCCTTTCTAAGAAAAGCTTACTTATGTTCAGGTAATCTTCTTAGACCTGCTATATCTTTAGCGAATGTTGCTGCAGCTTCAACTTTTTGGTTAGAAGCTTTAGCGCAACAAGTAACAGATCATAATTCTCATAGCATTGTTAATCTTCTTCAACATGCTAATAATTTTATTTGTGATGCCATCTTTGATATCATTAGGGTTGATGTCAGGTATATGTCTCTAGCTATTTTAGCTAGAAGAGCTTTATGGCTTAAAACTTGGAATGCTGATATGTCTTCTAAGTCAACTTTACTTTCCCTTTCTTTCCAGGGTAATAAATTATTTGGTTCACAGTTGGATTCTATTATTTCAACTGTTACTGGAGGGAAAGGAACTTTTTTACCACAGGATAAAAAATCTAAAGGTAAATTTAGGTCTAATAATCGTTTTCGTTCCTTTCGTCACAATAAGGAACAAAAGCCTGATCCTTCCCCTACAGGAGCGGTATCAGTTCAGAAACCATCTCCAGTCTGGAATAAATCCAAGCCCTTTAGAAAGCCAAAGCCAGCTCCCAAGTCCACATGAAGGTGCGGCCCTCATTCCAGCCCAGCTGGTAGGGGGCAGATTACGTTTTTTCAAAGAAATTTGGATCAATTCAATTCACAATCTTTGGATTCAGAACATTGTTTCAGAAGGGTACAGAATAGGCTTCAAGATGAGGCCTCCTGCAAGAAGATTTCTTCTTTCCCGTGTCCCAGTAAATCCAGCGAAGGCTCAAGCATTTCTGAAATGTGTTTCAGATCTAGAGTTGGCTGGAGTAATTATGCTAGTTCCAGTTCTGGAACAGGGGCTGGGGTTTTACTCAAATCTCTTCATTGTACCAAAGAAGGAGAATTCCTTCAGACCAGTTCTGGATTTAAAAATATTGAATCATTATGTAAGGATACCAACATTCAAAATGGTAACTATAAGGACTATTCTGCCTTTTGTTCAGCAAGGGCATTATATGTCCACAATAGATTTACAGGATGCATATCTGCATATTCCGATTCATCCAGATCATTATCAGTTTCTGAGATTCTCTTTCCTAGACAAGCATTACCAGTTTGTGGCTCTGCCATTTGGCCTAACAACAGCTCCAAGGATTTTTACAAAGGTTCTCGGTGCCCTTCTGTCTGTAATCAGAGAACAGGGTATTGTGGTATTTCCTTATTTGGACGATATCTTGGTACTTGCTCAGTCTTCACATTTAGCAGAATCTCATACGAATCGACTTGTATTGTTTCTTCGAGATCATGGTTGGAGGATCAATTTGCCGAAAAGTTCATTGATTCCTCAGACAAGGGTAACCTTTTTAGGTTTCCAGATAGATTCAGTGTCCATGACTCTGTCTCTGACGGACAAGAGACGTCTAAAATTGGTTTCAGCTTCTCGAAACCTTCAGTCTCAATCATTCCCTTCGGTAGCCTTATGCATGGAAATTCTAGGTCTTATGACTGCTGCATCGGACGCGATCCCCTTTGCTCGTTTTCACATGCGACCTCTTCAGCTTTGTATGCTGAATCAGTGGTGCAGGGATTATACAAAGATATCTCAATTGATATCTTTAAAACCGATTGTACGTCACTCTCTGACGTGGTGGACAGATCACTGTCGTCTAGTTCAGTGGGCTTCTTTTGTTCTTCTAACCTGGACTGTGATTTCAACAGATGCAAGTCTGACAGGTTGGGGAGCTGTTTGGGGGTCTCTGACAGCACAAGGGGTTTGGGAATCTCAGGAGGATGAGATTACCAATCTTTTTTTTGGAACTCCGTGCAATTTTCAGAGCTCTTCAGTCATGGCCTCTTCTAAAGAGAGAATCGTTCATTTGTTTTCAGACGGACAATGTCACAACTGTGGCATATATCAATCATCAAGGAGGGACTCACAGTCCTCTGGCTATGAAAGAAGTATCTCGAATACTGGTATGGGCGGAATCCAGCTCCTGTCTAATTTCTGCGGTTCATATCCCAGGTATAGACAATTGGTAAGCGGATTATCTCAGTCGCCAAACGTTACATCCGGGCGAATGGTCTCTTCACCCAGAGGTATTTCTTCAGATTGTTCAAATGTGGGGACTTCCAGAAATAGATTTGATGGCTTCTCATCTAAACAAGAAGCTTCCCAGGTATCTGTCCAGATCCAGGGATCCCCAGGCGGAAGCAGTGGATGCATTGTCACTTCCTTGGAAGTATCGTCCTGCCTATATCTTTCCGCCTCTAGTTCTTCTTCCAAGAGTAATTTCCAAGATTCTGAAGGAATGCTCGTTTGTTCTGCTGGTAGCTCCAGCATGGCCTCACAGGTTTTGGTATGCGGATCTTGTCCGGATGGCCACTTGCCAACCGTGGACTCTTCCGTTAAGACCAGACCTTCTGTCACAAGGTCCTTTTTTCCATCAGGATCTCAAATCCTTAAATTTGAAGGTATGGAGATTGAACGCTTGATTCTCAATCAAAGAGGTTTCTCTGACTCTGTGATTAATACTATGTTACAGGCTCGTAAATCTGTATCTAGGAAGATATATTATCGAGTCTGGAAGATTTACATTTCTTGGTGTCTTTCTCATCATTTTTCCTGGCATTCTTTTAGAATTCCGAGAATTTTACAGTTTCTTCAGGATGGTTTGGATAAAGGTTTGTCTGCAAGTTCCTTGAAAGGACAAATCTCTGCTCTTTCTGTTCTTTTTCACAGAAAGATTGTTAATCTTCCTGATATTCATTGTTTTGTACAAGCTTTGGTTCGTATAAAACCTGTTATTAAGTCAATTTCTCCTCCTTGGAGTTTGAATTTGGTTCTGGGGGCTCTTCAAGCTCCTCCATTTGAACCTATGCATTCACTGGACATTAAATTACTTTCTTGGAAAGTTTTGTTTCTTTTGGCCATCTCTTCTGCTAGAAGAGTTTCTGAATTATCTGCTCTTTCTTGTGAGTTTCTTTTTCTGATTTTTCATCAGGATAAGGCGGTGTTGCGAACTTCTTTTAAATTTTTACCTAAGGTTGTGAATTCTAACAACATTAGTAGAGAAATTGTGGTTCCTTCATTATGTCCTAATCCTAAGAATTCTAAGGAGAGATCATTGCATTCTTTGGATGTAGTTAGAGCTTTGAAATATTATGTTGAAGCTACTAAGGATTTCCGAAAGACTTCTAGTCTTTTTGTTATCTTTTCCGGTTCTAGGAAAGGTCAGAAGGCCTCTGCCATTTCTTTGGCGTCTTGGTTGAAATCTTTAATTCATCATGCTTATGTCGAGTCTGGTAAAACTCCGCCTCAAAGGATTACAGCTCATTCTACTAGGTCAGTTTCTACTTCCTGGGCATTTAGGAATGAAGCTTCGGTTGATCAGATTTGCAAAGCAGCAACTTGGTCTTATTTGCATACTTTTACTAAATTCTACCATTTTGATGTGTTTTCTTCTTCTGAAGCAGTTTTTGGTAGAAAAGTTCTTCAGGCAGCTGTTTCAGTTTGATTCTTCTGCTTATAATTTCAGTTTTTTTCATTATAAGATTTAAACTTTATTTTGGGTGTGGATTATTTTCAGCGGAATTGGCTGTCTTTATTTTATCCCTCCCTCTCTAGTGACTCTTGCGTGGAAGATCCACATCTTGGGTATTCATTATCCCATACGTCACTAGCTCATGGACTCTTGCTAATTACATGAAAGAAAACATAAGTTATGTAAGAACTTACCTGATAAATTCATTTCTTTCATATTAGCAAGAGTCCATGAGGCCCACCCTTTTTGTGGTGGTTATGATTTTTTTGTATAAAGCACAATTATTCCAATTCCTTATTTGTTATGCTTTTGCACTTTTTGTCTTATCACCCCACTTTGGCTATGCGTTAAACTGATTTGTGGGTGTGGTGAGGGGTGTATTTATAGGCATTTTGAGGTTTGGGAAACTTTGCCCCTCCTGGTAGGAATGTATATCCCATACGTCACTAGCTCATGGACTCTTGCTAATATGAAAGAAATTAATTTATTAGGTAAGTTCTTACATAAATTATGTTTTTAAACCACTGTCTTCTTTAGCACAGTCCACTTTAGTTTTAAGGATTTTATTGAAAGAGCAACAGCAAAACAGGCAGTTTAACATTCAAGATGGAAAGTCCATCCTTTGCAGCACATCATAGTACTTCACAGCATAGCACAGCACAGCACTTTGCAGAATAATGTCATTTTTACCAACATCTCACAGCAATAAAGACTGTTAACACACAGCCCTCCTGACTAGGTAACAGTCTGATAGGCCTAGCTAGGTCATACTTCCTTTTAAACTCTCAGAGCTGTAGTTATGAGCCACACCTGTGATTAACAAGTATTGGCCCACCTTTCTCTCCATATACTCCAACCCCAGGGACCCAGAACACATTTACCATGACATAATTTAAACACACAATATTTCCATGGGGTTTTTAACAGAAAGGAGGAATGCTACTTAAAATACTTGGTCTTAAATACCTACCATTTATATATGCTGTATTTATCTCAAAAGTGTTAATGCCTTAAACTCTTTAGTATAGCTTTTCAATCAAACAAAACTTTTTTTTTGTTTCTAGGATGCAGTCACAATATGTACACTTGGAGTTGGGACAGCTTTTGGAGAGTCAATATTGGACAATACACCCCGCCATGCCACTATTGTTACAAGGGAATTTAGTGAACTTCTGCGTATCGAACAGAAGGACTTTAAATCCCTTTGGGAGGTAAGTCAAAACTATTTATCAGCCAGACCAGCATATGATGCACATTATTTTATTGCTGCTATATTTATCTTTCAATAGAAATATGGTAAATATGGTTCTAGAAATAAGAAAATGTTTTTGACAAATTGCATATTGAAAGCTTACTGAAGCAACTATATTTCCCAAGTAAGACATATGAGACTTGTAAATAACAAATGGAGCTGTTAAAAGTAGCAATTGCTAAAAGATGCTTTTCAGCTGTGTTGGCATATGTGGTATTTGGATCTGCCTTTCAGATTGCACAGACTGGCTGCTGTCAGTTCTTAAAGCAATGTCATCCTAGGTTCTCTATTTATGGGATTTCCTTTCAAAACACCACATTTTCATAAAATATGTACCTTACTTGTGACATTATTAATCAGTATTTAAATGTAATACTTGAATTTTCTGCAAAATGGTTATTTTGATGATAATAAAATGTGAACCCTGCAGAGGATTTACTTTTTTCTCAATTTTGTATTTTGGAATTGAATATTAGTTTAAATTTGTTGCCAAATATATTGGATTTCTGAGCTAAAACTCCTTTCCTAGACACTTTTATCTCATTCATAGCTATTTGGGGTTGCCAGCTCCACCGCTGTAAAAAACATACTGCCATGCTTTTGAGAGTATTTCATTCTTTAGCTGCAGGTCATCTAAAATAAAACTACAGTCAACACTAAAAATGCTACAACCAAAACCTGGTCTAATAATTCATAATATTTATTTTGAATATGTTGCGTGTCGTCGAAGTGTCCATTTTTCACCCCTCAGATCTGGTCACCCAACTGTAAATCCAACATTTTTTTTTCCAAAAGATAATGGGCCAGATTACAAGTGGAACGGTATTTAACGCTCCTGCTTGCTCGCTAACTTCGCTTTAATTAAGCTTTTTGCGCACATAAGGTATCGCTCGTATTACAAGTTTAAAGTTAAAAGTTTTAGAGTTAGAATTTCACAATTGTGTTAAAAAATATCTTGTGTGGAATAATAGTATACAAGCTAGTGACATCAATGGTTACTAGTATGTTAGTAGTTTGCAGATCTGACCAAGTTTGGAGTGTTTTGATCAAGTCCATAGAGTCTAGTAGAAAAGAAGTATTCATCACCATAGGTTGTAACAGAGCATCCAAAAATGATGCAATTGGTTGTAAAATCGACCCTCAGGTAGACACAATAGGTCTGTCTGGTGGATTTGTTGGCTGTTTAAGAACTTTGGGTAAATTGTAGATTACCGGGATCATTGGAAAGTTCACTTTTAGATAATCCCTTAATGTCTGTGAAGTTGTACCAGATTGTAACAACACCACTAATTTATGCTTAAAGGGACACTGAACCCAACATTTTTCTTTCATGATTCAGATAAAGCATGACATTTTAAGCAACTTTCTAATTTACTTCTATTATCAAATTTTCTTCATTCTCTTGGTATCTTTATTTGAAATGCAAGAATGTAAGTTTAGATGCTGGCCCAATTTTGGTGAACAACCTGGGTTGTTCTTGCTGATTGGTGGATACATTCATCCACCAATAAAAAAAGTGCTGTCCAGAGTCCGGACCCAAAAAGAATAGCTTAGAAGCCTTCTTTTTCAAATAAAGATAGCAAGAGATCAAAGTAAATTGATAATAGGAGTAAATTAGAAAGTTGCTTAAAATTGCATGCTCTATCTGAATCACAAAAGAAAACATTTGGGTTCAGTGTCCCTTTAAACTCCTTAGTGGGGTTAGAGGGCAGTTTACGGTACACAGTTATATTTGTCAGTTGATTAATTATTTTTTCCTATAATCCCCATAATCCTGGAGCACTAAAGCACCTCCCTTGTTGGCCTCTCTTATGACCAGTTCTAATTTTCTTGTAATCCTTTAAGTGCATGTCACTGTTCATATGTCAGATTGTTAAGTACCATGCTTTTTTTATGCCACTGACTGTCAACAAATTCCTCTTTCACTATTCTGGAAAAATTATTTATACTTGAATGATTACTCTTTGGGTCAAATCTACCCTTTCTTCGAAATTCTCTTGAATCATCCTTTTTAACAGCAAAGTATTCTTTCAACCGTAATGCCCTTTGAAATATATGCATATCAATCTGTAGAGAGAAATTATCTGCATAAGTAGTTAGAACAAATGACAAACCCTTTTCTAACACAGCCCTCTCAGCATCAGTTAATAGATGTGAGCTCACATTGATAATAATGCTGTTTGGTGTCAATGTCTGTGCCATGGTCTTGGTGGTTTCCCTCTTGGTCTGGTGTCCATGTCTCCTTCTCCGTGGGCATGGCCTCTGCCTTTTACATTTTTTTGACCGAGTAATCATTGATTGAAAACCATGTCCTTCAATACCCACTTCAACTGTAACCATCATTTTCTGAGCTATTGTCAGAACTCTCTATAGTAGAGAGAGATCTGCACTTGTTAACTTTTTCCCATTTTTATTCTTTAAAGGCAATTAGCTATTTTTTTATAAGTGTCTACTTGTTGCTTTCTTTTGCCCATCCATTCTTCCACTGGATCTCTTTCCAATTTCGTAAGGTGAATTGACTCAAATGCTTGAATTTTATTCTCCATCTGTTTTAATAACCCACTCACTTCCTCTATGACCAGTAACATTAAATCTAGTGAGCATTTGTTTGACATCCCACACCACTTCTTGCAAAAAGAACTGCATTGTTGCGCCCAATTGTGGGGATGTTTTTGATACGAAAACCTTTAGGGATGAATAGCTTCCTATGGTATTCAGAAAGGTAACAACCATGGAACTTTAAATCAATCCCCCTCTTTTTTTAACAGATGGTTGAACAACTGTTCAGGCTGTTCACATTTAGTTTTAATGGAGAACTCATCAAACCTAATGCGGCTTGCATCCTCTTCCGTGAAATGAAACACATTGGCAGCCTCTATCTTTTCTAGATTCACCTCCTGTTGTACCTCCTCTTGTGATATATTGCCAGCAGTACCGTATCACCCACAATAAAAACAAACAAACAAATGCAATCCAGTCTTGGGAAACCGTTTAGGCATAGTGTATATATACTGTGTGTGTGTGTGTGTGTATATATATATATATTGTGTGTATGTGTGTATGTGTGTGTGTGTGTGTGTATATATATATATTTTGTGTATATAGACATATATAGGACTATCTATAAATACATAGGACAGATTCTGCTATGTGGAGAACATTGGAATGTGAAATATTTACAGTTAATACACAGTATAACACTTAATTAAATAAGATTATTTTTATCAATATGCATTTTATGCATTTTCATGTTTTAATCTAATTGACTGCAAAGGGCTCAAATGTGTGTGTGTGTACATATGTATTTATGTGTTTATATGTGTATATATATCTTTAAGTACACACATATGAACATATATACAGTATTGTGCAAAAGTCTTAGGCCACCATTAGATTTGTTGTTTTTGCAATAGTTTAATGATCATATATAGTTATTTATCAGTCTCTTTATTAGAATACAACTAGAAAATACAGAATATTTGTGTGCAGTATTAAAAAAAACTGTAATATGAGCACTACATCTGATGCACACATACAGCTGCGATAAACCAGTTATCGTTTGTGCATAACTGTTAGCTCACCACTCATAAGCTGGCCCAAAGTATTTCTTTTGCATACCTATGATTATTATTATTATTATTATTATTATTATTAATCTTTATTTATAAAGCGCCAACAGATTCTGCAGCGCTGTCCATGAATGCAAGGATAAAAGTATAACAGTGATACAATACAATATAATACAATACAATATAAGACACCGGACATAATTTAACAATCAAATACAGGGGGAATTGAGGGCCCTATTCTATGCAATCTAGATGGGTAGGAGGCTAAGAAACAAGAAGTTGGGATTGCAAAGGTGAGAATGATGTAGGGCGGAGTTAGATGAGGGCAACTATTAGGCAAGTAAAGGGTATTATGTTGCTGATGTAAATGTTAATCTATGTATATGAAAATAAATGCAAGTAAGAACCCGTTAGAGCGTGTCATTTTACGACTATAGACCCTGCTCTACTGTGTGTTTAACCTCCGCAAAGGGGTTGAATACACAATAGAAGTGCTTCTTGGGATCTGCGGTGCACTGCTGGTCCTAAATGGGAACTGCTGCTGATCCAATCAGCAATGCTAGTTGCACACCTAAGATGTGTGACTAACACTGCTGATTGGATCAGCAGGGGTTTCCCCAGTACTCTGTGGTCCTAAACGGCACTTTCACTGTACACCGTAAATCAGGGCTAAGAGTCGTAAAATGACATGCTCTAATCCGTTACATTTGTTTACTATTATGACCCTTTACATCTGTTGCATTTTACTGACAGTTTGCTTTTTAATATTGTCCTTTTAATAAACTGCAGAGATAAAGCTTCCAGTATAATGAAGGGAGGTGCTAGACAGAAAGGGAGAAATCCTTGAATGTCTCTGACAAATTTATCACATAGGATTAAAATCATAGGTCAACTTTTATCATTTTAGAAGAAGCAGGTAATTATTTAGCTATATCATAAACCTTATAAATACTGCACAGATACATTTCTCCAACATTGGTGTGTCCGGTCCACGGCGTCATCCTTACTTGTGGGATATTCTCTTCCCCAACAGGAAATGGCAAAGAGTCCCAGCAAAGCTGGTCACATGATCCCTCCTAGGCTCCGCCCACCCCAGTCATTCTCTTTGCCGTTGCACAGGCAACATCTCCACGGAGATGGTTAAGAGTTTTTTGGTGTTTAAATGTAGTTTTTATTCTTCTATCAAGTGTTTGTTATTTTAAAATAGTGCTGGTATGTACTATTTACTCTGAAACAGAAAAGGATGAAGATTTCTGTTTGTAAGAGGAAGATGATTTTAGCAGACAGTAACTAAAATCGATTGCTGTTTCCACACAGGACTGTTGAGATGAAGTAACTTCAGTTGGGGGAAACAGTTAGCAGACTTTTCTGCTTAAGGTATGACTAGCCATATTTCTAACAAGACCATGTAATGCTGGAAGGCTGTCATTTCCCCTCATGGGGACCGGTAAGCCATTTTCTTAGTCAAACATAAAAGAATAAAGGGCTTAAAAAAAAAGGGCTAAAACGATTGCTTTATTGGGGCATATTATGCAGATTCTAGCTAATAATTGGCATTATAATCTTGGGGAACGTTTAAAAAAACGGCAGGCACTGTGTTGGACACCTTTTTTAGTCTGGGGGCCTTTCTAGTTATAGACTGAGCCTCATTTTCGTGCCATTACTGCGCAGTTGTTTTTGGAGAGCAAGGCATGCAGATGCATGTGTGAGGATTTAAGAATCACTAAAAAAGCTTCTAGAAGGCGTCATTTGGTATCGTATTCCCCTCTGGGCTTGGTTGGGTCTCAGCAAAGCATATAGCTGGGACTGTATAGGGGTTAAATTTAAAAACGGCTCCGGTTCCGTTATTTTAAGGGTTAAAGCTCTGAAATTTGGTGTGCAATACTTTTAATGCTTTAAGACACTGTGGTGAAATTTTGGTAATTTTTGAACAATTCCTTCATACTTTTTCACATATTCAGTAATAAAGTGTTTTCAGTTTGAAATTTAAAGAGACAGTAACGGTTTTATTTTAAAACGTTTTTTGTGCTTTGTTGACAAGTTTAAGCCTGTTTAACATGTCTGTACCTTCAGATAAGCTATGTTCTATATGTATGAAAGCCAATGTGTCTCCCCATTTAAATTTATGTGATAATTGTGCCATAGTGTCCAAACAAAGTAAGGACAGTAATGCCACAGATAATGATATTGCCCAAGATGATTCCTCAAATGAGGGGAGTAAACATGATACTACATCATCCCCTATTGTGTCTACACCAGTTTTGCCCACACAGGAGGCCCCTAGTACATCTAGTGCGCCAATACTTATTACCATGCAACAATTGACGGCTGTAATGGATAACTCCATAGCAAATCTTTTATCCAAAATGCCTACTTATCAGAGAAAGCGCGATTGCTCTGTTTTAAACACTGAAGAGCGAGAGGGCGCTGATGATAACTGTTCCGACATACCCTCACACCAATCTCAAGGGGCCATGAGGGAGGTCTTGTCTGATGGAGAAATCTCAGATTCAGGAAAAATTTCTCATCAAGCTGAACCTGATGTTGTGACATTTAAATTTAAATTAGAACATCTCTGCGCACTGCTTAAGGAGGTGTTATCTACTCTGGATGATTGTGACAATTTGGTCATTCCAGAGAAATTATGTAAGATGGACAAGTTCCTAGAGGTTCCGGTGCCCCCCGACGCTTTTCCTATACCCAAGCGGGTGGCGGACATAGTAAATAAAGAGTGGGAAAAGCCCGGCATACCTTTTGTTCCCCCCCCTATATTTAAGAAATTATTTCCTATAGTCGACCCCAGAAAGGACTTATGGCAGACAGTCCCCAAGGTCGAGGGGGCGGTTTCTACTCTAAACAAACGCACTACTATTCCTATCGAAGATAGTTGTGCTTTCAAAGATCCTATGGATAAAAAATTAGAGGGTTTGCTTAAAAAGATTTTTGTACAGCAGGGTTACCTTCTACAACCAATTTCATGCATTGTTCCTGTCACTACGGCAGCGTGTTTCTGGTTCGAGGAACTAGAAAAGTCGCTCAGTAGAGAATCTTCATATGAGGAGGTTATGGACAGAGTTCACGCACTTAAATTGGCTAACTCTTTTGTTTTGGATGCCGCTTTGCAATTAGCTAGATTAGCGGCGAAAAATTCAGGGTTTGCTATCGTGGCGCGCAGAGCGCTTTGGCTAAAGTCTTGGTCAGCGGATGTGTCTTCCAAGACAAAATTGCTTAACATTCCTTTCAAAGGTAAAACATTATTTGGACCAGATTTGAAAGAGATTATTTCAGACATCACTGGGGGAAAGGGCCACGCCCTCCCACAGGATAGGTCTTTTAAGGCTAAAAATAAGCCTAATTTTCGTCCCTTTCACAGAAACGGACCAGCCTCTAATTCTGCATCCTCTAAGCAAGAGGGTAATGCCTCACAGCCCAAACCAGCCTGGAAACCAATGCAAGGCTGGAACAAGGGTAAGCAGGCCAAGAAGCCTATCACTGCTACCAAAACAGCATGAAGGGATAGCCCCCGATCCGGGACCGGATCTAGTGGGGGGCAGACTCTCTCTCTTTGCTCAGGCTTGGGCAAGAGATGTTCAGGA
Organism: Bombina bombina; assembly: GCF_027579735.1. Lineage (NCBI taxonomy): Eukaryota > Metazoa > Chordata > Amphibia > Anura > Bombinatoridae > Bombina > Bombina bombina. The sequence goes on from NC_069499.1 coordinate 454,729,527, forward strand.
TCCTTGGACGCTAGAAATAGTTTCTCAAGGTTATCTCCTGGAATTCAAGGAACTACCCCCAAGGGGAAGGTTCCACAGATCTCACTTATCCTCAAACCAAATAAAGAGACAGGCATTCTTACATTGTGTAGAAGACCTGTTAAAGATGGGAGTGATACATCCAGTTCCAATAAGAGAACAAGGAATGGGATTTTATTCCAATCTGTTCGTAGTTCCCAAAAAAGAGGGAACATTCAGACCAATTTTGGATCTGAAGATCCTAAACAAATTTCTCAGGGTACCATCGTTCAAAATGGAAACTATTCGAACGATCCTACCCACCATCCAGGAAAGTCAATTTATGACTTCCGTGGACTTAAAGGATGCGTACCTACATATTCCTATCCACAAGGAACATCATCAGTTCCTAAGGTTCGCTTTTCTGGACAAGCATTACCAGTTTGTGGCACTTCCATTCGGATTAGCCACTGCTCCAAGGATTTTCACAAAGGTACTAGGGTCCCTTCTAGCGGTTCTAAGACCAAGGGGCATTGCAGTAGTACCTTACTTGGACGACATCCTAATTCAAGCGTCGTCCCTATCAAAAGCAAAGGCTCATACGGACATCGTCCTAGCCTTTCTCAGATCTCACGGATGGAAGGTGAACAAAGAAAAAAGTTCTCTGTCCCCGTCAACAAGAGTTCCCTTCTTGGGAACAATAATAGATTCCTTAGAAATGAGGATTTTTTTGACAGAGGTCAGAAAATCAAAACTTCTAAGCTCTTGTCAAGTACTTCATTCTGTTCCTCGTCCTTCCATAGCGCAGTGCATGGAAGTAATAGGATTGATGGTTGCAACAATGGACATAGTTCCTTTTGCACGAATTCATCTAAGACCATTACAACTGTGCATGCTCAGACAGTGGAATGGGGATTATACAGACTTGTCTCCGATGATTCAAGTAGACCAAAAGACCAGAGATTCACTTCGTTGGTGGCTGACCCTGGACAATCTGTCACAGGGAATGAGCTTCCGCAGGCCAGAGTGGGTCATTGTCACGACCGACGCCAGTCTAGTGGGCTGGGGTGCGGTCTGGGAATCCCTGAAAGCTCAGGGTCTATGGTCTCGGGAAGAGTCTCTTCTCCCGATAAACATTCTGGAACTGAGAGCGATATTCAATGCTCTCAGAGCTTGGCCTCAACTAGCAAAGGCCAAATTCATAAGGTTCCAATCAGACAACATGACGACTGTTGCTTATATCATTCATCAAGGGGGAAGAAAGAGTTCCCTGGCGATGAAAGAAGTGACCAAAATAATTCAATGGGCGGAGGATCACTCCTGCCACTTGTCTGCGATCCACATCCCAGGAGTGGAAAATTGGGAAGCGGATTTTCTGAGTCGTCAGACATTTCATCCGGGGGAGTGGGAACTCCATCCGGAAATCTTTGCCCAAATAACTCAATTATGGGGCATTCCAGACATGGATCTGATGGCGTCTCGTCAGAACTTCAAGGTTCCTTGCTACGGGTCCAGATCCAGGGATCCCAAGGCGACTCTAGTAGATGCACTAGTAGCACCTTGGACTTTCAACCTAGCTTACGTATTCCCACCGTTTCCTCTCATTCCCAGGCTGGTAGCCAGGATCAATCAGGAGAGGGCCTCGGTGATCTTGATAGCTCCTGCATGGCCACGCAGGACTTGGTATGCAGACCTGGTGAATATGTCATCGGCTCCACCATGGAAGCTACCTTTGAGACAGGACCTTCTTGTTCAAGGTCCATTCGAACACCCAAATCTGGTATCCCTCCAACTGACGGCTTGGAAATTGAACGCTTGATTCTATCAAAGCGTGGGTTTTCAGATTCGGTGATAGATACTCTGGTTCAGGCCAGAAAACCTGTAACTAGAAAAATTTACCATAAAATATGGAAAAAATATATCTGTTGGTGTGAATCCAAAGGATTCCCATGGAATAAGATAAAAATTCCTAAGATTCTCTCCTTTCTTCAAGAAGGTTTGGAGAAAGGTTTATCTGCAAGTTCTCTAAAGGGACAGATCTCTGCTTTATCTGTCTTACTACACAGAAGACTGGCAGCTGTGCCAGATGTTCAAGCATTTGTTCAGGCTCTGGTTAGGATCAAGCCTGTTTACAGACCTTTGACTCCTCCCTGGAGTCTAAATCTAGTTCTTTCAGTTCTTCAAGGGGTTTCGTTTGAACCCTTACATTCCGTAGATATTAAGTTACTATCTTGGAAAGTTTTGTTTTTGGTTGCAATTTCTTCTGCTAGAAGAGTTTCAGAGTTATCTGCTCTGCAGTGTTCTCCTCCTTATCTGGTGTTCCATGCAGATAAGGTGGTTTTGCGTACTAAGCCTGGTTTTCTTCCTAAAGTTGTTTCTAACAAAAATATTAACCAGGAGATAGTTGTACCTTCTTTGTGTCCGAATCCAATTTCAAAGAAGGAACGTTTGTTACACAATTTGGACGTTGTCCGTGCTCTAAAGTTCTATTTAGAGGCTACTAAAGATTTCAGACAAACATCTTCCTTGTTTGTTGTTTATTCTGGTAAAAGGAGAGGTCAAAAAGCGACTTCTACCTCTCTTTCCTTTTGGCTTAAAAGCATTATCCGTTTGGCTTATGAGACTGCCGGACGGCAGCCTCCTGAAAGAATCACAGCTCACTCCACTAGGGCTGTGGCTTCCACATGGGCCTTCAAGAACGAGGCTTCTGTTGACCAGATATGTAAGGCAGCGACTTGGTCTTCACTGCACACCTTTGCCAAATTTTACAAATTTGATACTTTTGCTTCTTCGGAGGCTATTTTTGGGAGAAAGGTTTTGCAAGCTGTGGTGCCTTCCGTTTAGGTGACCTGATTTGCTCCCTCCCTTCATCCGTGTCCTAAAGCTTTGGTATTGATTCCCACAAGTAAGGATGACGCCGTGGACCGGACACACCAATGTTGGAGAAAACAGAATTTATGCTTACCTGATAAATTACTTTCTCCAACGGTGTGTCCGGTCCACGGCCCGCCCTGGTTTTTTAATCAGGTCTGATGAATTATTTTCTCTAACTACAGTCACCACGGTATCATATGGTTTCTCCTATATATATTTCCTCCTGTCCGTCGGTCGAATGACTGGGTTGGGCGGAGCCTAGGAGGGATCATGTGACCAGCTTTGCTGGGACTCTCTGCCATTTCCTGTTGGGGAAGAGAATATCCCACAAGTAAGGATGACGCCGTGGACCGGACACACCGTTGGAGAAAGTAATTTATCAGGTAAGCATAAATTCTGTTTTTAAAATATTATAGATGACTCTTTTACACAATATAACTGTTTTAATTACACACCTCTTAAAACATTGTTTGATAGTTGTTTACTAGACATCAATTTATATATAGGGGAGGTAATACCCTTTTTAAGAAAATAAATAGATATTAAATATAAACGTTTGCAGCATTATACATTTCAGCTCTTTTTTGGGATGCTGCAGTCACGTTTGTTAAAGGGACACATAAGTCGAAACTCAACTTTCATGGTTCAGACTGAGCATACAATTAAAAGTATACTTCTGTAATCAAACTTGCCTTGTTCTCTTGGGCCCTTTCTATGAAGGCATACTGCCGTAGGCTCAGGAGTATGCACCTGTCTTGGTCACAGTGTTTGTGGAGATGTCCTACAAGTAACCTTTAGAGGGAGCTTCCGCATCCTTGCAATAAGTATTTGTAGCAGCCTCGAGCAGGACTTTCCCTGAAATAACCAGAGTGTGATTTTTCACACTAAGAGCTTGGGACTAAATCGATAGCCAGGGTGTGAGTTTTACACTAAGTGCCTGGTATATTGGGAACAAAACTATTATTATTTTAGTCTCAGTAGGTTAGGGGAGGAGTTGGGCAGTACCAGGGCAGATTGGCCTCTGGTCATCGTTATCATGCTTGGGCAGCATTAGGCACACTATGGGCATTTTGGTGTCTGGATTGGAGTTTTTGGATGGAGTTTAGGAAACTGGGATATAAATAGGTTAGGGAAGGGGCAAAAGGAGAAACAGTGGGAAAACACTATCAATCTCTTACAGTATTTCAAAATGTTAGAAGGCTGGCTGAATTCTGAATTCACTACATCACTTTTTTTTTTTTTTTTAGGAAGTTCATTGAATTGTCATTTAACTCGAAATGAACTTCCTCATAAACTAATGAATTAATTTAAAAGAAATGGTACAACATTGAAATGTAGATAATTTATTCTGATGCAAATAATTTACTTGCCCTATACTCCCCAGGTCAGCTAAAGTCAAATTCTGTAACCTAAGTATTCTGCAATACTATGCAGATTGTCTTAATCCGCTTCATACTACACAGCAGTTTTAGCCTCAACTGACCACAACCAGGGACATAAGATAAACACACACACCAGGGTTTTCAAGAAAATCTTTATTAAAGTGACAGCTTTAATTACTTCTAAAAATATGTTTTGCAATTCAGTAATTAATGGTTAATATATATTGTGTATGACTTTAAAGTCCTTTTAAAAGGACATAATAGAAAAAATGACATGATCTGATTTGTTAGTGTGTCATTTTAAGACTATTGACCCTACACTAATGTGTCTAGCCCTCACAAGGGTTTTAAACACACAGTAGAAGTGCTGCTCAGGATCCACGGAATCCTCTGAGCGGAAACGGAAGCTAATCCAGTCAGCAGTGCTAGTTCCACATCTGAGTTGTGCAACTATTGCTGCTGATTGGATCAGCAGTAGGTTCTCCTTGGGCCCAGCAGCACTCTGCGGATCCCGAGCAACACTTTTACTGTGTGTTTAAACTCTTTGCAGGGGTTAAACACACAGTAATGAAGGGTCAATAGTCTTAAAATGATATGCTCTAATGAATTAGGTCAGGCCATTTTCGACTATTATAACCCTTTAAAGGGACAGTCTAGTCCAAAATAAACTTTCATGATTCAGATAGAGCATGCAATTTTAAACAATTTTCCAATTTACTTTTATCACCAATTTTGCTTTGTTCTCTTGGTATTCTTAGTTGAAAGCTTAACCTAGGAGGTTCATATGCTAATTTCTTAGACCTTGAAGGCCACCTCTTTTCAGAATGCATTTTAACAGTTTTTCACCACTAGAGGGTGTTAGTTCATGTTTTTCATATAGATAACTTCACGTGCATGAGCACAGTGTTATCTGGGAGCAGGCACTGATTGGTTAAACTGCAAGTCTGTCAAAAGAACTGAAATAAAGGGGCAGTTTGCAGAGTCTTAGATACAAGGTAATCACAGAGGTAAAAAGTGTATTAATCTAACTGTCTGTTATGCAAAACTGGGGAATCTGTAATAAAGGGATTATCTATCTTTTAAAACAATAAAAAATCTGATGTAGACTGTCCCTTTAAGTATGCTGGCCATATTGCCCCTTTAAAAAGGGACACATATGAAAAATACATATGTCAGGGCTGTTTATAGAAATTATTTGAATAATGTTCCATTATAAGAACCCTGACATATGTATTTTCCATACTTGTCCCTTTTTAAAGTGGCAATATGGTCACCATACCTTTTTAAAGGGACATTAAACACTAAATACATGCTAGATAGAATGATGCATTCAAAGAAAAGATTAGTCCATGACTAAAATGTAGATGTATTTTTTTAAAGTTTCATTAGTTGTTTAAAAAGTGACAAAATAAGAGAAAAGTTTTAGTGTCTATAAAACACTGGGAGCTGCCATGTTGTAACTTGTGTTACCTTCTCTGCTGTGGCCAATTAGGGTCAGTTATAAATAGGTCACTAGAGTGTGCAGCCAATGGTTGTGCTGGATTTAACAGTGTTCTGCACTTCCATTTCTAACAGGAACTGAAAAGCTCACAATTTCAGAATGAAGGTAAAGAGGAAAAAATAAATAATGAAAGTATATTGCAGAGTTGTTTTCTATATACAATTTATCATTTTAATTACCATCTCAAAGTGTTTAATGTCCCTTTAAGACAAGACAGTGAGATAAATGACCATCTGTAGTACCTACACTACCTGATCAAACCACAAGGTGGCAGATTCTAGCTCCAGTAGTGTAGAGCTTGTATTTCATTCTTCTGAAGTTATTTAAATGGATCTAATTTATTTATCCATTGCTGCTGATTGAGTAGATCATTTGGGCTTGCTGGGGTGACATAAACTGTGTAAATAAAATAAATAATAATTTGGGGCGTGTCTCTAGGCAGCACCTTGAATGGTTGCAATATCAGTTGCTCTCGGGGGATCACAGATAATCTGCCTTTTATCGGTGAATAAAGAACCATCTACCTGCTGATACCTGCTAATACAAGTCTACAGACCAAGCTGGTTTGATCGAAACTACATTTTTGGGAGTACTACCTGTGACAACTGATCTGGAGCGTTGAGGCCTAAGGCAGTTTCCACAGAGAAAGGCCGTCAACACCCCCCCGGTATCTTGCAAGCCGGGTATACAGTGCCTTGACACCGATGTTCTTAACATTTAGGGAGAAAAACCCTTTCACATAAGTACCTACAGTGGAACTTTATTTTGGTCATCTTTTGTGACAAGGGACATAACACATCTGACACAATTACAATGGCGCTAGATACTGCGCTGATCCTTAAGGAAATGAAAGCCATGCTGGATGCCCACGCTAAAGAAATTTGTGCAGTATTTAACGAAGAATTTGCCTCTCTGAAAGATATTTGTGCCAAAGCAAAGGGAGAGATGCAGCCCTCACTACAACTACCTGCTAAACCTACTACATCCCGGATTCAAGTCCCCGTACTAAGCCAAACGGGGAAGCTTCTTCAAACTTCAACAACTCACCAAAGTGCAGACATGGCGGCTGCGAGTGAACCGTCTGACAAAAGTGTGAAGGGGCCAGCTGCTCTGAAGTGGAGAGCCACATTAACGGGTTGCACTGAGAGCTGCGGGGTTGAATCTATAGGAGGAGAGGTGCCGCGGCAGATTCAGCGGATTGAAGCTATCAGTCTGGATCCCCAGAGGCCTGTGTTGTTCGTGGTGGCTGAGGCGCCTGCTCTCAACATTTACCGCACAGGATTTGAGACTGTATATCCCCAGGACCTCCTTACTCACACGGAGATCTCTAATGCGACCTGCAGATCTGTGTTAGAAGAGATGAACCCTCCAGGGATGAAGCTACACTCGCAAAAGACGCTAGCCTATGCAGGTCACATTTACTATAAGAGCCGCCATATGATCCGCTGGACAGTCACTGCATCTGCTACACTAAGTCTTGCCAGCTTTACTAAAACGGGGTGTGTGAAAAGGCTCCTTAGAGCCGGCATAGGCTAAGTTACTACTCATTATATGCTCCAATTAGTGGTATATCTTGCCATGTCTATTACCATGCTAACTTTCCTATATGTCTATTTTAGCGTACATTTTCAGCATGCTTGAATTGCCCTCCTTCTGGTTTTGTTTTAATTTTACTCATAGCAATCTCTGGAGACATGACTGGCTGTTTAGTTAAATAGCGGTTAGTTATGTATTATCAATTGTGCATGTTTCTGCTGCTGGTCAAGATTGCTAGGTATAAAGTGCTGATAGAACCAGACTACTGAAGCGTTCCGGTATAGGAGGATGATTCACAGCTCATGTGTACAACGGAGATATGGAACTGCTTCTATATATCCACCCCGGTATGGGATCTTTTTACTCTATAACTAGGTTTAACTTTCTGGTCCAAATTTAACACGCAAGAACTTTAATGGCGGCTTCTAAGTCTTGAGGGACTGTAATTGTTTGGACACTATAACAAACATTCCACTCTAGGTTGGGTCAGTTTCTGTAACTTTGGCTGTCTCCGTATTTGTACATATCCCCCCCCCCCTCTGCACATAATAGCAATTTATTTGGGTTACTGTCTTGCTTATTCACAATGTTTGCATGGCTTGTATGATAATTTTACCTTTTTCTGAAATGCTATGTATTGTTCTATGCCCATCAACCACAGAGAACAGTTGTTAAAAAAATAATAATAAAAAAAAATAATAATTTGCTTGGCAGAGGTTTTAAGTCAATACAGTAAGTCATAGGTTGTGTTGTCTCCTGCCATGTACAAAAATACTGAAGCAAGTAAATGTCAGAAACAGAAGGTGAGATTGTTATCAGATGCCGTGCCCTGTTCCTTTTAGCCCTATCCCCATGTCACACTTCAAATCAATGCTTATTGGCTGCAACCAGTTATGTGCCCACAGCAGACACCTGAACAAACTATATCATTAAATACTTTTTTTTTAAAAAAAATAAAAAACTTTTTTGAATTCTGAGGGTATTAAAGTCCTAAATGCAGGCATTTGAAATGTGAAAGAATATTGAATGTTATAAACCATATTAGTGTTTACGATTTATTATTAACAAAAAAAAAAGTAATTCATTTCTGGTGGTAGCTATGTGCCGTTTTTGAAAATGAAAGTTATCATCTACTGAAAAAAACAACAACATAAGATTTGTGTGTATAATTTACAGGAAAACAAACAAACACTGAAGCTGACATCTTGAATGGGTAAAGTGCCATTTTTGTGCCCCTATATGAGACTTGCTATTAATATGTCATTAACAGTGTGTCTGGTGTCTTTAAAATTGGACATAACATCCTCACTGGCTTTAAAAGATGTGACTGACACAGGTTGTGTGACATTTCTGAATTGATACCTCTGACTACATACCCAACCCCCCCCCCCATGTCTTACCTTCTAAAAAGCTGCCTGAAACAGTCAAATATATTTCTTCTGTTATGTGTGATCAGTCCACGGGTCATCATTACTTCTGGGATATAACTCCTCCCCAACAGGAAATGCAAGAGGATTCACCCAGCAGAGCTGCATATAGCTCCTCCCCCCTACGTCAGTCCCAGTCATTCTCTTGCACCCAACGACTAGATAGGATGTGTGAGAGGACTATGGTGATTATACTTAGTTTTTATGACTTCAATCAAAAGTTTGTTATTTTAAAATAGCACCGGAGCGTGTTATTACTTCTCTGGCAGAGTTTGAGGAAGAATCTGTCAGAGTTTTTTACTATGATTTTAACCGGAGTAGTTAAGATCATATTGCTGTTCTCGGCCATCTGAGGGAGGTAAAGGCTTCAGATCAGGGGACAGCGGGCAGATGAATCTGCATTGAGGTATGTAGCAGTTTTTATTTTCTGAATGGAATTGATGAGAAAATCCTGCCATACCGTTAAAATGACATGTATGTATACACTTCAGTATTCTGGGGATGGTATTTCACCGGAACTACTCTGTTAAAGGTCACTAATCCTTTTTAATAACTATTTATCATGTTAAACGTTTTTGCTGGAATGTAGAATCGTTTACATTGCTGAGGTACTGTGTGAATAAATATTTGGGCATTATTTTCCACTTGGCAGTTTTTTTGCTTTAATTGTGACAGTTTCGTTTCTCTTCACTGCTGTGTGGGAGAGGGAGGGGCCGTTTTTGGCGCTCTTTGCTACGCATCAAAAAATACCAGTCAGTTACTTTTATATTTCCTGCATGATCCGGTTCATCTCTGATAGATCTCAGGGGTCTTCAAACTTCTTTGAAGGGAGGTAAATTCTCTCAGCAGAGCTGTGAGAATTCTTATAGTGACTGTGAATAAAAAACGTTGCTTTGTATTTTTTATGTCAAATTTAATTATTGTTATTTTACTAATGGGAACAAACCTTTGCTAAAAGTTTTGTTGTTTTAAAGTTTGATGCTATAACTGTTTTTCAGTTCATTATTTCAACTGTCATTTAATCGTTAGTACCTCTTTGAGGCACAGTACGTTTTTTGCTAAAAAAGATTATAACCAAGTTGTAAGTTTTTTGCTAGTGTGTTAAACATGTCTGACTCAGAGGAAGATATCTGTGTCATTTGTTCCAATGCCAAGGTGGAGCCCAATAGAAATTTATGTACTAACTGTATTGATGCTACTTTAAATAAAAGTCAATCTGTACAATGTGAACAAATTTCACCAAACAGCGAGGGGAGAGTTATGCCGACTAACTCGCCTCACGCGGCAGTACCTGCATCTCCCGCCCGGGAGGTGCGTGATATTTTGGCGCCTAGTACATCTGGGCGGCCATTACAGATAACATTACAAGATATGGCTACTGTTATGACTGAAGTTTTGTCTAAATTACCAGAACTAAGAGGCAAGCGTGATCACTCTGGGGTGAGAACAGAGTGCGCTGACAATGCTAGGGCCATGTCTGATACTGCGTCACAGCTCGCAGAGCATGAGGACGGAGAGCTTCATTCTGTGGGTGACGGTTCTGATCCAAACAGATTGGACTCAGATATTTCAAATTTTAAATTTAAATTGGAGAACCTCCGTGTATTACTAGGGGAGGTCTTAGCAGCTCTCAACGATTGTAACACCGTTGCAATACCAGAGAAACTGTGTAGGTTGGATAAATACTTTGCGGTACCGGCGAGTACTGACGTTTTTCCTATACCTAAGAGACTAACTGAAATTGTTACTAAGGAGTGGGATAGACCCGGTGTGCCGTTCTCACCCCCTCCAATATTTAGAAAGATGTTTCCAATAGACGCCACCACTCGGGACTTATGGCAAACGGTCCCCAAGGTGGAGGGAGCAGTTTCTACTTTAGCTAAGCGTACCACTATCCCGGTGGAGGATAGCTGTGCTTTCTCAGATCCAATGGATAAAAAATTAGAGGGTTACCTTAAGAAAATGTTTGTTCAACAAGGTTTTATATTACAACCCCTTGCATGTATCGCGCCGATTACGGCTGCGGCAGCATTTTGGATTGAGTCGCTTGAAGAGAACCTTAGTTCATCTACGCTAGACGACATTACGGACAGGCTTAGAGTCCTTAAACTAGCTAATTCCTTCATTTCGGAGGCCGTAGTACATTTAACCAAACTTACGGCTAAGAACTCAGGATTCGCCATACAGGCACGTAGGGCGCTGTGGCTAAAATCCTGGTCAGCTGATGTTACTTCTAAGTCCAAATTACTTAATATACCTTTCAAGGGGCAGTCTTTATTTGGGCCCGGTTTGAAAGAGATTATCGCTGACATTACAGGAGGTAAGGGCCACGCCCTACCTCAAGACAAAGCCAAAGCTAAGGCTAGACAGTCTAATTTTCGTCCCTTTCGGAATTTCAAAACAGGAGCAGCATCAACCTCCACTGCACCAAAACAGGAAGGAGCTGTTGCTCGTTACAGGCAAGGCTGGAAGCCTAACCAGTCCTGGAACAAGAGCAAGCAGGCCAGGAAACCTGCTGCTGCCCCAAAGACAGCATGAACCGAGAGCCCCCGATCCGGGACCGGATCTAGTGGGGGGCAGACTCTCTCTCTTCGCCCAGGCCTGGGCAAGAGATGTTCAGGATCCCTGGGCACTAGAGATCATATCTCAGGGATACCTTCTAGACTTCAAATTATCTCCCCCAAGAGGGAGATTTCATCTGTCAAGGTTGTCAACAAACCAGATAAAGAAAGAAGCGTTTCTACGCTGCGTACAAGATCTGTTAATAATGGGAGTGATCCATCCGGTTCCGCGGTCGGAACAAGGACAAGGGTTCTACTCAAACCTGTTTGTGGTTCCCAAAAAAGAGGGAACTTTCAGGCCAATCTTAGATTTAAAGATTCTAAACAAATTCCTAAGAGTTCCATCGTTCAAAATGGAAACTATTCGGACAATCTTACCCATGATCCAAGAGGGTCAGTACATGACCACAGTGGATTTAAAGGATGCTTACCTTCACATACCGATCCACAAAGATCATCACCGGTATCTAAGGTTTGCCTTCTTAGACAGGCACTACCAGTTTGTAGCTCTTCCATTCGGATTGGCTACGGCTCCAAGAATCTTCACAAAGGTTCTGGGTGCCCTTCTGGCGGTACTAAGACCGCGAGGGATTTCGGTAGCTCCATACCTAGACGACATTCTAATACAAGCTTCAAGCTTTCAAACTGCCAAGTCTCATACAGAGTTAGTTCTGGCATTTCTAAGGTCGCATGGATGGAAAGTGAACGAAAAGAAGAGTTCTCTTTTTCCTCTCACAAGAGTTCCATTCTTGGGGACTCTTATAGATTCTGTAGAAATGAAGATTTACCTGACAGAGGACAGGTTAACAAAGCTTCAAAATGCATGCCGTGTCCTTCATTCCATTCAACACCCGTCAGTAGCTCAATGCATGGAGGTGATCGGCTTAATGGTAGCGGCAATGGACATAGTACCTTTTGCACGCCTACACCTCAGACCTCTGCAATTATGCATGCTAAGTCAGTGGAATGGGGATTACTCAGATTTGTCCCCTACTCTGAATCTGAATCAAGAGACCAGAAATTCTCTTCTATGGTGGCTTCATCGGCCACACCTGTCCAGGGGGATGCCATTCAGCAGGCCAGACTGGACAATTGTAACAACAGACGCCAGCCTACTAGGTTGGGGCGCTGTCTGGAATTCTCTGAAGGCTCAGGGACTATGGAATCAGGAGGAGAGTCTCCTTCCAATAAACATTCTGGAATTGAGGGCAGTTCTCAATGCCCTTCTAGCTTGGCCCCAATTAACAACTCGGGGGTTCATCAGGTTTCAGTCGGACAACATCACGACTGTAGCTTACATCAACCATCAGGGAGGGACAAGAAGCTCCCTAGCAATGGTGGAAGTATCAAAGATAATTCGCTAGGCAGAGTCTCACTCTTGCCACCTGTCAGCAATCCACATCCCGGGAGTGGAGAACTGGGAGGCGGATTTCTTGAGTCGCCAGACTTTTCATCCGGGGGAGTGGGAACTTCATCCGGAGGTCTTTGCCCAAATACTTCGACGTTGGGGCAAACCAGAGATAGATCTCATGGCGTCTCGCCAGAACGCCAAACTTCCGCGCTACGGGTCCAGATCCAGGGATCCGGGAGCGGTTCTGATAGATGCTTTGACAGCACCTTGGAACTTCGGGATGGCTTATGTGTTTCCACCCTTTCCGCTGCTTCCTCGATTGATTGCCAAAATCAAGCAGGAGAGAGCATCAGTGATTCTAATAGCGCCTGCATGGCCACGCAGGACTTGGTATGCAGATCTAGTGGACATGTCATCCTGTCCGCCTTGGTCTCTACCTCTAAGACAGGACCTTCTGATACAGGGTCCATTCAAACATCAAAATCTAACTTCTCTGAAGCTGACTGCTTGGAAATTGAACGTTTGATTTTATCAAAACGTGGTTTTTCTGAGTCGGTTATTGATACCCTGATACAGGCTAGGAAGCCTGTTACCAGAAAGATTTACCATAAAATATGGCGTAAATACCTATACTGGTGCGAATCCAAACATTACTCCTGGAGTAAGGTTAGGATCTCTAGGATATTGTCTTTTCTACAAGAAGGGTTAGAAAAGGGTTTATCAGCTAGTTCATTAAAGGGACAGATTTCAGCTCTGTCCATCTTGTTACACAGGCGTCTGTCAGAAAATCCAGACGTCCAGGCTTTTTGTCAGGCTTTAGCTAGGATCAAGCCTGTGTTTAAAGCTGTTGCTCCGCCATGGAGTTTAAACTTAGTTCTTAACGTTTTACAGGGTGTTCCATTTGAACCCCTTCATTCCATTGATATAAAATTGTTATCTTGGAAAGTTCTGTTTTTAATGGCTATTTCCTCGGCTCGAAGAGTCTCTGAGTTATCAGCCTTACATTGTGATTCTCCTTATCTGATTTTTCACTCAGACAAGGTAGTTCTGCGTACTAAACCTGGGTTCTTACCTAAGGTGGTCACTAACAGGAATATCAATCAAGAGATTGTTGTTCCATCCTTGTGTCCAAATCCTTCTTCAAAGAAGGAACGTCTTCTACACAATCTGGATGTAGTTCGTGCCCTCAAGTTCTACTTGCAGGCAACTAAAGATTTTCGCCAAACTTCTTCCCTGTTTGTCGTTTATTCTGGACAGAGGAGAGGTCAAAAAGCTTCTGCTACCTCTCTCTCTTTTTGGCTTCGTAGCATAATACGTTTAGCCTATGAGACTGCTGGTCAGCAGCCTCCTGAAAGAATTACAGCTCACTCCACTAGAGCTGTGGCTTCCACTTGGGCCTTTAAGAATGAGGCATCTGTTGAACAGATTTGCAAGGCTGCAACTTGGTCTTCGCTTCATACTTTTTCCAAATTTTACAAATTTGACACTTTTGCTTCTTCGGAGGCTATTTTTGGGAGAAAGGTTCTTCAGGCAGTGGTTCCTTCTATATAATGAGCCTGCCTATCCCTCCCGTCATCCGTGTACTTTTGCTTTGGTATTGGTATCCCAGAAGTAATGATGACCCGTGGACTGATCACACATAACAGAAGAAAACATAATTTATGCTTACCTGATAAATTCCTTTCTTCTGTTGTGTGATCAGTCCACGGCCCGCCCTGTTTTAAGGCAGGTAAATATCTTTTAAATTATACTCCAGTCACCACTTCACCCTTGGTTACTCCTTTCTCGTTGATTCTTGGTCGAATGACTGGGACTGACGTAGGGGGGAGGAGCTATATGCAGCTCTGCTGGGTGAATCCTCTTGCATTTCCTGTTGGGGAGGAGTTATATCCCAGAAGTAATGATGACCCGTGGACTGATCACACAACAGAAGAAAGGAATTTATCAGGTAAGCATAAATTATGTTTTCATGCAAATTGTGCAAATTTGTATTAATAAATCCTAACTTGCAATATCGGAGGTGTCTCAATTACAGTCAAAATGGACAAAATAAGTAGTTTACATATTAGAGATGTCAGTTTCAGTTTTTTCTTTTTCTGTTACCAGCGCAAATTATATTTTTTTCTAGAAGAACGTACATATTCAGGACATACATTCTCAAAATGGCAACAACATATAAAAAGAATGCATAAAAAGTGTTTTATATGCTTTTATAAGGATCAATGATTATGGTTTTATGTTTAATATCAACCCGCCTTCCAAAAACACCACTGTTTAGGAGTCAGTATATTTGCTTTACAAACAAACGGCTAGATTACGAGTTTTCTAGTAAGAGGGGTGCGGTACTTACTTGCACGTTATTGTCATTGCTCACTTACCTACAGCGCTGGTATTACAGGTTTTCAGAAACCCGCCGTTAAAAGGCAAGAAGTGAGCGTAGAGCAAAATTGTGCTCCGTACTGCTTAAGTCAGTGGTGAGCTGGTTGTACGTGCTCGTGCACGATTTCCCAATAGACATCAATGGGGAAAGCCGGCTGAGAAAAAGTCTTACACCTGCCAAAAAGCAGCGTAAAGCTCAGTAACTCAGCCCCATTGATTCCTATGGGGAAACTAAAGTTATGTTTACACCTAACACCCTAACATGAACCCCGAAACTAAACACCCCTAATCTGCCGCCCCCGATATCGCAGACACCTACATTATACTTATTAATCTCTAATCTGCCACTCCCAAGTACGTTGCCGCCACCTACATTATACTTATGAACCTCTAATCTGCTGCCCCCAACATCGCTGACACCTACATTATATTTATATTTATTAACCCCTAATCTGCTCCCCACAACATAGCTGACAACTACATAATGTTATTAACCCCTAATCTTCCGCCCCCAACGTCGCCGCCACTATAATAAACATATTAACCCCTGAACTGCCGTACTCCCGCATCACAAACACTAGTTAAATATTATTAACCCCTAATCTTCCGCCCCTAACATCGCTGCCTCCTACCTACATTTATTAACCCCTAATCTGCCGCCCCAACGTCGCTGCCACTATATTATATTTATTAACCCCTAAACCTAAGTCTAACCCTAACACCCCCTAACTTAAATATAATTCAAATAAATATAAATAAATCCTACAATTATTACCTAAATAATTCCTATTTAAAACTAAATACTTACCTGTAAAATAAACCCTAAGCTAGCTACAATATAACTAATAGTTACATTGTATCTAGCTTAGGGTTTATTTTTATTTTACAGGCAAGTTTGTATTTATTTTAACTAGGTAGAATAGTTACTAAATAGTTATTAACTATTTAATAACTACCTAGCTAAAATAAATACAAATTGACCTGTAAAATAAAACTTAACCTGTCTTATACTAACACCTAACCTAACCCTACAATTAAATAAATTCCCTAAATTAAATGCAATTAACTAAATTCAAAACAATTATCTAAATTACAAAAAAATCTATCAGCCAATCGGAATGTAAGGGACGCCATCTTGGATGACGTCACTTAAAGGTACCTTCATTCGTCGGGTAGTCATCGTTGGAAGAGGATGTTCCGTACCGGATGTCTTGAGGATGGAGCCGCTCCGTGTCGGAAGGATGAAGATAGAAGATGCCGTCTGGATGAAGACTTCTGCCCATCTGGAGGACGACTTCTGCTGGCTTTGTTGAGGACATCTTGCCGCTTGGATGAAGAGTTCTCTTGGTAAGTGGATCTTCAGGAGTTAGTGTTGGGATTTTTTAAGGGTGTATTGGGTGGGTTTTATTTTTAGATTAGGGCTTTGGGCCGCAATAGAGCTAAATGCCCTTTTAAGGGCAATGCCCATCCAAATGCCCTTTTCAGGGCAATGGGAAGCTTAGTTTTTTTTAGTTAGGCTTTTATTTGGGGGGTTGGTTGTGTGGGTGGTGGGTTTTACTGTTGGGGGGGTTGTTTGTATTTTTTTTGTTTACAGGTAAAAGAACTGATTTTATTTGGGACAATGCCCTGCAAAAGGCCCTTTTAAGGGCTATTGGTAGTTTAGTTTAGGCTAGGTTTTTTATTTTTTTTATTTTGGGTTGGCTTTTTTTATTTTGATAGGGCTATTAGATTAGGTGTATTTAGTTTAAAGATCTTGTAATTTGTTTTATTTTCTGTAATTTTTTTTTTTTTGTAATTTAGCTAATTGTTTTGAATTTAGTTAATTGTATTTATTTTAGGGAATTTAGTTAATTGTAGGGTTAGGTTAGGTGCTAGTGTAAGACAGGTTAGGTTTTATTTTACAGGTCAATTTGTATTTATTTTAGCTAGGTAGTTATTAAATAGTTAATAACTATTTAGTAACTATTCTACCTAGTTAAAATAAATACAAACTTGCCTGTAAAATAAAAATAAACCCTAAGCTAGATACAATGTAACTATTAGTTATATTGTAGCTAGCTTAGGGTTTATTTTACAGGTAAGTATTTAGTTTTAAATAGGAATTATTTAGTTAGGCCTAGATTTGGAGTTTGGCGGTAGATGGGCTGTTAACGCTCCGCGGGCTTTTTTCTGGCCGCAGCATAAAATTAACTCTGGTATCGAGAGTTCAAAAAAATGCTGCGTTAGGCTCCAAAAAAGGAGCGTAGAGCATTTTTACCGCAAATGCAACTCTCGATACCAGAGTTGCTTACGGACGCGGCCAGCCTCAAAAACGTGCTCGTGCACGATTCTCCCATAGGAAACAATGGGGCTGTTTGAGCTGTAAAAAAACCTAACACCTGCAAAAAAGCAGCGTTCAGCTCCTAACGCAGCCCCATTGTTTCCTATGGGGAAACACTTCCTACGTCTGCACCTAACACTCTAACATGTACCCCGAGTCTAAACACCCCTAACCTTACACTTATTAACCCCTAATCTGCCGCCCCCGCTATCGCTGACCCCTGCATATTATTTTTAACCCCTAATCTTCCGCTCCGTACACCGCCGCAACCTACGTTATCCCTATGTACCCCTAATCTGCTGCCCCTAACACCGCCGACCCCTATATTATATTTATTAACCCCTAATCTGCCCCCCTCAACGTCGCCGACACCTGCCTACACTTATTAACCCCTAATCCGCCTCACTAACCCTATCATAAATAGTATTAACCCCTAATCTGCCCTCCCTAACATCGCCGACACCTAACTTCAATTATTAACCCCTAATCTGACGACCGGAGCTCATCGCTACTATAATAAATGGATTAACCCCTAAAGCTAAGTCTAACCCTAACACTAACACCCCCCTAAGTTAAATATAATTTAAATCTAACGAAATTAATTAACTCTTATTAAATAAATTATTCCTATTTAAAGCTAAATACTTACCTGTAAAATAAACCCTAATATAGCTACAATATAAATTATAATTATATTATAGCTATTTTAGGATTAATATTTATTTTACAGGCAACTTTGTATTTATTTTAACCAGGTACAATAGCTATTAAATAGTTAAGAACTATTTAATAGTTACCTAGTTAAAATAATAACAAAATTACCTGTAAAATAAGTCCTAACCTAAGTTATAATTAAACCTAACACTACCCTATCATTAAATTAATTAAATAAAATACCTACAATTACCTACAATAAAACCTAACACTACACTATCAATAAATAAATTAAATACAATTTCTACAAATAACTACAATTACATAAACTAACTAAAGTACAAAAAATAAAAAAGAACTAAGTTACAAAAAATAAAAAAATATTTACAAACATACGAAAAATATTACAACAATTTTAAACTAATTACACCTACTCTAAGCCCCCTAATAAAATAACAAAGACCCCCAAAATAAAAAATTCCCTACCCTATTCTAAATTAATAAATGTAAAAGCTCTTTTACCTTACCAGCCCTGAACAGGGCCCTTTGCGGGGCATGCCCCAAGAAAATCAGCTCTTTTGCCTGTAAAAAAAAACATACAATACCCCCCCCCCAACATTACAACCCACCACCCACATACCCCTAATCTAACCCAAACCCCCCTTAAATAAACCTAACACTAAGCCCCTGAAGATCTTCCTACCTTGTCTTCACCATCCAGGTATCACCGATCCGTCCTGGCATCCGGTGCTGAAGAGGTCCAGAAGAGGCTCCAAAGTCTTCCTCCTATCCGGCAAGAAGAGGACATCCGGACCGGCAAACATCTTCTCCAAGCGGCATCTTTGATCTTCTTCCATCCGGTGCGGAGCGGGTCCATCTTGAATCAGCCGACGCGGATCCATCCTCTTCTTTCTGTGTCTCCCGACGAATGACGGTTCCTTTAAGGGACGTCATCCAAGATGGCGTCCCTCGAATTCCGATTGGCTGATAGGATTCTATCAGCCAATCGGAATTAAGGTAGGAATATTCTGATTGGCTGATGGAATCAGCCAATCAGAATCAAGTTCAATCCGATTGGCTGATCCAATCAGTCAATCAGATTGAGCTCGCATTCTATTGGCTGTTCCGATCAGCCAATAGAATGCAAGCTCAATCTGATTGGCTGATTGGATCAGCCAATCGGATTGAACTTGATTCTGATTGGCTGATTCCATCAGCCAATCAGAATATTCCTACCTTAATTCCGATTGGCTGATAGAATCCTATCAGCCAATCGGAATTCGAGGGACGCCATCTTGGATGACGTCCCTTAAAGGAACCGTCATTCGTCGGGAGACGCCGGAAGAAGAGGATGGATCCGCATCGGCTGATTCAAGATGGACCCGCTCCGCACCGGATGGAAGAAGATCGAAGATACCGCTTGGAGAAGATGTTTGCCGGTCCGGATGTCCTCTTCTTGCCGGATAGGAGGAAGACTTTGGAGCCTCTTCTGGACCTCTTCAGCACCGGATGCCAGGATGGATCGGTGATACCTGGATGGTGAAGACAAGGTAGGAAGATCTTCAGGGGCTTAGTGTTAGGTTTATTTAAGGGGGGTTTGGGTTAGATTAGGGGTATGTGGGTGGTGGGTTGTAATGTTGGGGGGGGTATTGTATGTTTTTTTTTACAGGCAAAAGAGCTGAACTTCTTGGGGCATGCCCCGCAAAGGGCCCTGTTCAGGGCTGGTAAGGTAAAAGAGCTTTTAACTCTATTAATTTAGAATAGGGTAGGGCATTTTTTTATTTTGGGGGTCTTTGTTATTTTATTAGGGGGCTTAGAGTAGGTGTAATTAGTTTAAAATTGTTGTAATATTTTTCTTATGTTTGTAAATATTTTTTTATTTTTTGTAACTTAGTTCTTTTTTATTTTTTGTACTTTAGTTAGTTTATGTAATTGTAGTTATTTGTAGCAATTGTATTTAATTTATGTATTGATAGTGTAGTGTTAGGTTAATTGTAGGTATTTTATTTAATTAATTTATTGATAGGGTAGTGTTAGGTTTAATTATAACTTAGGTTAGGATTTATTTTACAGGTAATTTTGTTATTATTTTAACTAGGTAACTATTAAATAGTTCTTAACTATTTAATAGCTATTGTACCTGGTTAAAATAATTACCAAGTTGCCTGTAAAATAAATATTAATCCTAAAATAGCTACAATATAATTATAATTTATATTGTAGCTATATTAGGGTTTATTTTACAGGTAAGTATTTAGCTTTAAATAGGAATAATTTATTTAATAAGAGTTAATGAATTTCGTTAGATTTAAATTATATTTAACTTAGGGGGGTGTTAGTGTTAGGGTTAGACTTAGCTTTAGGGGTTAATCCATTTATTATAGTAGCGGTGAGCTCCGGTCGTCAGATTAGGGGTTAATAATTGAAGTTAGGTGTCGGCGATGTTAGGGAGGGCAGATTAGGGGTTAATACTATTTATGATAGGGTTAGTGAGGTGGATTAGGGGTTAATAACTTTATTATAGTAGCGCTCAGGTCCGCTCGGCAGATTAGGGGTTAATAAGTGTAGGCAGGTGTCGGCGACGTTGTGGGGGGCAGGTTAGGGGTTAATAAATATAATACAGGGGTCGGCGGGGTTAGGGGCAGCAGATTAGGGGTACATAAGTATAACGTAGGTGGCGGTCGGCAGATTAGGGGTTAAAAAATTTTAATCGAGTGGCGGCGATGTGGGGGGACCTCGGTTTAGG